>NW_026136711.1:29379777-29389073 GCF_905237075.1 Dicentrarchus labrax
GCATGTCAAACCCGGTTTGCTGCAGGGACGGGTGGTCCTCCGGCGTTTAGTGGGTCTGGATCCTCTGCACCTTGGTATTTGTGCCGCTTCCTGCTCAGCTGGCTCTTAGCACTGCTCCCGAGGCCAGGGTCTTCTTCCTGCGAAGCTGCGTTTCATTGTTTTGATTTATTGTATGGCTGTGTTACATTTATTTCATGTCAATAATGTCACTTCTCTGTATTTTACGGCCCCTGACGAGAATGTCTCCTCGGCCGTGAACCGCTTCTGTCGTGCGCCTGGCAAATCCGCCGTTATAATAGCAATCCACCATGGAACAAGCGCGCCTGCTTTTAAAAGGAATGTGAGATGACGCTCTGATTGGTTTATTGCACGTTACGCCCAAAGCACACCTATGACTAATGTAGCTACTTCAGACCAACCCATTTTAGATTTGCGCCGGGCGCAAGAGTCATTTATCCCGCCAGCATAATGGCAACAGCGCCCGACATCCGCCCACAAAGCTACTTGCGTTTTGCGTTTGATACTTGCGTTTCAGATCGGCAAGATAGGGCCCAAACAGTCTTCCTGAGGTTTTTACATAACAATGCAGAATGAAATATGGACTGTGAACAACATAGGCCGTGTTTATTTTTTCCATTTTTTGGGTAAGGATTGTTATTAGCAAGAAAACTACATTTATGGATGTGCATGTACCTCCTGATGATTAGCACTTAAAACAACCTTCATGGAAATGTTGGACTCCCTTACCAACATAATTCCAGACTACCTATTCCATAGCACCCCTTATGGTACACACCTCTACAACAATATTGTGCTTAACCCCTCTGCCTCGATGTTCTACGGTTGCCCCATTCCCAGAATATTCCCAGGAATTTGGCAAGTTACAGTATATTTGAACTCCATTGCATTTAACCTTAGTTCAAACTACTGGCTGTGTCTGTAGATTGTCAAAGCTTAGGTCATGTTTTTCGTCTTATTTCCTGTTTTATTTTGTTTCTGATCGCTCGTTTCAGACCTCTTCACTTCCTGCCCTTGTGTGTTTCCCGCTGGTTTTTATGCCCTGATTGGCTTAATCTGTCTCATTAATTTCCCCCTCAGTAGAGTATTTAAGTGTTCCATAATTTTTTTGTTGTTTCCTGTTTTTTACATTCCCTGACTGTTTCCTGACTTTGCCTTTTGTCTCAACCTTGCTGGATTGTTTGCAATCTGACTGTGTACTGGACCTCTTTTTTGCCAAGTAAAGACCGATGTTTCTCAACCTAAGAATGATTCTGAGGTGTGCATCTGTGTCTTGTTGTTTGTCATCACCAGTCAGAACAAGCTGTTGCAGAACCCTTTTGCAAACTCTCAGTGTGCAGTGTACCTGTTCAGCAAGGAGTCACTACTTTGGTATGAAACACACTCATCTTACATGTAAAAACAACCGTATTCAGCAGGGAGGGGTCTGACAAAGCTCCACTCCCCACCTGACTCACCTGACTCACCTGAGACAAATCAGGAAACGATAGGTTAGTCTTCCTCATGAAAGAGAGACACACGGACTGAAAGACAGACGATCAGATTCATTTACAGACCAAACTAACAACTTCCTAAGTCTCACTCTTAGGAAGTTGTTAGTTTGGTCTGTAAAGTCCATATCAACTACAGAGGAGAAAAGTGTAAAACGCTGCTGCTTCAACCTGCTGACACGCCACACTCTGAATGTGAGTTTGATTAAAAACATAACTCAAAGTGAAAGTAAACTTCTGTGAAGTTAGTAGAGGGGGACAGTAGCCCTGACTGATTGTATTTTTTGTCTATTGTTGTTTCAGCTTCACTCAGAGACTAAATGGCTTCCAGATCAGAGAAGGATCTTAGCTGTCCGGTCTGTTGTGACATCTTTGTTGTGACAGTCCTGTTGTTCTGTCATGTAGCCACAGTTTCTGTAAAGACTGTCTGAAGACATGGTGGAGAGTGAAACAATCACGTAGAGTGTTCAGTTTGTAAGACAGTCTCATTACGAGGCGAACCTCCTGTTAGTCTAGCTTTAAAGAACCTGTGTAAGGCCTTCTTGTTGGAGAGAGATCAGAAAGCTTCAGGAGCTTTCTGCAGTCTGCACTCTGAGAGACTCAAACTCTTCTGTCTGGACCATCAGCAGCCAGTGTGTGTCGTCTGCACAGATTCAGAAAAACACACCAACCATAGATTCAAACCCATCGATGAAGCTGCACAACAACACAAGAAGGAACTTCAGGAAACTCTGGAGCTCTTAAAGGAGAAATTAAAGGTTTTAAAACAAGTCAAAGGGAAGTTTAATCAAACAGCAGAACACATTAAGGTTCAGGCCCAACAGACCGAGGCAGATTAAGAAGCAGTTTAAGAAGCTTCACCAGTTTCTTGAAGAGGAAGAGGGTGCTAGGTTGGCTGCACTGAGGGAGGAAGAGGAGTAGAAGAGTCAGATGATGAAGGACAAGATGGAGGCTCTGAGCAGAGAGATAGCAGCTCTTTCAGACACAGTCAGAGCCACAGAGGAGGAGCTGAGAGCTGAAGATGTCTCATTCCTGAACAACTACAAGGCTGCAGTGGAAAGAGTCCAGCAGCGCCCCCTGCTGGAGGATCCACAGCTGCCCTCAGAAGCTCTGATAAACAAGGCCAAACACCTGGGCAACCTGACCTTCAACATCTGGAACAAGATGAAGGACATGGTCTCCTACAGTCCTGTGATTCTGGATCCAAACACCGCTAATCCAAACATCATCCTGTCTAAAGATCTGACTTCTGTGAGGAGAGGAGAGAAACAGCAGCTTCCTGATAATCCAGAGAGGTTTGATTCTTACTACTCTGTTCTGGGCTCTGAGGGGGTTTAACTCAGGGACTCACAGCTGGGATGTCGAGGTTGGAGACAGTACAGGCTGGTTACTGGGTGTGTTAGCAGAGGAAGGGAGACATGCAGTCTGGATTATGGAAAATAGGGTTATATAACGGTCAGTACTCAGCATGGCCACCAACAGGTTCACCTACAGATCTTGGGGTGCGGCAGAAGCTGAAGAGGATCAGAATGAATCTGGACTGGAACAGAGGAGAGCTGTCGTTCTCTGATCTTAATACTAACACACACTTACACACTTTCACTGAAAGGATGTTTCCATACATTAACACTGGGGATGAACTGAAGATATTACACTAAAGATCTGTGTGACAGTGGAACAGAGCAGTTAGAGATAAAGATGATGATTATGATGTTGTTTATTTAGGCCGCATGAAATTAAAAATGTAATTTTAAGCCTTTCAGGTTGCATCCCTATAGTGCACCCCTATTTAAGAATTTATGCCAAAAAATGACAAAACCTCAATTTCTTCTGTATTTTCGGAAGCCAATAGGGATGAAATGATACACTTAAATCATTCCCTTTTCATTTCAAAGGTAGGGTATGAACTGGAAAACAATTAATATTTCCTTTTCTTTGTAAAAGTACCTCACGATTCAGTTTTAATCTCACTGATGTCTTGTGATAAATCTTTACATTTCTAAAATCCAATCCATTTTTCCTGTAAAACAAACAGCATGGCTTTCATGGCCAGGCCTCACGAAAAACCAGACTCTCAATCAGTGACTGGTCTGAAACTGGATCATATTTTATGAAGAAAATAATTTATACGTTTTCCTCTTATGTCCTCTGACTGCTCTGCCTCAACTCCACTAACTGCTGCTGTAGCTGCCATTAGCATGCAACAGAACCGGGCTCAGCAGCCTTCATACCAGTCCCTGGATTAAGTACTGTGGATCACACATATCTTATTCCAGTGTATCGCTCATGCCTACAGAGGGGTAAAGTTCTCACCAGAAAGGTGAAACTCTGGAGGAGGAGGCTACACTGGCACTGCAAGGTTGTCTCGACTGCACAGTGTGGGAGGAGTTCATTGAATCATTTTGGAGTTGGAGCTAAGGGGATGTCATTATGCATGTTATTCCTGAAAGGTGTATTTGAACTTGTACAAACAGTATCCACCATTTGCAGGCTGCCTCAGACAACTGTGTTAGCCAAAACTAAGAGAAACAAATTGTCTTTTTATACCCTCTACCCTAAAAGTAAAGTACGGGTAGTATCAGCACATCACCACATTTGTTTTTCACTTGTATTGTAACTTTTGTACTTCTTGTGTTTACCTTTGCCTTTCCTGTATTTATATGTTTCCATTATGTATGTGTGTTTTTTTATCTTGTGCATCTTTCCCTGTATTGTAGTTCTTGTTGCTACAGTGGCAGATCTTCAACGTGTAAAAGATGGACGTCACATCTCCACTGTGAAATGTTTTTCTTCTGTTTGAATTTAATATGTGTAGCATGAGTCTGTAACATCACAACTAGTTGGAGTGTACATGTACTGACACGTAAAACCAGTAAAGATACATTTCCCATTGCAATTGTTTTGGAAATTATTATTAGACATCCTCACTGTGAGATTAATGTTTTCATGTATTGCCCAACCACATTGGAGACTCGGATAAATTAATTTGATGGATGAATATCGGTGAATGTTTGGATCCATTTATGAGCCCTTGATAAATGCACTACACCAAGGTTGGGGATGTGTGAAAAAAAAGAAAAGTTATCAGCATTTAATGAAACAATCATCATATTATGAAATTAAAGATATGATCTACATTGTATAGTTGGTAAATTGCAAAACATGAGTGTACACATGTTTGACCGACCATGCAGTAGATATTTGGATATGCATAGGCCTAATGTTTGACATGGATGGATGGATGGATGGATGGATGGATGGAAAAGGTGATTAGAAGAGTGAAACGTACAGTTGGCCATCAAACATTTTAGTATACTCTACGTATTAACTGTAGGGATGCTGAAGAGGAATCATGTCAGTTGTGTTACTTTGTAATTAATCAATTATGTCAAAGACAAACCCATGAAGAGAGAAGCTGGCCAGTCAAGAAATGGGTTTCCCCTAAAGGCCATATTCACACCAAATCATACGTTGCGGCACTTCCTACACAGATCTCTGCACGTGTGTGGGGGGCATGGGCATGTTGTTTTAGAAAATAAATGTTTATTTCTCTGACTCAACGGCTGATTTGCTACCACAGCTTCCTCTCTTTATACACTTTATCTCATGTGACCACTGCAGTATGACGTCAGGTTAATTTTCTCCAAAAGTTGATTCTGTCTCAACTTTTGGCCACAGGGCCACTGCGATTTTCCTTTTTGTATCCCATGTGGTCCCCCACCACTGCAGCCTAAATGCACTACGGCATTTTCACTGCAATGTTTGATTTGATGTGAATACAGTCTAATATATCCATGCTAGCTTCAGTACAGATAAAACACTAAAGCATTTAGGGTGGATAACCATTACTTTGTAATAAAGCTTATTTCATAATGTTAACGTAACTAAAGCCTGACTGCACATTAACTTCAATATTGCAATATCCCCTTTATTATCAGGGTTAACCTACCACTGGTAACATTTTCACAGTACAAAGTAGCTATTTAAACTACAAGTAACTATATTTCAACTCCTAGTGGGCTGATTTTGACAAATCTTTCTTTAGTTTTTAAGGTAATTTTTATGCTAAATACATAACCGCAGTGGGAAAGACACAGGTCAATGACAAAAATGCTGCAGAGCAAAAACAATGCCAGCAGAACTGAAGAAATTTGAAGAAATATTGCATCCAAACACCAATGACATTAATATTTCTTGCTTTCAAAATGCAGGTCTAGTGTATTAAGCATATAAATAACCTGAAAATCAACACAAAATGAACCGATTCATTGATCCAAATCAGCCCACCGAGAGCTGAAATGCAGTCACTTCTTAAAAATTTCAGACATGGAATTAGCATCTTCAATAACCCTCGAACCAAAACCACTCCTATATTGTCCAAATTGGCCAAGCATTCACTGAAATGTTGTCCATATAGGTGAGCTCCACCTTTCTGAACCTCCGCCTACTTTTTTCAAAAAAGAAAACCTTAAAAGACTTGGAAATAAGTAATGTAATCACTGGACAAATATGGACCAATTCGAAAGGATAATCTTGATACGGCTGCACCTGCCATGACCTGAGCCATTGCATGTTGCCTTACATCAGATCATCCTGTGGCTTTCAGGTACTTTCCAGTTTCTGACTCACTTTTCATTTCAGTTTCAATATTTTACCACCAACACACAAGCAGTTTTACTGAGGACAAGGTTTTTTACACAAACATTTTTAGGTGAGGATTGTTTTAGCAAGAAACGTCTTTTGTTGATGTGCATGTACCTCCTGATTTCCACTCAGCTGATTCCCTTACCAACATTATTCCAGGCAACCCAGCACCCCTTACAGTACACATCTCTACAACAATATCGCACTTTACCCGTCTCCCTCGATGTTCTATGTTTGCCCCATTCCCAGAATATTCCCCGGACTTTAGAATAGTAACGTAGCCAGAAATATTCATTTAGGTTGGCCTGTTTGATATAATGTGTGCAAGAAACAATGCAACAAGTGATCTGTGGATCAACCATTAGTGTTTTAATATCATTAAAACAATAATAGTGTAAAGGAAGCGCCAACCCCGCCCACCCTATGCTAATTTGAACTTGAACTGAGTGTGGTGTGTCGACTCTTTACTGTCTCTCCTCTGAGCACAGGCAGCCTGGGGCAGGCTACTCCTGCTCTCATACACAGAGCAGGGGCGGAAAGACACGGCGAGAGAGTGGACGATGGCTGCTCTGTGCATGAAAGCTTCATGAGTAAAAACAGTTGTGTGATAGCTAAAGGAAAACAAAAGATTGGATTGAATCAATAAAGCTTAATATAGCCGATACCGATCAGTCGACATAGGTTGGAAACATCCTTACTTGCAACTAAATCACATTTTTTTATGATTATGCTGGGTGTGCCAGCTTTAGATTTAGATAACACAGGCACATTTGGGCATACAGGTGGGCGTGGGTGACTCTTGTTACATGTGAGGCAGCAACATTTAGCAGAAAAGGTCTGACAAAGCTCCACCCCCCACCAGCCTCATCTCTGACCGACCAGGAAACAAGTTTGTTATTCTTCATCAGAGATGCAGACTGAAACAGAGAATCAGATTCACCTTCAGACCAAAATAACAACTCCCTCTGAGTGAATTCAGCTTCAGGAGAGTAAAGTGGAAAACTACTAACACTGCTGCTTCAAACTGCAGACGCTCCACACACTGCATGTGAGTTTGACTAAAAACACAACTCAAAGTGAAACTTCAGCTTGTAGGGCGGCTGACTGACTGACTGTACTTTCTGTTCTGTTTCAGCTTCACTCAGAGACTAAATGGCTTCCAGATCAGAGGAGGATCTCAGCTGTTCAGTCTGTTGTGACATCTTTAGAGACCCCTGTTGTTCTGTCATGTAGCCACAGCTACAGAAAGTGAAACAATCACGTGAATGAAAAAAAAAGAGAGTATCATCAATGTCCGAACCTCCTGTTAGTCTGGTGTTAAAGAACCTGTGTAAGGCCTTCTTGTTGGAGAGAGATCAGAAAGCTTCAGGAGCTTTCTGCAGTCTGCACTCTGAGAGACTCAAACTCTTCTGTCTGGACCATCAGCAGCCAGTGTGTGTCGTCTGCACAGATTCAGAACAACACTCCAACCATAGATTCAAACCCATCGATGAAGCTGCACAACAACACAAGAAGGAACTTCAGGAAACTCTGAAGCCCTTAAAGGAGAAATTAAAAGTTTTAAAACAAGTTAAATGGAAGTTTGATCAAACATCAGGAACACATTAAGGTCCAGGCCCGACGCACAGAGAGGCAGATTAAGGAGCAGTTTCAGAAGCTTCATCAGTTTCTAGAAGAGGAAGAGGAGGCCAGGCTGGCTGCACTGAGGGAGGAAGAGGAGCAGAAGAGTCAGATGATGAAGGAGAAGATGGAGGCTCTGACCAGAGAGATAAGAGCTCTTTTAGACACTTTTGAAACAGTGGATAAACTCCAAGTGAAGATATTACCAGTGAAGGTCTGTGTGACAGTGGAACAGAGCGGTTTGAGATAAAGAGGATCATTATATTGACAAGCTTTTTTATTTATTGAAGTCCACATGAATTTTTTAACATTCAGTGCTCCCCTATTTAAGAATGTATGCAAATACTTTGTCCAGTAATCAATTTCTTTGTAGTAATTTATCAAAATCAAGTCAGGATGTAACAATACACTCAACTCAGACTTCAATATAATTCACAATACGATTTTTTAAACAAAAAACTGAAAAAGATTCCTTTACATCTCAGACAAAAATCTGCAAAATATGTTTTCTATCATGTAAAGATTTGACGATTAAAGATTTATTTTAAGGTAGAGTCTATTTGAATCTTCCAATATTTGTCTCGCAATAAAGCTTTGTATTCCTAAAAGAATTCCTGTAAAACAAAAAAATTGTTTTAATGTAAGCTTGAATCAACCAATTTCAAATAATAATATATTATTAGTGATACAGACCAAAGATTCATTAGTTAGTAGTAACAGCCAAGTAACAGTAACCAGTAACAGCATGGCTTTCTGCCGGAGGGAAGTGTTTCTGTGGGCTGGGCCTCTCCTGACTACTGTACAAAAACAACACAATGTTGACTAATTCATTTGGGGACTTGGCTGGATAGCTAGCTACTTTTGTTGTTAAACATACTGTAAAATGATATTTCCCTGTTTGTCGACCGTACGCAGTGTTACTGACTTTGAAATTTGCCATCATGATGTTAGCTCTCTGGCTCGTAGCTAAGCCGAGCTCTATGAGCGGATGGAACTGGAAACATCTCCCGTTGCCAAGTTGTATCTGAGGTTCGTCCTATTTACTGGAGTAGTGAACAACATTTCCAGGAAGGACCTCAGACGTTACCAGGGAAACAGAATTATGGCTTGTAAAAGAATTGGATTATGATTGCAAAATGCATGAAAGTATAAATAATGCTCCTTTTTTTTCCCTTGGTTAATGACCAAGGTATAAGCAAGTGTCCATTAATTCCTGATACTATTATTGGGTTTATATAAAGACTTTGCTGTTGGAAACTTGAATATTTTGTTATATTTGTTATATAAATATATTTGTATATTGTTTATGTGTATAAACTTGTACTTTTCTACTTTGACTAGAGTTAAGCAGTTGACTCAATTCTTCTACTTTTACCTGAGTCCGTATGTGTACGTCTATGTGAGTACAGAAAGTGTTTACTTTTGCCGCCTCTGTCAGACAAACGCTAGCCAAAATCTCCAACCATGACTGTTTGTTGTTGTAACTTTTGTGCTTTGTGTTATCTTTGCTCTTGTATTTATACG
>NW_026136711.1:30036673-30579173 GCF_905237075.1 Dicentrarchus labrax
CCTTATTCAGTGGTGGGTTGTTATAAAAGTATACTGATGTGGTTTAAGTGAATGTCACACTAACTTGTGAGTGTTTGATTGTATTGAATTTAAATCATGTTATGAATCGGCTGGTTTAATCTTTTTTTTATGTTGTCTGAGTGTATTGTCACAGACTTTGTCTCTTTTTATATGTTTCCAGAATATAGAGAACGTGTGTCCTTTGCTTCTGGGCTGTAATGCTGCCACCTGTCATTCCTAAATTTAAATTAAATTGAGTCCCTCCTAAGACACCTCTGCAGCTCTCTGAAATAATGTGGTGGGCAAGCCATAACATTTATGCATGGCAGTTATCCTAAGAAGATGAGTAAAATGATGTTCTTGGACGCAATTAAAACCAAATTTTGATCTTGAGTGGCTTTATGCATACCGGCCCCCGATGTCACAACAGTTCTTTGTAGCTGGCCTCGTTAACCTGTCTGTCTCTTTCCCCACAGCATGAACTGCCCCCCCACCAAGCGTCTACGAGGTCTGAACCAGGATGTAGCCACAGCGATGGCCTTTGATGACCCATTCGGAGACGACGAGGACTTCACCCAGGACGACTTGGATGAGATTGATGTCATCGCCTCACAGGCCTTCACCTCAACTGCTGCATCTGGGCTTGGATCTAAACCAGGATCTAAACCAGGAGTTAAACCAGTGGAACTTTCCAGCGGGCCATCCTGGGCTGCAGGGCAGAGCAAATCTGTGAGCAGAGCCACAAACAATCAGAGCAGAGAGAACACGTTTAGGTTCAGTAGCAGCAACAGAGGGAATGCTGGGATACCAAGCAGAGAGCCTCTCGGTGAGTTCAGAGCAGGACTGAACACAACTGAAAGTTTTTTCTTCTGTTTGGCCAAAATATGTTCATATTTAAGAAACCTAACCTGGTGGGTTTGCATATTTAATTTCACTATGTGCATTATGTTATGTCTTTTAAATTCCTGCTGAATTTTCTAAATCATTTATCAGATTGTTTCCTACTTAGATTTCTTTCCTTCCAGGCAGTTGTAGACTGAAGATACAGCGAAAATAAACCTTGAGAGTAAAAGATTACTAATTTATTTCTCCATGTCTTTAAATATCATTTAACAATAAGTGTGAAAACACATGCAAATGTATCTGTCCAGGTGGTGAGTCCAAAATATTGTAACTGTGAATTATATCTCATCTGATCCTGTTAAATTTCTTCTTTATCACAATAAGAAAAGTACAATGTTTTGGCTCATTGTCTGGTACAGAGAGTCTGTTCCTCTGTCTGTGACCAAGAGCCAATTTGTGTTTGGCACAGATAATGGTTTTGTGTCCTTTCAGAGATAGAATTCACAAACACAAACGTTTCCAATTTCTTGTAAATTTTAAAAAGCAGAAATGAAAGTGATAAATTTAATTTGAGAATCTCCATAAAAAAAATACTAAAGATAAACAATAAATGTCTGAGCTTGGTTGGAGTAACTTTCTCTAAAGTGACATTTACATAAGCGTAGCAACATAAGCACAACCAAGATCCATACCTGAATGCAGGTGTAAACTTGTTGAAGGTGAAAGTGTCATACCTTGAATGCAGTTGTATGAGTCCATAAATGTAGAGAAAATACAGAAATAGAAAGATAAATAAATAAGAAACTGAGTATCTAATAAGTTTATAAATCCATTTGTCTTGTCACTCGTTGTGTGTTGCATGCACATACTGTCAGGTGGGGAATCTGTGCATATTTCTGCATTATTGTACACTGCACCCAGATGTATAGATACACCTCTGCTCCATGACTGTGTTAAAACCTACACAACCACTGCAGTGTTCTTTAACAAGCAGATGTCAAAGTGGAGGTCAAACAGCGAACGCAGTAAATGTTGTGTGTTGAACATGTTGACAAAAGCTCTGTTGTTTTCCGTTCAGGTAACAAGCAGCAGCACTTTGGGTCAGACAGAGAGGACTCCTACGGTCTGCTGGAGGCTCAGCATGCAGAGCTAAAGAGGAAGGTGAGACTCTTCGATTTCTCACTTTATATAAAGCTTAAAAACATCCTACAGACACAAGATCAACAGAGCAAGTTTAAAACCAATCATACTGGAAGATCAGCACAGTGAACAGGACTACATAATCAGTGCAGAGAGCCATAACAGCGCCTTCAATATTCCATTTGCATGAGAGATTTTCACATGAATAAATTTTCATTGTTTTGTATCACTTCAAATTTTTGTTAAGCAGGGCTTTTTGGAAAGTGGCTTTATTTAATTAGATATGTTCAGGGACGACGAATGACTAATAACATGGCTACATCTGGCACATACAGTACAGCAATGTTTATTAATGTGCACTTGCCATGTTAACCTTTTTAACATACAGTATTTCCCCTTAAGTAGCTTTAAGGATCACATTTTTCCTCACTGTGTGACACTATCCTATACAGTATGTTCTGTATCAGATTGCTACAACTCTTCATAGAAGCTATGTGACATTTGCACCATTTCATCAGATGGACATTTTCTACATGCTTCATTTGCACATTTCCCCAAAGTTCAGCCTGACATTGTTGGTATTTTTTCAAACGTTGTGGTATTTCTACTAGAATTTAAAATAAAGCACTGTGAGTTCAAACAATGTTTGGCTGCACAGCATGAGTTTGAAATGACTGGTCCACTGGTGTGCCACTGCTTTTTAAAGGGTTTTTGAATAAATAAATAACCAGTACAGTTTCTAAATTTGATCTCTCTTTTTAAGAATATTGTTTTGAAATATTGTTCTGACTAGACATTTGATGTCAGCTTTTTAGTACATCAAAGTATTTGACATTTACCAATTTAGGAGTGACTTGTACAACCTGAGAACAGACTCTGGATAAATAATATATCCTAATGAATGTGTATGTTATTAGCTGAAGGAGGTGGAGGAAGAGATTGTGTTGAAGAGCGGGGAGATCCGGGTTCTGAGGGACTCTCTGAAAGGTGCTCAGCAGGAGAAGGAGGCCCAGAGACAGAACCAGATCCTGCTGGAGACTCAGAGACAGAGAGAGCAGAGCGAGAGGGAGAAGGAGCTCAACAAGAAGGTGAGAAACTGAAACACACAAACGTATACAGTACATAGAGTACATATAATCCTCAGAATAACATATAATGACATGTTGTCTATGTTCAGGTTCAATCTTTGCAGTCAGAGCTGCAGTTTAAAGAAGCAGAGATCAATGAGATAAAGACCAAACTGCACAGTTCAGACAGAAATAAGATGGCCTCCCCACTGCGTAGAAACAGGTCAGTATAAATAGTACTAACAAAAGACTTGATAATCAGTTAAACGTTTTATGTTATATTACTCTATTTTATATCTCTGTAAACTGAATATTACGGACGCACAGACTGGGAAATTCTGGGCCAATACGGATGTTTAAAAGAACAATTTGGCCAATTCAGATATTTAGTTTTTTATTATTTTGTGCCAGGGCAAATATCAAATCTACAAATAAGAAGTCTGCCTTGTTGCAGCTCAGTCTATTTCTGTTCTCATCCAAGATGTGAGATGTAGAGCCGCTCACTGTCCGTGTTTCTGCATGGAGCACATCAGTATTTGTGTGCTCGTGCTGCAAAATGGAGGTGATTATTTTTCCAATATCCAAGTTGGAAATTACCCACAACACAATGTGTAAACAGCAATGTCACAACATTGATGTGACACAACAGATAAACATCGGCCATTAATATCGGTGAATGCCATTTTATTTGCAGATGTCAGTTGACATGGTGAATATCTGCTGAGGCTGTTGTAGCGTTGAGTTTTGAACTGTTAGTTGGACAAAACAAGACACTTGAAGATTTTAAAGAGCACACTGTAGTGGAACAGTTGGACACTGTGACCGTGGATATATTGAGGACAAAATGAATACAGCATTGGAGGCGGGGCTCCACTCACTGAAAGTTGCTCAGTGGTGCATGAAGCCAAAGAAGCGACTATCTGCAGAAATTACCTGGATGAATGCATACTGTAGGCTGCAGTGGCCCGTAGAGCATGCACACCAGAGACTTCTGCTGGCCGAGTCCTCCACTTATATAAATGGGCATTAAAATGATTTAATCATGCAGCTCTTCTAGACTTAAAGGACCAAATTAATCAAATTGTGATAGTGGAACAAGTAATTTTTCTGGGGATTGTTCTTTCATAATTTGAGTTTATGGGAAAAAGTCTTTTCATCCAGAATAAACACATTCTGTCTTTTTTTTTTATTAATTTATTTATTTTTCTCGTCTCAGTCCTAAAGTGCTGAGCAGTCTCGCCCAGTTGCATCATGGGAGCGGCAGCAGCTCCTCTTCTCCAACAGGAAATGGTTTCATCACCAAGGAGACGTTTGGGGCCCACTTACCGTGCAGAACAACTCCAGTGAAGACACGGAGAGATGGTGGAAACAGAGGGTCGTCTGGCAGCAGATCTGATGACAGACAGGAGGTGTCCCGTCCAGACCCCTTCCTGTCTGTCAGACCTGCACACCTGCAGCCCCGAGGTCAGTCTGTCTGTCAGTCTGCAGTACCGTTTCCTTAGAGGCTTTATGGAAATAAATATCCTGCAACACAGTTAAATAAAAATAATAAAGATATAAATAGCACACAAAGCTTTATTTGGTTTATTTATCCATTAATTACATTACAAGTACGCAGGATTTAAATATTAACCAAAGTTAAATGTACTGTTTGACACTGATGAGTAAAGAAAACTGTTCCTGCTCCACACAGAAGAACACCTGTGAGTTTTCCCTCTACCCTGTAATCTGCTCAGTGTTCTCTGTAACCAGGAACTGATACTGGATCAGTCTATCAGGTCAAAAACAGAACAACACTTCGTCTTCATCTACAGGAACAAAAAGTTTCAATCTTAACATAACAGTTCAGACAGATATTAAACCTTCCTAACATCACGCTGGAGTGTTTGTACATAATTATATCTGGTGATAACACCGTTCTGACAGCAGTGGAGAGTCATTACATCATATTTTAGACATAAAGGTCAGTCAGTACTGCTCAGCCTGTGAAAACAGTTGTTTAATGTCATCTGTCGCTCAGGATGATTTCATTTGACAGAAAACCTGAGTTATAAACTGGCAGCATGGAGTCTAAATTCGTTATGTCTTTTTGTCAATCTCTGTACTTCTTCCCCTTTTTAAAGTGTAAAGCACTTTGGTCAACTGTGGTAAACTCACTTGACTTGACTTAGAATATTTAAAAAGCATTTTCTAAGCAAGGAGAGTCCAATGAAAGACAATATTAAGCTGCATTATGGGAAATGTGGGACAGTGTTTCTGGGACCAAAAATCATAATATCTAGGACTTTTAAAAAAAATCTTTGTATGTGTGTGTGTTTTGTCCTTCAGGTGGCGTCCTGCTCGGGTTGTTGTTGCAGCAGCCGTTGTCTCCTAGTAGCCTTGGCCTCTCTCACCTGCTGTCTATGAGTCTGACTGACATCAACCTGACATCCAGGTAAACACCCATCACTGTAACCATGACATATAACACTGACTTAATACAGTGCTGTATTAGGAAAGTGTCTGCAGCAGTAACTTCAGAGAGAAACAGATATCGGTTCAATGTCTGGAGTGGCAGATCAAATCTGGGTCAGGGGGTGAAAAAGCATCACGTACTCCTCCCTCATTATCACTCCTGATTGCCCTTGAGTAAGGCATTTAACCCCCAGCTCCTTCAGTGAAGCAGCACAGTTGCAAAGAGATCAATCAAAAGAGGATTCATGCTCATTGAAAGTTACCCTGACTTAATAAATTTAAGTGCTGTGTGACAGGATCCTTAAGTTTGTTTCTAAAACTAACACACCAGATTCTTCTTGTCTACAACGCTCTGAAAAACATCTTATAGGACAATAATAACACAATACTATGAATCAGATGTTATGGATTATGATCACTTCAGCATCAACTGTATCTAACAGAAGTCACTTAATGCATCAACCTCATTTCAGTCACCGCTTGGTGTCACCAAATCCACCAAAACACAAATATTAAGAAAAACCTCTTGTCATTTGTAAGGACGTTGTCATTAACCCTTGTGATATGAGTTTGACTTGAGTAGTAGTAATCATAGTTTCAACTACAGTGGTGGTTGTCGTACTACTAGTAGAACCATTACAGTTCAAACACAAAGGAGCTGAACTGTTATAAAAGACTAACTGATGTGATGTTGTGTTGTATGTCATGATTTCAGCAGCCTGTCAGCAGGTTTTCTCATCCACTCTGATGCTGCAGTCGGTGGCGGTGAAGGTGGAGCTCCCAGAGCTGCTCTCAGTCCGGTCCAGAGTCTTGCTGTAACTGGACTCAACATGCTGAGTCAGAGCCGACCAGAAGCTGCAGCCACTAGCAGAAACAAAAGGTAGACTGATGGACTGAGATATTACAGCTGCTCAGCTGAACCTTTACTAACTGTGATATCTGCTGCTCACTGAAGAATCCAGAACAACAAAACACAGTTACACCTGAACAGTTATGTGGACAATAGAGCCCTCTTGTGGCCAAATGATATAACTGCAGCACCAAAACACCCACATGTCAAAACACAATTTATCACCACCAATTAACTGTGTTAATGTAGATAATTACCAAATATTTACAGAGTCCCTGTGAACTGTATGCTGTGTTTTCTCACTGATATATCAGCTAGCACATTCTGTAAGCCTGTATGCCACATAATTACTTTGAAATACTGTCTTTACACTGAAGTAGCAACTTAAAAACAACACAAACATGATTCAGTGGGTGCCTTAAGGGCAGGCTAAGGCTTTTTTAATACTGTATATTTCTATAGACTTTTCACCATTAAAAAGCATTTCCATTAACTACTATTTTGTTAAATTTTTTCATACAAATGGAAGAAATAAGAATCAAAATCCTTGATCGCGCCAAGCCTTAAGTTTCAGAACCACTTATACTAAACTCACAAGCAAGTCTCTAAATGCTTTGTTCAATAGAGAGTCAACTTTCATTGTTGAACTGGGTAGAAACAATTACAGAGTTTAAAAGATACCTGCATTGAAGAATCAATCCAAAGTCTTTAGGGCGGTGACATGTGGAAGTAGTGTGCTTTTAAACCATAAACCATATAATGTTGCTCGGGACATCCATTTTCAATGTTTTGTTTGGTTTTTAATGTTTTACAGAGGAGAGCATTATTTCAGGTAAGGGGTGTCCATGAAATATGATCATATGTTTATTACAAGCCATTTTTTGCCACCATTCAAGCAGCTTATTTGTTAATTGGCAGTTATTCGATCATTTGTTATGGCAAGATAGATAGATAGATAGATAGATAGATAGATAGATACTTTATTTATCCCAAGGGAAATTCAAGTATTCAAGTATCCAGTAGCATACAAGACATACATTACATACATTAAAAAATAAAATTAACTTAAAACACAGTAGTGGAGTGCAAGTGGGAGTAAAACAGTGCAAATGGATGTGCAAAAGAAGGTAGAAATTGTCCATTGTCTATTGTCTATTGTATATTGTCCTCCCTGCCTTGACTAAGAGCTGTTGTACAGTCTGATGGCCAGGGGGACGAAAGAGTTTTTGAGTCTGTTGGTGGAGCTGGATTGGTCTGCAGTCTGCCACTGAACACACTCCTCTGCCTGTGAAGGTGTTGTGCAGAGGGTGGTGGGCGTTGTTCAGTATGGATAGCATTTAGCGAACTAACATGCATCTAAACACAAGATTAAAAAAATATAATTTTTTTATGTTTGTGTGTGTGTGTGTAGGTCGTGTCCTGGAGCTGTCCTCATCCTCCCTCTGTTGGACCTTCACCTGTCTCGCCTCTGTCAGGCTCTGGACACTCTAAGTTCCACGTCTGCTGGTGGTTCAAACTCTGCTGCTGCCACCTCGCTCCCAGCAGGCCATGCTGCTCCCACTGCTGGACTAGGGAGACTGGAGGAGGCTGATTTAACTGGTTTCAGCATGGAGGACACTGGTTTGGCTGCTCTGAGGCTCCTCTACCTGGTGCTCGCCCACAGTGACGAGGTAATGACCCAGCAGATACCAAAGAGACATCAGAGAATATTGTGTTTGCTCTGTTAATTACAACTCCATCACTATTTCATCTGTAGCCTTTTTTTAAATTTGTCCACCCAGTATAAGTATCCTTGCTGAAATCACAGTTCACACTGAGCAATTTAATTGTTCTGCATGTTTAAAGGTTTCCTTCAGACATGTTTTAAGATATAATAAAAATATTTTCTTTTTTCCACAAACAAAGTTCAGTTCTCTCATTAAGAATTCTTAAAATTGCATTTACTCCTCCCTCAGTGGAAAATCCACAATCCATAAAAATGCTATATAAACAACATTGTTAGTTTAACAACTAGACACAAGATGTCTCCTACTTCAATGAAAAGTCTATTCTCAGTTAATGTGCATTGGGATTTAAGTGTCCCCATCTCACTTCTGGGAGTTACTGGACCTCAGTTGACCTCCAAATTAGTTGTAATGTTAGAAAATCCTGCTCGAACATACACGCTAAACTGAGATTTTGATAAATGCTGAATCACATTGTTTTCAGACTGGAAAAAAAAGATGAATACAACAGGATCAATAAAGTTTGATCTGAATGAATCTTAGTAATGTTCAAGTGTTCATGTATAGAGCTAGTGATCATCTGATTGTTATATTTTCTGACCTTTGACCTTTGTGATGCTCCCAGGCGGTCAAGGCTGTGTTGTTGAAGGAAAGTCAGAACAGAGTTACAGACAAAAAGGTACACACAGAAATACACACACACACACACACTCCTCCACTTTAAATTGAATTCAAAATAACATAATGAACATAATATTTGTCATTTTCTGACCTGATTTGTCAAAGATTTTTCAGTTACATTTTACCTTAAAGAAAAAACATTTCCTAAATAAATCCCCCCCCCCTCCTTCTGTTTCTAGGCTGAGTGCTCTGCTGCAGGTGTGGGTCTGTGCTCCCAGAATGCCTTGCTGCAGTCAGTGTTGCGGCTGTGTGAAGCCGGACTAGGCGACGGCGACAGCTCACAGAAGGAGGAGCTTGTTCTCAATGCAATGAAGACTCTGTGTGTCCTAATTGAGAGGACACCACAAACGCACACTGACAGGTACACACACTGAAAGGTGTCACTACAACAAAGCTGTTTTTGTTATACATTCATTCAGTTAAGAGAGAGAGATCAGTTTCATAGTCCACATCATTACCAACAACCAGCAGTCAGGAGGTTAAAGGTCACAGTCGGCCTCATAGATTTTGTATATAACTGTATGGTGACCAGATTTAAATGGAAATATGTCCCACAAGATCTGATCATATGTGACAACAGATTTTTGCCAGTGGATGAACATGAATTGAACTTTAGTTTGAATACTTTATTGAAAGTCACAACACATAATAATAATAATAATAATAATAATAATAATAATAATAATAGTAATAGTAATTGGCAATGTATTATAATATATTATTAAGTCGAGAATTAAGTACAAATGATACCCATAATGATGATGAAAGCGGAAGCTGAAGAGAGACTGACAGACTTTTTTAGTCCAGGAGTTAATGATAAATTCACAGGTTTGCCACGTTTGTGTTTTTAATTTGTTTGAGCTGCCTAAAAGGTGTTGAGAAACACATACACACATACACACTCTCTCTCTCTCTCTCTCTCTCTCTCTCTCTCTCTCTCTCTCTCTCCCTCTCTCTCCCTCTCTCTCTCTCTCTCTCTCTCATATATATATGATGCAACACTCACCTGGGAGCAATACTGGAGCTAGAGGAGTGGCTGAGCTGGGTGTGTGTGTGTGTGTGTTTATGACTTTTCTACTGACTGTTAGTGGTTATGTAATGTCTGACAGTAAACTACCTGCAGTGAGTTACAGTCATGTGACATAACAGAGTAGAAGAGCTGGCAGAGGTGAAGCAGAGAAGTTTCTGTAAATAAACTGCTGATTTCTATAAAAAATGAATTTAAATTTATGTCACAAATTTCACTTTTCTTCAGTATCAGTTATTAGTATTGGTCTAAAATGTGGCCATAACAGATCATTAAATTATATTTGTTCATTTTGACAGCATTAATGCCTCCCCTCTACATCTGCCCCTGGTTATCAAGTGGTTGTTTTCTGCTATCACAGAGCAAAGAGAAATTTTATGGCTTTTCATAATGCAAATATCACCAAAATAAATATCTGCAAATTTGTCATCAACGTCCTTGTTTGTCATCGTTAGTTTTCATTTGCATACCACTATCATTATCTGTCTGAAATATCTTAATCGGTCCAAACTAATGACAAATGTCTCTCTTTAGTTTTCAGCATCCAAAGTGGTTCAGTCTGACCAGCAGTCCAGAAACAAAAAGACATTGAGAGATAAACAGATCCTTTCAGTGTTGACTAGTAATTTATTATTTTACACTGGTCACCTCTCTCTCACACACACACACACACACACACACACACACACACACACACACACACACACACACACACACACACACACACATACTCTGGGGCTGGTTGAAGGATGAAGTCAGCCTCTGACTGCAGAGGAGTTACAGAGTGTTGACTTTTCCCCCTCTCTCTCTCTCCCTCCCTCTCTCTCTCTCAGGTTGCAGTGTGTGTTGCAGGTGGTGTGTGTGTGTTTGTCAGCAGACAGCAGGTTGCAGACAGTTTCAGAGTGTGTGTCTGTCCTTACGTCCATGTCTGACCACCAGACACTGGCTCAGCAGCTCTGCTCCCAGCACGGTGAGGCTCCGCCTTCTGCCACAGCACTGTTACTGCAGTGACTGTAACTCATTTTTCTATTTAATGTTTTAATATTTTCCTTCAAATATTAACTCAGTTGTTTGATTTAGTTTGATTTTGTTTTTGTTTTCTTTAGACCCGTGTGTTTTCCTGAAGTTGTTCCAGTTCATCAGAAACAGAACAGACAACCAGGCAACACACACAGACTGGATTCTGCTGGACCTGCAGGTAACACACACACACACACACACACACACACACACATCAGCTATTAAATACTGACTACAACATCTTACAGGAGATTGAGGTGAATAACAGCAGGGTTAAGGTCTTACTACGTTTCAAACAAACTGTTTTGTGTGGTCTGACCACATCTAAAGTGAGACCTCTACCTGTTCTGAATCTCTACATGTACTTAGCCTCCTTCGAGCTGTATCCCACTGCCTCCCCGATCTCTCTCCAACAACTGTCTGTGTCTTTGTAGTCTGAATCTTTGAAGAAATTCATGGTGTTGTGAAAAGTGACAGACGTTGTTGTGTGAAACCCACATACCAGTCACTGCGTAAAGTGGTCCTAAATATCTGTTTTGGAAATGAACATTAATTTGAAGCACTGTGACGTCCCTTCCTCTGTGTGTAGTGGGTTGTCCTGGACCAACCTCAGCAGCTTGAGGGTCATCAGTTGATTTAATTCACTGCCCCAGGCTGTAACAGCTGGCTGTGCTTACTATTGCTCTCTCCTTTTAGCTGGCATCCTTCCACAGCATGTATGCCACACATCCATGCTTTGCATTTGATTGCTGATTTATTTTCTTGTCTGTGACATTCTACAGATATCGACATTGAAGCTGTAGTGAAAGGTGTATTGTTGCTGGTATAATGTCAGACAGATCCTTTTTGCTGTTTGTTTATTTGAATAAAGCTTTTATTTGAGAACCTACAGTTCTTTTATTTTGGCCATTGTTGTTTTTGTGCCTCAGGTGGTTCGTTTGCTGAACAGACTGATGACTCAGAGAGTAGAGAGCTGGACCACAAACCAGCACAGCACCTGTCAGTGTCACACTGAGGTAAAACTCTCTGACCCTCTGTCTCTTAATATAGTGATACTAAAGTTTGTGTTGCACCTTTCTTCACAAAACTCTGTCTGTTTCGCTCTCTCAGTTGGTTCAGACAGTGGTGATTGTTTTCCATCGTCAGTGGTTGGATCTTCGTGGTTCTCAGGAGCCGACGGACTCAACAGGTCAGTCACATTTCAGATTTAAAACACCAGGCTGCTAATATTCACCGTTCCATTCTTAAAACTTGCCACAACACCCAACAATCTGTCTCTAAAATGATTGATTCCCACTCAGAGTTTTTTGGTTTTGCCCTCAGGCCAGGCCCCGCCCCCCCAGCAGTGCCCCGCCCCTTCGTTGCCATGGTGGCGTAGCCCAGCGGCATCTCTTCTCAGAGAGTGTCTACTGCTGCTGCACTGGCTGCTGCTGCATCACGGCAGCTTCTCAGAGAGCTGCAGGCCACTGCTGCACATGTACGACCAGGTGATCCCCGCTGTACGAGACACGCTGAGGAAGATCCCAGAGCTGAGCGAGAGCGAGGGTCACACACACACACACACACACACACACACCTTTATACTTACGCAATCTTTAATGATGTGAAATGCTGAGAAAATGTTAATAGTAAAAAAGAAATGGCTAGATAAGAAACCACCAACAAAAGGAGAGTGTAATAAAGGAAATTTACAAAATAAACACAATCATTCTTTCTATAGGATTATACATGTAGTACAATCCTAGTGTCATCATTCAACCCAGTTATAAGGTAAAGTTAACTCTTTATATATATATATTGCTCATAAACTCATGTTTTCCGCTTCCTGTTTCCTGTCTGTCAGAGATGGCGTTGGAGGAGATCTGCCGCTCTGAGGGCGACGACACTGATGACATGGACACTGATGCTGGCTCATGAATTGCTGCTGCCTCTGACTCCACCAGTGAACATTGAGGAGACACGAAGGACAGTTTACTGACTGTTGATTGGATATTTCACAATGAGACGAGGACAGAACGGCAACTTTTCTGTAAATTAAGTGGATGATGGAGAGAAATGAATGATTAGAGTCTGACAGCGTCACAGAATTTATTCTGCTGTCTGATGGGATTTAACTATAAGACATTGAGGTGAGAAATACTGCTGCTGTCAGAGTTCATGTTTTGGAGGTAATTTCTTTCCTTCATCCTTAATTACTGTGCAAAAGAATAAATTAAGAACAGAATGAACATATTTATGAAGAGACTTGTTAGAGAATTTGTAAAATCGAAAGAATTGTGAGAGGGTTAGACGAGAAGAACAATACCACTCATATCTGTCTGTTAAATATGAAGTGAGGGGGGAAGCAGTTAGTTACAGAATCTGCCTACCAGCCACCTCTAAAACTCCCTAACTAACATTTTATATTAGGGTGTGTTTAATCTGCACAAAAACCAAAGCTTTAAAATGTCTGTCTGCTGTTTTACGGTGGCTATGTACCAGACTGTTTTTTGCATCTTAGCAGTTGTCCAGCAACCGGTAGAGACGTCAGGAGCTTACTGGTCCTCGCCAAGGAATAGTCCGGTATATAACGCCCCGGTCAACAGCAAGTAGTCATTTTCACACTTTTTGTATTGGACTGTGGGCACAGCAGTTTAAGATATTGCATTTCTAAAATTTTCTTTTTCTAACAGGTGTAAATTGCCTGTAGTATCTCCTCGCTGGTGGGTTTCATTGCACTTACGACAACAAGCGTTTTTGCCGTCGACTTGAGTAAAACATAATGGCACTTTAGACCATTTAATTTTCTGATGTGACACCAGCTCTGTCGTTACATGGCTGCCTGCATTGTGTACTGTTTGTCTGTCAGGCTTTCATTTTGAAGCCTTCAGTGTTAGCGACCATAAAGTAAACTGTTAAAGTAAATTGACTTGTGGAATGAAATATGATAGAGACACATTTGTACACTGAATAACGTTAAAGACCACTTTAACATGAATTCTGTGTTTTAATTAAAAAATTTACTTATTCATAATTTTCCCTTTTTTTCATGATTTATAATTTTTATTTTGTGAAAACGTATATCCAGCATTTTTATTTACAATTGGCACATTTTAATGATTTATTTATTTTCTTTGTTTATTTTAATGCATTTTTAACAGGCTTGACTGAGTACTTAGCTAAAACAAGTATCTGGTAAAACAGTAAAATGTGTCGATATTTGTACTTACATATATTACATATATACATATATATTTAAAACTTGTATTTATAGTTCTTACGCTTGTGATCAAAAACCTTGTTCTGAAGCTTAATTCTATAAAACAGTTTTTTAGTAAATATAGAACCTTCTGATCAATCAATCTCATCAATTTCAAGCTTAAATTAACAATGTCCAATTAGTCTCGCCCATTCTGAGTACAGCTATGTCGCCATGAATTCAAAATGAATTACGAATTATACAATAATAACTTTTTGCAATGCTCACTTTCTTCTGCAATTTCATTGCAAAATAATGCCTAAAAACTTCACAACAATGCTTCAAAATCCGGCATTTTAGGCCACAACAATCCCAAAAAAGCCTGTGAAATCCTGAATGGACTGTGATATGAATACAGATTATTTAGTTGGTTGAACAGGTACAGATAAGGGTGTTCTCGCTCATCCACGATATTTAGTTAATACATTTATAATTCACAATACTTGTAACCCTCTATAGCTACTCTTGTAAATCAGTATTGTATTTCTCAAATGGGAAAATACCTTGTTAGTTAACTATTGTGTCTACAGACATGTTGCGGTACAGAGTGAGAGCCACGCTACAACCGGTTGAGGGCTGATCACTGCAGGTCAAATCTAAAAGCATTTAATCACAAGAAAAACACTCCAGGAAATAACACCAATAATACAATGTTTCCTAAATTAAAACCAAACAAAAACCAGTTCCGGACCAGAAAGCTTTGTAAAACGTCTTTTATTTATTCTGCAACTGTAACTGAGGCCTGAGTGACACATTCAGCAGAAGGCATCCTATTGGCTGCAGATCTGTCGGGTCATGATCAGTCAGCCTTCGTCAAAGGAAACAAATGTCAGGATTAATTTTAGTCCTGTTATCTCAAGATTACAACTTAATTATTTTGTTATTATGATTCAACACTGGGTGCTAATATGAGATATAATCCTGAGATTGAATTATACTGTTAGGCAGACGTATGAGAAATAGTTGTCTCATGATCACAAATTTACTGTGCTGTTATTTTGGGGTGATGGTTGATCCTGAAGTGTCCCAGAATAAACCAGCATGCACATAATCATTATTACAGTACATCATGTCACAAGAAAACTATTAGTTCATTTATATCTAAATATGATAATATGAGTAAATTAAAAGCACCAGATAACCAGAATTTAGAGGAAATTAGTAAACAAAGTTTTGATCCTGAGATAACAGGCCTGGAAAATATTTTTAGACACACACTCAGTTTCCATTAAACGGTGATCATCAGAAAAGGATGAGACATTCATCTTTCAAAGTCAGACTGAAGCTGAATGCAGAGTTTGTGCTGAATTTGTGTTTATTTCTTTGATTACTTCTGTTTTCCAGAAAGATTTCTGCTGCTTGTTGACTTTCCAACACTGACCGATCCTTCTCTTGTAACTCTAGAAAGCAACCAGGAAGAGTAAAGACAGAGAGAATGAAGCTGCTTAAAGTCCATTTTGAAAGCCAATGGTGTGTTCAGGTGGTCTTCATCAACTCCTTAAATCAGAATCGATCATGTAACCAGGTGTTGAAGTGTATCAATGAAACTGCCCCTGCAGGATGTCAATAATGAGTCCTTAGTTTAACACTGGGAAGTTCTCCACGAAATAGCACCTGAACACACCATTTGTTCTGGTTTGCGTCAGGTACTCGTGGAAGACGGGGAGCAGATTCAGGCCTCTAGTTGAGGTCAGTGTCATAGACCACGCCCCCTTTCCGAGGAGGCGGAGCTTGCATGGAGTCACAGCCACAGTGAGAGGAAGGCACGTGAGGGTCGGGTCAAGTAATCCAGGATCAGTCTCTATAGTGTGTGTGTGTGTGTGTGTGTGTGTGTGTGTGTGTGTGTGTGTGTGTGTGTGTGTGTGTGTGTGCTCTTGTGTGTCTATCTTTGCGAGGACCAATTTGAGTTTTTGGCTGAGGGAGTGAAGACGTTCTGACTCAGTTTTAATCTGGTTTAGGTTAAGTTTAGCGTGAAGTTTGGGGTTAATTAGTCGTGATGGTTATGGGATTATATATTAATGCGGGTCCTCACAAGTATAGAAGTACAAAAGGTGTGTGTTAGTGTTTTTCCTCTGTCCATGTTGGCACCACCTGGTCGTCGTCCTCTTGTTTACTCTGTAGTGTTTTTTGTGAGCTCTGATGCGTCTTGTGCGTGTTGCGGTGTGGCGTGTAGGGATTGGTCAGCCACGGGTGCATCAGCAGCTCCGACGCCTCCAGCCTCTCTGCGGGCGACTTCCTCAGCATGCAGCCAATCAGACACTTGGCTTGCGGTGACAGCCAGTCGGGCAGGCTGAAGGCCCCGCGGCGGATCTTGGCGAACAGCGCGGCGGGCTGCGTGTCCTGAAACGGGTATCGTCCAATCAACATGGTGTACAGGGACACGCCCAGGCTCCAGATGTCTGCGGCGCGGCCCGAGTAAGAACCTTTCCCATTGGTCAGCAGCTCGGGGCTGACGTAGGCGGGGCAGCCGTGCCTGTCCGTCAGAGAGTCGTCGTCATGGTTACCGTGCAGGAGGACGCAGTCGTTGAGGCCGAGGAGAGCGAGACGAGTCCTGCAGAAAGAAAAACACACACACAGTTAAAGCATCAGCAGTGACAGCAGTCCTGTCTGTAGTGATGGTGGTTATTTATATTATTATTATTCATCTATATCACTGGTACTACTAATTATATTGATACTGCTACTAATACTGCTGATACTACTGGTGTGTTATTAGCAATGTAAGTTGTATCCATAGTCAGTTTAGCAGTATTTCTAGAAGTGTCAGCAGTATTGTTAGTACTTTTAGCAGTATTAAGTGTTAATGACAGTATTAGTAGTATTTTACAGTATCCAAAGTCACTTCCGTGTCTGTGTATTATGCAGTACGAGTAGAATTAACAGTCAGTCTCACCTGTGTTTGTCAGTGAAGACGAACCTTCGGAGCTTCAGGTCTCTCAGGACGACTCCATGGCGATGACAGTGCGTCACGGCGCTCAAGATCTGAGCGAACAGATGCCCCGCCTCCTCCTCGCCCAGACGCTTCCTGCTTCGCATGTACGCGTGCATGTCGCCGTGGTGCCCGGGCAGGAAGACGTACACGCTGTCCTGGCCAATCACCACGTCCAGCAGGCCGCAGATGTTGTCGTGGTGACCAATCCGGTTGTAGGCAGCCAAACGCTCCAGGTAACCACGCAGAGGGAGCACCTGTAACCATGGCAACCGGAAAGAGTGGTTAGAATATCTTCAGTTTTTTTCAGCAGTATTAGCAACATTACTGGCAGTATCAGTATCAGTAGTAGTAAGTAGTATTTTCAACATTAAACAACAGGATCAGAAGTATCTGTAGTATATATACAGTAGGCGGAGCTACCTGGCAGGTGTATTGCTGCTTTGTGTGTGCGTGCTCGGCCCTGTAAGTCTCCTCCCCCTCGCAACGTTCCAACAGGAGGTACGGCCCGACTCTGGATGGGGATTCGCTCTGGGTGGACTTGGGGGCGGGGTTTCTGGGGCTGAGGCAGGGTGACAGGCCGGTGGCGAGAGGTTGCAGAGTCAGACGGGCTAGTTTACATTTTGGTAAATTCTCCTGGGGTTCGTCCAGTAGTCTCTTCAGACACCGCTGAGACCTGGCTGTAGACGCGCCCAAGCTCATCTGTGATTGGAGGAGACAAGTGACATCACATCCGGTTAATTAACACACTTCATACTGTGAAGCAGCTGCAGGGACGTTCAAAGCTGCTTATGTGTGGAAAGCTTCACTAGAACCAGTTCTCTCTGATGAAACAATTCCTGTTTGAGTAACAATATTCTGAATAACTTTAGAAAGAACTGAAATGTTACAAGTAACTTACACAGCAACTTCATGCTGTGATTGGTCAAGGGTGTGGCGACAGTGGAAACAACCTTGACACAACATATTTAAGTTGTTCGCCAACAGCTGCTCGTTCACACATTCAGCAACTCATCATTTGGAGTCGTTTTTGTGTCCGACTGATGGATGTAAGTCCATTATTTCCTCTTATTATGGTCTCTACCAACTGATGGGAACTGATCTCTAGCTGTTAAAAGCTCCACTACATTCACCATTTCATACATTGCTGTAAAACTATGGATTATAGCGGCTCTTAGTCTGCAGATGTGGTATAGCTCAGGTGTATTTCAGGTATGCATGAGAGCTTTATTTAAGTGAGAAGTTGTGGGATATAGCTGGTTCTAGTTAACACTTGTTAGGTAAGTTATATTGGACACTAGTTCAACTCCTGGTTCTTATTTGTGCACTGCAGCGCCCTCTGCTGGGGACATCACAGCATGCCCTCTTCCCTCCAATCAAACCCTCTTTAGTAATATTTTCACATACAGTAAGAGGAGTTTTATTAGTATCACATCTCGCCGTGTTCTGTGTCTCTACCGCTCACATGTTACACTGTTAACGTGTCTATAGGCTTCATGATGCAACTTCCTGTAAGCTGACAGACGCTTCAGCTTTCAGATCGTTGCATCAGAGCACAACAGTTTATAGTTTAAACAGGCTTTAAATACAGTCAACACCTTCTACACACACACACACACACACACACACACACACACACACATACACACACAGTGAGGGAGTGTGTGTTTTTTTTTTTTATATAAAGTTTTTCTGAACCTGTGGTTGCCGTGGTGACGCAGTGTGGAAACCTGCTGCTGGCTACTCTGGTGAAACACCCTGAGTCACAGCGTCACCGCGACAACGTCATCCACCGACACACACACACAGTGACACACACACAGTGAATCTGTGCTGCTGTCATCTCTTCAGCTCTTTCAGGAATTCAAGATTACATTAGACTCTTCTGAACTTTTATACGGTGAAACTTGAACTCCATTTGACTGTACTGAACGTTACTGATCTCTCTTCCTGTGTCTGATTCAGTCGGAGGCCTCGCTGAGACGTTTCACTTTTGTTTTCAGCGTAAATCAGCCTCTGGTGGCATTTTTACAGACTCATCGTAAAGATTAGAAGAGCTGCAACTAACAAGTATTATTCATACCAACGTAAACAGAGGACGGGCTGGAGAACTTCAAAAAGTGAGGAAACCTGTTTAGGGAGTGTCTAAGATGTCAACATGGACAGTTGACATGTTGACATTACTTTCTATGTTGTTGTTTTTCTTTTGTATTTTCTCTTGCTTTTTTCTTTCTTTGTTAATTAAATGAAGAATATGTCATCTTTCTTTACCTCTATCTTTTTGAAAACCATGACTACATATTTATTTGTTGCCTCAGTATTATTATTATTATATATTTGTATTGTGAAATATATGAAAAATCAACATTTTGTTTTACTAACTTGTAAACAGGGATGGATTATTGACCGGACCAGCCGGGTTTAACGTTTGTTAAAAAGTCACAGAGCTCAGTCAGAAGTTCAGATGTTAATCCTTTAATCTGAATATCTTCCATTACTGAGGCTCATTCTCTGCTCACTGCTCATCTGTTCATAAGTTTGACCCTGTTTTTAAAATAAGCCTCAAAGGTCCACTTACTGATGTCCCGGGCTTTTTACCCATCTTCATCAGTGGATGCAGTTTGCTCAGTTGTCATGGAGTCAGTCGTCCTTACTGACTTAAAAAGTTTAGAACCAGAGTATAGAAATAGGACTTTAATTGAAAAAAAAAAAACCCTCAATGTCCACTTTCTGTTACCAGACCTCTCAACTGTACCACGATGTTCATCAAATCGATCAGGCTCTTTAAAGCTAACGTGGACATCAATAACTTATAAGCTAAAACCATTACAGCTCAAATGCTAACAGACCCGTCTCCATGACAACTGGGCAAACTCCATCTGCTGATGAAGACCATATGTTAGGCTGAAAGCTCCAGAAAAGGCTAGCAATTAGTCAAATTGCTTTTTTGTTTGTTAGAAGGTCAAGAATGAACTTTGAGGTACTTTGTACACATCTCAGAGGTAGATATTGTTCTACTGCAGCTCGGTTTACTTTAACATAAAATAACAGATCATTTAACAACCAGAAACTTTATGAAGGAGTAAAATGAGCTCCACCTGGACAACATATGGAGGCTGTAATGGATCAGTAAAAGTAATACAATATAAAATAACAGTCATATAACTCTGACAGAATACTGTTCAACTGCATTTTACTGGTTACACTAGTTTTACTTTACTCTGAATAAAACGACCTTTACCTGTAACTGAGTGTCTTATTTTCAACCACTGCTCTCGGGTCAGTTTCTTACCTTGTGCTTGGTTCACACAGACAGACTGATCCGGACTGCAGCTGGAACAGGAAACCAGTAGATCCAGTACAGTAGAAACCCAGTGGAGTCAGTGTGGAGCTGCTGGTCTCTGTCTGTCTGTCTTTCTGTCTGTCTGTGGAGCAGAAGTTGCTGAAGACATACAAAGCTTTGTTGTTGTTGTTAAAGTTTGAGCTCCGACTGGAACCAGCAGGTCTGATACTGGGAGAACTGGTGATGACGTCTTTGTGTCCTTATTATTGTCGTGTTGCGCAACCTGTCGTCAGCTGTTGTTCGGCTTCTTCTCCAGTTTGAATGAAATCAAACTCACGGTTAAAACATCCCAAAACAAACCGAAACTACTGATTTAAAATAGAAATGAAACTAGTTTTTTTTTAAATAAATGAGTATATATATATATATATGTATCCGGTGCTGAAGCGAACAAAGCCGAGTAAAACCGAGTCCTTCCGTCCTCCTGTCCGAGTTTAAAGTACAGCAACCTTCCGTGTGTCGGTGTGGTTTTTGTGATCCAGTCTGACCCTCCGGACTCCGGTCTGCTCTGACCCCGCTCTGCTCCAGAACTTTCAGCCGGACTGAGGACCGGGACTGACTCAGGGTCTGTTTGGTTACGTTGTTCCCACCCGCGGTGTCGTCATCCAGCGCGGTGGGCGGAGCCTCGATGTTGCAATCCCGAGCCGATCATTCGTCAGAAAACAGCCACGAGAGAGTTTCGATATGTGTCTTTATTGAAAGTAAAGGCGCACGTTTAAGTATAAGTTATTGCACAATGCAGAAATGTTATGTAAGTAAAAGTCCTGCATTCAAAAGTATAAAGTATTATTATCTAAATATAACCTGAAGTACCAAAAGTGAAAGTACTTTATCATAATTTATATTGTGTTATGGGATTATAGTCATTAGTTTTATTCAAGTTATATACTGCAGCTTAAGATAAGATAAGATAGACTTTATTGATCCCACAGTGGGGAAACTCACTTGCTACAGCAGCTCCAGGTACAACACAACAGATTACAAAACACACATTAATATAACAGAAAAAATACAAGATATAAAAGGAAGTGAAAAATAAGAATAAGGGTTATAAATAAAGTACACTATATACACCTTTTTATATACAGATGTGACTCATATGGAACATTACACAGGTTACAGGTTTAAAAATAAATGTAACTGCACAGGACAACAAATATATACAGTAGTGTAATTTAAAGGTAATATAGGATTTAAATATAGGGCTATAAATATACAGTACAGGTATAAAGGTATATATTGTTTTATTTTGACCTTCAGTAATACATCATAACTTATTTGTTAATATGAATCTGAATCTGCAAAGTAAATTTAATTCATTAAATCAATCAATTAAAGTTATGAAATGAATGTGTTGGGGTAAAAAGTATAATACTTACTCCAGTAAAGTACTTAAGGACAATACTTAAGTACTCAGTTTCCACCAACGTTTACACAATGAACACAAGTGAACACGCCCTGGAAAGATAGAGACAATGGAGTTTTACACAAAGTTCTTTCATACAATCAAAGTTTTTATGTTTTCTAATAAAGTATTTGAGATTTTATGACACTTCTACCAAACAAAAACATTCCTGTGAGAGACCAACAAACATTCCTCTGGTAGTAAGTTATCCATGTTAAACAGAGACAACTGGGAGAAAGCGAGTGTATCTTTCTGTTAATAGTCTGAAGGAGGATATGTTAAAAATATCAGAGACAGCACAGTGATGATGTCAGCAGCTGCAACACACACACACACACACACACACACGAACGCACACGCACAGAACAGCTGCTTGTTTTATATATGGAGCATCATTACATTATACACCGACGCACTGCGGCTTTACATCACACACTTTGGTGTTGTGCCTTCACAATTTGAATATGATTTACTTCACACATGTTAGACTAGTCTCTGTATGAGTGTTACACAAATAAAGTGGCCTTGATTTGCCTATTTATTACCCAGAATCCTGCAGAACTTTCCTACATAGTTTGCTATAATGCAAGAAAACTTGGGCAAACAAATCAGTGGAAAAGAATATTATAATAAGATTAAACAAACTATTAAATTAAAAGTAATAACACCACTGGAGAAAAGTGGTGTTTGAAACTGTAAACTTAACATTATGACCAATTATTTACCAATAAATGAGGAACTTATAAACAATAAATGAGTCTCCCCCCAACCCTAATCCGTACAACGATGTGAACTGTTTGACTCTTTGTTTAAATTATCTTTACTGTGATCAAACCAAACCTGTGCTTAAATGATCCATTAATAAATATCATCATTCATATAAATTCCCCAGTGAAGTCGATCAGGTAGAAACACCAGACAGACTGCAACTGTCTTTATGAAGCTAAATATCTTAAGGATTTAGATTTATTGACCAAATGATGAACATAATAATCAATCAAATAGATAGTAGATTAATCAATAATGTAGTTGCAGCCCTAGAAAGAAGTTATTACACTGTAAAACCCGATGAGTTAGTTCAACTCAAACTGTTTGAGGAAACCAGCCTGAAACCAATTTTTTTAAGTCAAACAATGTAATCATTAATTAAGTTAATTATACCAGGTAATACAGTTAAATTAACTTAAAACTTAAAAGGTTATTACACTCATATACAGCAGTTCTCCAAACCTGTTTAAAATGTGTCAACAGAATTGATCAGACTCACTTAAATGCTTCTTCTTTATACAAATGTTGTGTGTGGATCATCTAATCTAATTGTTACTGCCACTTCTAACCTGCTTGTTTTTTTTATGTGAATAACATAAAATCTTTACATTTTGGGGATCATTAAGAATAATTTGGATGCATACTTGGTCATATGATGATTCATAAACAAAATAAAAACAAAAGATGAAGAAATCCTAAGCATTATAGCACAGTAAGCAAATTTATAATTATATAAAGTCAATTTAAAGAAAACGAATCAATGGAGTTATATATTTATTATATCATCACCGATACTTAAAATACTGCACAAATTAAGTTATTACTTAAATAATTTTTTTTTGAGTTTGGTTTAATTTATGCTATTAAATGACTCCACATTTGTTGGCGGATTAAGTTCTGTTAATGTACTTCTTTTATTAAGGTATCCTGTCAAGTTGCACAGAGTATATCTATATTAAGCATTGTACAGTATAATGCAGTCGACAGGTTTTCCTCTGACAGTAACACGTTTTGTTTGTGAGCTCGTTCAGATGGACAGTTGACCTGCAGAGCCGCAGCCACCTGCTGACCTTTGACCTTAATCTGTGCTCAGTCTGTGGTCGGAGGCTCAGCGGCTGAGTTTGTTCCACATTCAGACACGTGCGACACGTTTCTGCTTTTACTGAACTAAATCCGTCCGATCCATCAATGATTCATCAGAAACTCACCTGTGTCCGCTGACAGTACATCAGCAGAGAATACGTTAAATATACTACAGGGGAACTCACTGTGACTGAAGAGTTATAGATTATTTAAAAAATCCTCACTTTGCATTTGTCAGCTGATCATTATTAAAATATTAATCTGTATTTAAACAAGAGTCAGCCATTTTGAAAGTGTCAGTTTTATGTCACTTCCTCCTGCAGATCAAACGTTTCTTTTCTACTTTATTCTACTATTGAAACAAGTAACAACTTAAAACCTCTTGAGTATACAGGTTGAGTTTAAAACATGCAAGGGTGACTTAAAAAAAAGATAAAACATAAATAATTAACAGTTCAATAAATATATTTTCTATCTAAATATACGTTTTTACAGCTTGTTCATGTTTGTAAATTCAGATTTTGTAGAAATGTGTTGTCTGATATGGACATTGAGCTCTTAAAAAGTATTTTGCTTAAAGATTAAAAGTAAGTAATATAAAGTGAGGGTAGATGTGATCAGAAATAAGTTGTGACAATGTGAGTCAGACAGAAATACTACCAGTGTTTCTCTGAAGGTCTCGACTAACTCACATCAGTGTCTTTCTTTAGTTTCTGCAAATATCGATGAGTAAAGGTGAGACATTTTAAAGGAAATCTCTTTGTTAGTTAACAAACAAACTCAAACAGGTGAGGTGGAACAACAACAGTTGTATCAAATGACTGACCTCACCTGACCTGCCTCTGCCCCTCCCCTCTCTGATCCACACACCCACGCACAGGAGAGCGACGGCTGCCCCAGGAGGATGAATCCTAATCACTCTGCTGATGCTCTGTCTGTTCCCATAGTGCCACCAGCAGGTCGACACTGTGGCTCTGAATAAAATATCTCAACGACTGTCGGATGGATTGCCATGAAACTTGCACCAAATATTCATGTTCCCCTCAGGATAAATTATAATAACTCTGGACCATAATCAACTTTGTTTTATGTTCAGAAACCTGCAAAGCGAGTTAAATTCCCATCAGCAATTGCCTCTCGTGCCAACACATTTGAAAAGAAATGCAACAAAAGTGCCCTCTAGGGTGATAATTCCCACAGTGAATAAGCTGTTTCACCATAAATGCATCACAACTTTCTGTTTGCTGGTGCCCATTCAGTGGAGTCTGAGTCCATCCCCCTTGCCTAAGCATCATAGTATTATTTAACTATTTGTGTTTATGAATACGTTCAATTTGTTTTTTTCTATTCGAAAATGTTTTAACCATTACTCTTGTCCACTAAAATGTCTCTGATTTAATTTTAATGAAGGAAAATCTCTGCAGCTTCTCTTCAGCACAAATCAAAGTGGGGATCTTCGTCACAGGTTGTCATATGAAGGATTATTGTCAAGGTTTTTGTCCCAAGATTAGATAAAATAAGATTAGATAAGATTAGATAAAATAAGATTAGATAAGATTAGAGAAGATAAGAAAAGATAAGATCAGATAAACTTTATTGATCCCACAGTGGTGGAGGAAATACTTCAATCCTTTACTCAAAGCATCAGTGTGTAGAATTCAGTGGCATCCACCAGCTAAGATGCAGATTGTAACAAAGTGAATACAGCTCAACTACAGCGACTACAGAAGGAAAGAAAATGTGAAAGGCCTTATAGAGCCGGTGTTTGGTTTGTCCATTCTGGGCTACTGCAGAAATATGTCGGACTCCTTCGAAGAGGAACAACTCAAACAAAAACATGATTCTTATTTTCAGGTGATTATGCACTAATGAAAACATACTTATAAATATTATATCCCTGGAGCGCCCCGGTAGAGCTGCCGCCTCATGTACCAAGGCTGAGTACCTGTTGCAGGGTTCGAGTCCGACCTGTGGCTCTCTCGTGTATCATCCCTCCTCTCCCCCCCGTCCATGCTAAGCTGTATCTAATAAAGCCAATATTCCCAAAATGAATATTAAATTCCATTTCTGACAATAGATCCTCCTAAAAGTACAACTACGTCAAATTTCTACTAAAGTAAAGTACTTGAGTAAATGTTCCTCTGCAAATCTAACCAAACACTGTAACTGAAACTGCTGAAACCTCAAATTATCTTTAACTTCATAAGTTATTTTGATGCAGTTTGAGAACTGTTGGTTTATTTTCTCGGTCACGTTAGAGAGGGATTACTTCAGGAGGACGTACACACACGTGATTGTCCATTAATCCAGACACCTGCTGCTCCAGAGGAAATGGGGTCACATCTTCATTATGTTGATTTCCTGGGACCTACCTGTGACCTGTGTGTGTGTGTGTGGACTGATCCCAAGCGACAGGTAAAAAGCCTGACTGACCTGGTTACACACTCACACACACACACACAGCAGGTTATCTCCACATGGTTAGTGTGTTTTTACGCCACATGATGAAATATTGAAGAAACAGAGGAGGAGGAACAGTGTGTGTGTGTGTGCGTTAAACTTTACTGTCTCTTTCATAACCGACGTGATGAAATCAGAGGCCAAGTGTCTGACTCAACTACGGCCTGCCACAAGAACACACACACTGTGAAACACACACACACACACACACACACACACATTTGTTCTCTTTCACACTCCTCGTTCTCCGGATTATCACCTGTACGACACCTGTGCTGCTGTGACGCTGCCGTTTTGATCTCCCCCTGAGTCAGGCTGCAGTGTGTGTGTGTGTGTGTGTGTGTGTGTGTGTGTGTGTGTGTGTGTGTGTGTGTTACAGCTTTAAATCCACCTCCTGTGTGTAGACCTGCAGTCTGGTCTCTCAGCTCTGTTCTGGTGGTCTCTATGTGCTTCAGGGCAAATCCGGTCTAACATGCCTCAGGGAGCTCGTGCTGGGTTTAATATTTGGCTAACAGTGGGAGCATTAGGACACAGTTAAAGCCTCGGGGTGGTTGGACGACACAGTGTGTGCACTCGGTGGTCCAAGTGCAGTATTTTTTTCCCAAATAAAGTTTCCTGCTGGTTATATTATTACTAGACTGCTTGTAAACCAATAACGGTACTTCCATGTAGTTAAAGTGAGTGAAGTGTATGTTATTGTCGCTATGCTTCACTGCAAGAATACCATGCATGCCACTATCTATTAAAGTGAATTAGATCACAGTGTAGCACACTGGACTGCTGGCTGCTGCTGCTGCTGCTGCTGCTGCTTACAAACTACAAACAACAACAACAAAGTGTCTCACATTGGAACCAGAGTATTTATAGGTTTGTATTTTTTCATTAGTTTTAATTTTTTCAATTTTTTAAATTCAGAGTGGATTTGCTTGTTTCAGTTTGTTTTTTATTTATAAATGTATTTATTTTTTGTTTATATTTTATCATTATAAAGGGGTATTACAATGTAAACACATTGGCTCACAGTCATGTAAACAGTCATTCAAGACATTCCCTGTATATTTATATTTTATTTTAGTTTCATAAGCACATAATATTGTTTTAATTAGTCTAGTTATTATTTTTATTTCAGTTAATTAAAACTTTTTTTAGTTTTTAGTTTACTTTTAGTTGTCAGTGATAACCTTAGTGACAAGATACCCTTTTGCATTTAACAAAGGACTTATTAGTATCATACAGTCACACAGTTCCTTGATATTAAACTTGAACAGTTTGAAGGCAGCGTTATATTTTCGACTGTTTCAAAACTGAAACTTTCTTTCATTCAAGCACTTTCTTCCTTAAATATTTTCTTATTATATTCTATTCTTAACACTTTTTAATATATAATATTTCACAGTCTTCTTTTTTGGTACCTTGTAAACATGGATGGATTACTGATTAGATGAACCAGGTTTAACATTTGTTAAAATGTCGCAGAGCTCAGTCAGAAGTTGAGATGACATGATCACATCTTTTAATTATTTTGCACTAAACTGATACTTTGTTTCCCCGGTGTTGTAGTGTTTGTGGATTTCTAGTGGTTGAGTAAGCTTCTTAAATACAATTGATGAAAGAAGGATAATATAACTCAGCAGATATCTCCTTATGTGTTCAAAGCCAAATCTTATGAATTTTATTAACACAAACCACCACCAGAACTCTATTTACAGACCATTTTGCACATATTTACATACTGTTTTAAAAACTATTGTAACTATACAATGTATTGTGAAATTTGTCCTCTGCATTAAAGCCTTCCCAAGTGGGCAGCCAAACACCAAACCACCCTCTTATTATAGAAGAGACATTCTTACATTGTGAAGGTACCTGTGAGATTTGATTCTCCAAGTAAATATATCTTCTTTTACGTAGTTGACAATTGTTCCTCATCAGCTGACATGTGTGGAATCAGTAGCGCCACAATACAACACTGAGTGCTTCATTTCATTCCTGGATGACCTCGATGAAAATTGTGTGCCAGGTGAGAAAAAAGGGCCCAGACTGGAGCTTTTCTGAGTGAAATAGGAATGATTTCCTAAGTTAAGAAAGTTGATAGTCCAAAAAGTAGCACAAAATATATTTTGATTAAAATGCAGCGTTGCAACACAACCTTCAGCAGTAATTACGTACAGCTCCTTAGATAATGCACAGATTAATTCCCCCACCACTGTTTTCATGCAAAATATAGTTTTATTTAATCGTTAATTTGTTCAAAACTACCAATGGAAAAATGATATGTTGATACTGATGCAGTGTATTTTGCAGAGGGCCCATAAACGGTTGTTGAAAGGTGAGTTGAATTATAGAAAGAATGCTAATTAGCTAATGTTAGCATGCTAAATCAGGTGGTGGACTTCCACCTGCCACATATCAGCATCATGTTAGTGTTGTCATTGTGAGAATGTTAGCATGCTGATGTTGGCATTTAGCTCAAAGCTGGGCTGTGCAGCCTCAAATAGCCTCTGGCATGACTGCAGGTATTTAGAGTTGGATGATTTAGAGATGATGTTGTATAAATAGTGAAATAATTAGTGGACTAAAGAAATCAGCTTTAAGTTATATAATTATTGGTTACTATTGTTATTATTTTACTATCGTTTTTTTCTTTCCTTTCTTTTGGGGTGCTCTCATCTGATGAAACCTGAGCTTGTCTCAGCCCCTTCATTTCAGTCTCCTCTGTAATCCCTCAACACACACACACACACACACACACACACACACACACATAAACACACACACACATATATATACACATTCACTCAAGAGGTCACCAGGGATGATGCAAAACTGAGATAAGAAGACACTTAAATACTGTATGTGTGTGTGTGTGTGTGTGTGTGTGTGTGTGTGTGTGTGTGTGTGTGTGTGTGTGTGTGTGTGTGTGTGGAGAGAGAGAGAGAGAGAAAGAGATGGGGGGAGATCTCTATAAACACGAACACACACACACACACACACACACACACACACACACACACACACACACACACACACATACACACACACACATACAGTGAGGCCAGCCTGGGATTGTCTCTGTGATGAAACCAGCAGTAATGTCTGCTGTTGGCATGACGACTCCATCCACTGTGACATGAATCTGTGTGTATGTGTGTGTGGTGTGTATATAATGGTGGGTCTGACCTTTGACCTCCTCATTGTGTCTGTTATAATTATACTAATTTGTTATAGGAAATACTATGACTATAAAAAATATCAACATTATTAATAATAAATCTAATTTGAACACAGCAGAGTGTATCTTTAAGAACAACTGGTGATTTTTACCTTCCAGTTTTGATTCAGTAGTTTTGTGTTTGCAGCGTTTCACTGAATTCTGTTGAATCTCTCATTAAACCTCTTTTTAGGTTTTGATTTTAGATTACACTTCAGTTAAAAATCAAGAAGTAAATCTCAGAAATTAAAATTTAAAGTTTATTTCATTGTTCATATCATGTTCTTGAACTTATCGTGATTTCACACATTGGTTTGAAGCCTCGAGTTTGGCATTATGGCCGTCGCCATGTTAGTTTTTCTGAGCCAGCAGCAATGACGTACTGCGAGCGAGTCGTTGGCTGCTCTTGGTTTCAACTCATCCGAAGCAGGAGTCAATGGTGGCCTGTTCATACAAGTCCTCGTATTACAAAAACAGCTCAGTAAAATTTAAAGCAGTGACTCTGACAGTGAACAGTGAATCTTGATTTGATCAGCACTAGTTTAACAGTTTGATCTGAATTTGGTGCGTTGAGCTGGACTTAATTTTAATTTACTAAATGAACATCACGCTGTATGGAAGAAGATTTGAAACTAGCGATTTAGACCATAAACTCATTAGGAAACAGTTTTATAATGAATGCAACCGGGCTTCTTTTTGCAACCAACAGAGCCCCCTGCTGGCCAGGGATGATGCAAACCTGAGACCCGGCTTCACTATTTATTATACAGTCTATGGTTCTGACCCCTCTCTGATTGACGCTGTGTCTACATCCATTTACATGCTCTCAGCTCCGCAATCATTGAATTAAACAGAAACATGCTTGTGCACGTCTTAATGAATCTTGATTTTGAAATAATGTATATTTGTATGCATTATTTCTGGCCTTGTGCATACAGAGTTTTAGTTGTGACTCTTCATCATTTTGCAGTTTTCTGCATCTCACCCCTCGACTTTTCTGTCATCTGATATTTTTTTGTGTGTGTTTCAACTGTGCGACTCCCCGTAGAGCTGATGAAGACATGCAGTCAAAGAAGGATTTGTCTCAAAATCAAAGAGCACATTAATCTTAGTCTTCTGTCTTGTCTGATTTGTTTTTTTCTCATGACAAGAGTTCTGATGTAGTATAACACAACTACTGGGAGTCAGGCTACCACAGGAACTTTGAAAATACACGCACCTGAGAGCTCTGCTCTACCTCTGCCACATGAACTGGAAGAGGTCTCTTTTTGTGAGTGTGATCCCTGTCTTGAATCAACAAGTGTGACTCACCTGTAGCTGCATGAATGGACTCCTGCTTGTCGGCCTTCTTGTGGTTTTCGTTTAGCCTTCTGTTTTTTCTTAATTGAGGAATTATGCATCAAACAAAAAATAAGAAAATCAAACTCTCTGCAGTGGTTCCCCAGGTGTGTTGCATCAGCAGCCAATTAAGCTCCATATCCCCCCTCCCCCACGTGAACCTCTAATCTCACCCTTATTTACCAAAGTGAAACACACAGAAGAGAGTAAGAGTTTATTCTCATAATTCTGACGAATGTTAAGATTTCATCTTAATTTCAGTCTGATTTAGTAAATCTCTGATGGATAAAGATCTCATCCAGTGTGAGAAATAAATGATAAAATGTTGGAACTGTCAGAATATTCTGGACAAGAAAAAAGTTTTCAACATCAAGACAAGAGAATAAAGAACTGCTTATGAAAACCTAAACAATGTAAATATAGAAGTAACATCACATGAGATGGATGGTAGAGATGGGAAAGAGTCCCACTTTAACTACTTGCAAGTCTTCCCTTTTATTACACTATAACCCCACGTGCATTAAATTTTAATTACATTGAGGGGCGGTCTTTGGCCGTTGTGAGACGTCTATATTTGTTTGGTTTTCAAGCTCTTCTGTATTATTAAGCTCCGCGTTCTGTGCTCTTTCCTCTTCCAGAGACGAGGTCGTACGTCTCACTCGGTGACATCTAAAGCTATTTCAACATCCTCCTGGATCCACTTTCTTTACAAATACTTTATAATGTCAATGTATCAGCAATTGTGTCATCATCAAAATTTGTATATAATGTGATTTGGTTTGTTCGTACACGCAACATCTATTATAGATACATATATATCTATTTTCGTTCTGGGAGAGAGACCTCTTCGTAAGGTTTCTTCCATTTTTTCCCCATTAAAAGAGTTTTTGGGGAATTGAAGGTCTAAGGACAGTGGGTGCCGAATGTTGTGCAGATTGTAATCCCCTCCGAGGCAAATTGAGATTTGTGGTTTTGGGCTGTATGAATAGAATTTGAGTCTTCATGAAAATCTTGCTTTCCCAGTTGTAATTCCAAAAAATGTGTAATTATTCCCAGGTTTCTTTCAGATCAGGTCTAAATCCACACATCAGATTTCAGGAACTGCCGTTAGTCAGCTGTATGTTCTGATGTCTGTGAGAGTTTCCTCCAACAGTCCAAAAACCTTCAGTTCAGAAAAATCTTGGGCATATTTCCCATGAATGTGGCCAATTTTGACTCCATGGGTCAATCTAACTTTGCACTCCACCATCGCTATAGAGATTTGAGGAACTGGGGACACGCCCAAAACTGTATATATCAGGGTAAAACAACATGAGCCTCCTACAGCTTTCCAAATAAAGATGTGTTTATAAATATGAATAATTTAATTTCAAACACTCTCTGAGTCTGACCAGTAAACACAGACAGTAGCCGCATTGAATAACTATAATATATCTAAATCTGGGTCAATGAGGGCAAAGTCAGCATGAATTTTCCTCTAATTATTTAAGAGTGAATCTAAGTTTGAATAAGAAAATGTAAATAACAGATGGAAGGATCTCTTATGAAAAAGTCAAACTTCCAAATAAGAAAACAAAAAAACTTTGCTCAACCTGAATTAGAAAAAAACTCTGACATAATATAAATGATTTAAGCTTGATGTCGTACATTTGATTTGTTGCGAATATAATAATTCATCAGAGGACGCTGTGATAAAAGTGTATTTAATACATGAAAAAAATTATAAAATGTTGGAAGTGTCAGAATGTTTTGGACGAGAAGAAAGTTCACCATCAAGATAAGAGAATAAAGAACTCTGACAGCTTGCAAAACCTTCATTTTAACTGTGTGTGTGTGTGTGTGTGTGTGTGTGTGTGTGTGTGTGTGTGTGTGTGTGTGTGTGTGTGTGTGTGCTGCTGTGGTTTCATTGCTCTCCTGTGCAACCATCAAATGCAACTTGAGGCAATACCCTGCACGCGCTCACACACACACCCTTGCCCATCTCCGACTGAAACAAACAAAACAAACAAACACACACACACACACACTTCCCTCCAACACCATCCGGCTGCTTTCTGCCGTAACGAGGTGCAATCAACACGCAATGCTGACCAACACACACGCACGCACGCACACACGCGCACACACACACACACACACACACACACACACACACACACACACACTTACACACATACTCTGGGGCTGGTTGAAGGATGAAGTCAGCCTCTGATTGCAGAAGAGTTACAGAGTGTTGACTTTTTCCTCTCTCTCTCTCTCTCTCTCTCTCTCTCTCTCTCTCTCTGTGTGTGTGTAAGTGTGTGTTGACCTCATACTGCCATGATGTCACATCTATACTGTAACTGTTGCATTAAAGCAGCAGCAGCTGTCTTCACATCCACAAAGATTAAAGTTTCTAACATTTATGCAAAAAAGTGAACTCAGACATCAGACATTTTTATTTATTCATTTTCACTATTTTTTTCCCTCATGATTTTTATTTAAAGGTTCAGTTTGAAACATTTGGGAGGATCTATTGGCAGAAATGTAATATAATTTTAATAGGTAGGTATTCATTAGTGTATAATTGTTGTGTTTTTGTTACCTTAGAATGAGATGTTTTTATCTACTGACGCTGTAGGCCTTTCTCGTTTTTTGTGGATCCTCACTTCCCAAAAATGCCTCCGTAGTTTCTCCTACACACTTCACAGTTTCTTCTCATTCCCAGGTCGTCAAATACTAACGTGAGCGGTGTTCAGTTAAGTTGCAATCTGCAACTTCCCCGCTAGATGCCACCAAATCCTACACACTGGTAGGTACACACCATTAATTCAGTTTCCTAGTTGACACTGTAGCTACCACCTGTGGTCGTGTCCTTGTGTATTTGTGTTCATCTTAGAAATCTGACATTAAACAATTAAAAGTGGATATTTAATAAGTTAATTTCAGTATTCGTTAGATCAGTGGTTCCCAACCTTTTTTTTTTAAAGGTGCAGTGTGTAGGATTTAGTGGTATCTTTAGTGGTAGTTACAGATTTCAGCTCCTTTGCTTCATCCACCCCACCCAATCCACCCCATTATGGGCTACTGTAGAGTAGTACTGGGAGGTTGATGTCTATAATAACCAATATTCCTTACTTTTTACAAACATCATTACAATCTGTAGTTGTCAGCTGATCATATACAATTCAGTAATTTCTAGTATTATTAACAGTGTAGTTTTACAGTACTTAAAAATAAGTTAAAATTATAGTTCATGGCCCCCTTAGCCTGTTGTTTGCCTTCACAACATAGCAAATAGCAGTCAAAAGAAAGCAGCATTTTTATAAGCTGGATGTTCGTGCTCTGAATTATTGATGAACAACGATTAATTAACTTTTTTCAGCATGTTTCTGTAATGAAGTCAGTTAGCTCACATCTGCTGAATGCTGTGTGTGTGTTTGTGTCTGTGTGTGTGTGTGCGTCAGTGAGATCTGCACAGACTGTCAGCATGATGCAACACACACACAATCACCAATAACCCAGCACACATACACACACTTTGGTGATGAATGACACTCAGATGCTCCAGATGTGAAGGACTTCAGTCAGATCCCACAAACTATTAACTGGCTCAAAATAAACTGTTTTTCAGACTCTGCTGTGAAGTCACAGCTCAGGTGATTTATTTCCACCGGTTTAACATAAACTCTGATCTGCAGCTCAGTGATTGATGTTAAATCAGTGTTTGTTTGTGTCACCAGAATGATTGGAGACTGAATGAGATGTGAGGAAGAGCAACTTCCAGCCAGCAGAGGGAGACAAACTCCAGCAGCTCATCGGCTCTGCTCTGTGTTATTTATGTGTCTCTCTCTCTGTTTCTCTCTTTCTAAAGAGACCAGTTTGCTTCTATTTTTAAAACATGCCATAGAAATATGAACAAGCTGTTTAATATGTTTAAGATATGTTCCAATGCTACAAAATATCTCAATGTTATATGCCATACAATACACACATTAAATGTCTTTACATGTCCAAAAATATCCTGACTGTTTCTCTCATTGTCTGTTGTTGTTTTTGATGAGTATCTGGTTTTTATTCATAACAATTAAACCATAAATATAATTTTTACTTAGTGTAGTATTGAGAAGTTACATTACATTTTATCTTTGTCGTAGTAATAAGTGTATTGAAGGTAATCAGACAGTCCTGTTTAAGATGAACTGTGCCTGTGGGCGAGACCAGGCACCAGCAGCAGGGGGCGCTGACAAAAAGTTCCAGTGGTGTCGGACTAATTCCAGCAGCCTTTAACAAACATACAGGAAATAACAGAAATATTTATATCCTGTTAGATCCATCAGTAGTTTTGCAGACCACGGATAGCTATAGCTGAAGAAATTGTGTATGCATTCTTGATAATGTAGAAAAGTCTAGCATTGTAATTAAAGCCCTTTGTAATTGCCGTCTGCAATCTAACTTTAATATTACAATTACACAGAAGTGATTAAAACTAAGAGCCAATGTTGTTGTTGATCTTGATGAAATGCCGGAGGGACGAAATTTCATCAGTTAAATAAAAGAGAAATGGATATGAACCCAGAGAGTGCGTCACTGCTCCTCATTACAACCCTTGGTGTGTGTTACTGAAAGTCAGTGTGAGTGCATGTTCATAGACAGTCCTGTCCATGTTAAAACTGTAGTTAAACTGCAGTGTGGTTCGCTGTAGGCACGCAGAGGCCAGCAGGCATCCAGACTTGTGACCGTGAACTGGTGATCACAAGTCATCTGCAGATATAATTTTGGTTGTGAGTTTTATTAGAAGCTGCAGCTCAGTCACGATTATAACATGAAAATCCTCTGTAAAGTAAATAATATGTACATTTACCTTATTCTGCTGTCAGATGTTTCTGTTGTTCACATTGTTATTTGTAACAAAAGTTCTTTTTCTTTGTCCAGAGAAAATCTGTGACAATCTGTGATGTATTTCATCTTCTGACTCATTGCAACATCTCTAGTGTTCCTGCTTTAACCTTTAAAGATGGGGTCCGACATTCTGGAGAAAGATAGCTGATTGTTGAGTCTTGTTCCCAGGTCAATTACAGACACTTTGGCAACAATTACAGACACTTTGGCAACCCAAAGCGTCTGTAATTGAACACCTGTGTTGTGTTGTGTTGTATTTTAAAAACTATATCATCGGGGCACCCGGTTAGCTAAGTGGGTAGACCCATGCATCGAGGCTGAGTCCTTGCTGCAGCGGCCCAGGGTTCGAATCCAACCTGCGGCCCTTTGCCGCGTGTCATCCCCTCTCTGTTCCCCTTTCCTGTCTATCTTCAGCTGTCTCTATCGTAAAGACAATAAAAAGCCCCAAAAAATCCTTAAAAAAAAACTATAGCCTATCATCTGCATATTTTGCAGAATCGCACAAATTTTGATAAAATGTCATTAAGATGATTCCGCTTTTTGTATAAGACCTCCTCATCCAGCTCTCAATAATAAAATAAACTGAATGATGACCGAGGGAGGAGAACAGTGTTGAGGGGTGTAACAGCAGCACGTCATAATATCACCTGCATTTTGTCAATTTGCCATATTTTGTAATAAATAATTATATATCGTCGTGGCTATTACAAAATGTGGGAGTTGCGCTGTTTTTTAATGAAGTGCATTTTTAAAGAAACTGAAGCTTTTTGATGGTCTTTTTGAGGAGTCCTGTAAAATTACCATTCCAGTAGTCGACTCTGCTGGAAATAAAAGCCTGAATGAGTTTTTCCAGGTTGTTTTTTTAGAAACATGTGTTTCTTTCTCTCTGTTGTAATAAATTAAACTGATGATCAACCTACAATACAGCTGAAACTATTAATCGATTGGAAGACAATCAATTTGCAACTATTTTGATAGATAGATTGAATACTTCCTCCACCACTGACACTGGTCTCCTGTGTGTCAATCAACCACCCGACCACACCTTCACTCTCCACCTCTCTACAGAGGAGACACTTCCTGTACCGGCTGTGAACACCGGACTTAGATATTATTCAGTCTAAATACTGGGCCGGCTTCCTGCGTGTCCACATGGTTCACAGCAGTGTCTCTCTGATTAGTGTTGGCAGTCCACATGACACACACACATCCTGATCTTTAGTGACACAGTTATGATTAAAGGAAAATTTTGTCTATCTCAACCACAGAGCTTTTGAACTTTAACCCCCATCGAGGACATCTGTCACGCTCACACTGTAAAACACACACATGATCAGATATTGTCTCACTTGATGAGTCTTTGTTTTTTATTTATTTTCAGTCACAAATCCACATGAACAAAACATGTGAGAGAAATGAAAACACCAATGAAGACCATTCCATATTCACTGTGCAATCTATTGCCCATGTGCAACTGCTGTGGCTGCTACTATTTGTGTTATCTGTTGTTTGTGGATTCTTACTGTTTTTTCTCTTGTACATGGTGTTTTTATTTTTTATCTATTATTTTCCTACTCTTACTGTTTTTTTATACTGTTTTTTCTCTATCCACTTTGCTGCTGTAACATTGGAATTTCCCTCATTGTGGTAGTGCAGGACTTCTACATATAACAACAATAAAATTCACACGATGCTGATTAAGCCTATCACCATCAGGTAAATCTCTCTGTATTTCGCAGTATACCAGAGTTTTTAAATCTGGTGTCTGTGGCGATATTCCCGCCCAATTGATGCGCTTACGTTGTTAGTTTGCTAAAGCCAAAGAGGGAAGCAACCCTAGCGACAGAGGAGGCTTAAGCAACAAGAAGTACAACAACCTTTTGATGGAAAAACCTAACAAGCATCCAAAAAAAGTTTTAGATTTTCCAGATAAAAAAGAAACTGGGCGTTCAGAGGGAGGAGTACAGAAAAAAAGCTGGCACCCAATGTAACAAAGCTCTTTACTGCAGCGGCCATGGGTTTGAGTTCAACCTCTCTCATCCTCTCTCTCTTTCCCCCTATCTTGAGCTGTCTTTAAAACTTAAAAATAAAAATGTAAAAGTGATTTAATTTAATACAATTTTAACTAGTGAACCTACCATTAGTAGAATATTATTTTACAAAATGGCAGATATGAGACTCATTGTGCTGATGTATTTCAGTTTTCTGACATCACAACCAAATCTGCTCTCTCTCTGTGTTTCCTGTCGTCATTCAGACGTCACACTGCCAGAAAAACACACAAACTGCTTTTATCAGTGATGCTGAGCAGAGACACAAAACTTCTGTTTCACTCAGAGTCAGAGACAAAATAAAACCTTCCTTCACCAGTTAGTGTAGCCAAAACAGTCGACTCACAGAGAATCTGAAATATTCTCTGACATGTTCAGGATTTTACACACATACTTTGTTTTTAGAGACACACGTCAGTCACTGCAGAGTTTGTCCTATTTACACACAAAGACAAAACCTTATGACCATGTTATCAAGAGAAACAAAAGACACTTTTATCTGTAATACAATACTAACAGAGCTCCACACACACACACTGAACTGCTACTTTTTCTTTAATGAAATTACATTGATTTTATGTTCTTGACTAAAGATTGTTGCATAATGTGAGTTTAAACTTTTAAGTAGTATTTTGTGCATGTTTTAGAAGAAGATATTTTCACTCACAAACATTCCTTTATTGTGGACTGAACAGATATAGCTGACATCAAATTATAGATCCACCCCTGTAGAAAAGGCAAAAACCTTGTGGCAGTCAAGTATTTTGGCAGAACATTACACAGTGCTGTGAGATAATGTGTCAGGTGTTTTCCACTATGCTAACACTAAGAGACTGACTACAGAACAGAGACAGACAGTTTTATCTGTGTTAACTTTAAGACATGATCTGTGTCTCGTGAAACTTCTCCTAAATGTGGTTGGTTTTCATTAAATTTGTGTTTTACACAGAGTTTGCCGGATTTTGCAGTTTTGACGAGTGGATTTTGAGTTCTGGTGCAGAAATAGGCTCATCCCTCAGAGAAAACAGTTTGTCCTGAACATTTAAAAACTCTGTGCTGGTGGAGGTGTGCTGAGGCTCGGTTTCAAGGTTTCTGGTTTTCTGAACTCAACATTTGACTATTCTCAAGCCATAGTTTGAGTTGTGTAAAGTTAGAAGTCACTGGTAGACATGGACTAATAGCTTAACTGCGTTGTGTGAAATACCTTTTAATTATTTTCTGGCCTCATCAAGCTGACGCAGCAAGAATAAAAGACAGACAGACTGCTTGTACATCACATACGTCCAAGAATGCCAAATATCTGAATGACATTTTAATGGACCCAGTCACATTGTTCACATTTTGACTGAGGTGAAGGAACGCAGTAATGTTGAGCGTTCAGCTGAGCATTAAACACGCAGAGGCAGCAGCCGAGGAAACTAAAACTGGAATATATCAGTAAATCTAACATGTGACGGTGAAACTTAAAGTCAAATGACACATATTTATCTGTCAAATTCTTGAACAGCAACAGTAACAAAATCCTAATTTTATTTCAAACTGATCAGATTTCTGGTGGAAATTATTTCAGATAAAATCTGCCCCCGAAAAGATCTTTTGAAATCTACATGAATCACTGATTCCATGAAGAACCAATAGTGAGCGGAGAGTTTGGCCAAAACTCACTGTTGTTTTAGTTTCTTTAAAACTTTAGAACTTTTACAATTCAACCTTTTGTTTCACTTTTAAATTATCAACAAGACGAAGCAACAAGTACTACAAACTAAACAACAAAATAAGTAGTTTGTTCATTCCCTCTAGAGCAAAGTGTTTTCTCATCGGACTCCCCGATCAGTCGGACGATTTTGTTTGTCTGTGCCTTCCAACACTGTTATAAAGCACTGCTAAATAAATCCATTTTATGAAGTGACAACTCTTTAGTTAAGGTTTGCTTAAATTATGGATATCATAGTTTGGGAAACTAGTCTGCCACTAGGGGAAATAATAACAAAAGATAAAGTTTGATGATGTTGTGAAGCAGAGTGGGATAATGGGAGTTATCACCACCACTGCCGTCACTGCATTCAGCATCTCCCGGTTAGGATTCCTTCAGTGTTCATCGTTCAGAAGGTTTCTACTGGTTCTAGGTTTCTATCTGCAGAGGTCTCCTCCTCTCTAAAACAAACAGACCCGCTGATTAAAAACCATTAAAAACACTAAATAAAACAGTTTCACCTTAAAATCAGGGTTTCTCAGACGCTGTTTGGTAAAGGATGTCTCAGAGGGGCTGATCCAGACGTCGGATGACTAAAGTCCTTCACCCATCTTAAAATATATAGTGAATAAAAAATCTATTTATTACACATGCACAGAGAGGATATGATGCCAATGACAGGTGACCAGCGAAACGCATCGTTAGCTGGTCACGCTTAAAAGAAACCAACAATGACTTTGAAATGACTCCTGTGTTAATGTCTGATGTTTTCTTGACTCGGCTGTAAAAATGATTCAATATATTCTGTATTATGTAAAATACTGGATTTTATTCCTCAGTCAGTCTCTCTGTCTGTGAGTCTCTAACCACCAGCTGTGCTCTGCTCATTAACCTGTTAACCAGCTTCCACATGGCTCCTGTTAAATCACACACACACACACACACACACACACACACACACACACACACACACACACACACACACACACACACACACACACACACACACAGTGGCACGTGTTAAACTGAAAGACAAGAGACTAAAGAGCAGAGACAGTTTTATCTGTTTAACTTTCAGACAGGAGAGCATCATCAGTGTCACGTGAAACTTTTCCTAAATGTAACCTCTGAGGTTTTCATTAACTTTATATTTTACACAGAGTTTGTTGGATTTTAAACTTTTACTGGATTTTGAGTTTATTTCTGGCTCATCCCTCAGAGAAAACAGTTTGTCATGAACATTTAAAACTCTCTGCTGGTGGAGGTGTTCTGAGGCTCCGTTTTGAGGTTTCTGGTTTTCAGGTTGATGCGGTTCCAGTCCAACTCTGGCCCTGGTCCACCAGACCCACATGAGTCTCATTAGCAGCAGCTGATCAGAGCAGCAGCAGCAGGGGAACATGTGAGGTGTGTAAGTGGTCATGAGACTTGATGTTGAGTTTCAATTAAAGCTAAACCGACTGACGAGCTGCTGCTTGTTAAACCGCCACGTCTCAGCTCTGATTGTCTGAACCCCGCTTTGAGTCTAAGTCTGGTTAAAAAGGTTCAAGGAGACAAATTTTACTCATTTGCTGATTTTTTAAAAATCTTTTAATTTAAATAAGAAGAAACGCCCTAAACATTAATCGACATTAAGCCTCATTATACATAAATACATACATACATACTTATACCACTAGTTCATTTAATTGAACATGGGATATTATAGATAGTTGGACAAGTTGACTTATTCTTAAAGCCACCTAATACATTGAAAGCAAGCTAGGCTATTATTGATAACCTGCTAATTATTCGAGCAGGTAATGAAAGAGGGTAATTAAGAATGTTATGAGATATTCATTTATTACCTGAACAATCGAGTTTTTACCTGCTGGTAAAATTCTACAATGTAAGATGCAGTCGAGGGTCACCTCTGCTGATGGATGAACCCCAAGATTGCAATAATAGCACGAATGCTGATATCATTAGTGAATTAGTGAATTAGATCACCATCGTGCATGAATGAATAATAGCCTAGTTTAACATATTATCAATGATTATGAAGACACAGTAAGATAGAAATACATGATAAAAAATGTGACTTGGTCTCAATTTGGTTTCTTCTGCACAACAAGTTCATATTGTGGCAGTAAAGAACGCTGTAGCATCTATGCAAATGTAAATATCTGTCATTCTTTATCCATCCATTCAGCTAAAGTCTTATAGTATGAGTGACCACGTGTGGGGTGTGTGTGTGTGGGTGTGTGTGGGTGGGTGGGTCCGTCAGGGACATTTCAGACTAAAGACCATTTAATTGGGACTGGCTTGTCCAATTGGGGACAAAAGCTGTGACCCCAATTAGGGTTAGGTTGAGGTTATGGTTAAGCAAGTAGTGGTTAGGGTAACTGCAGGAAATAAATGTAAAAGAGTAGACCTAAGTAAGTGTGTGTGTGTGTGTGTGTGTGTGTGTGTGTGTGTGTGTGTGTGTGTGTGTGTGTGTGTGTGTGTGTGTGAGTCTCAGGATCAGAGTTAGTTAACACTGAAGTAAAATCACGTTACTGTCAGCGGGGCGTGTTGCAAAACTAAACTTGCACAACCCAAAAGAAAAAAAAATCTCAGGAATCCACACACACACATTTCTACACTGCAGCCTCATTGGCTGCTGCTGATGAATGGACGAGTTGTTGACCAATCAGGAGCATGTGACCAGTAAATATTTAGGCCGATCAGCATCAGCTGGCTGCACTCTGAATGTCCCTCCATCACACACACACACACACACACACACACACACTTATACACACACATACTCACACACAGTTGGTGACAGAGGCTGCTTACAGAAACACACACACACACACACACATCAGTCTGCTTTATATTTATCATTGTCATCATCGGCCGTCTGTCCACCGTCCATCATGCACAGCAAAGAACAAATCAGGTAAGAAAACCTTTTTTTGTCTGTTTTATATCTTTTTTAAAACAAATGTATGTTTTGTTGTCGTGTGTCTATTTTAAAACTAATAGTAACATATTTAAACAAGACTGGGCATTTTAGTGGAAAGGTGAAATAAATTATTCTCTTAAACAACATTGAAGTTTGGAGAAAATGGGAATAACGACACTGATATTCTGCAGAATCTATAAAATATGGTATAACGTGTTTCATAATTAGAGTACGCTACCAAACTGAGGTGTACAGTAAGGAAATGAAAAGGTGCTTCGGGAAAATCCCTTATGACTCAGGTGGAGGTGTTATTGACAACATATAAAATATATGAAGAGAAAAGAGGTACAAATCTTGGAATAATGAGGGACTTGACACTTCTCCTTTCCTCTAAATGTCTATTTATTTTAGTATTCATAGTGGATTCATACAACAAAATGACACTGTAAAACATGGGCAGTACTAGTTAAGTTTCAGTGGCCCTGAATGTCCCCCATTCTGTATTCTGACTGAAGTTTCTTTAAATGATATCCTTCCTCAGTGTTACTTAACACAGAAACACAGTAGTCACACAGACAATGTAATGATCTCATAAGTTTATGTTATGACCACCAGTTTCAATGATTTCAACTATTTCTCAGAAACCATGGTGGGAAATCATAACGGTAGCGAAATCAAAAATAAAATGATTTTGCCCTAGAAATGAAAAGAGCAGTGAGTTAAGCTGCAGATTGTACTGATCGTTTGTGCTGATTAATGAGAATTGTGTATTTTGTAACTTTTGCTAACCAGCTGTTGCCTGAAGCTTCGTAGTTAATGAGCAAGTATAAGAGAGGAATCAGTAATGAGAAAGAATACAAACAACAATATCGGTGTGTTTGTATCCTGCATTTGATCCTAATACTTCATCATCGCTGTCCGTTTTGACAACATTTTGCTCAGCAGCCTCAGTACAGTGACATGTAAACATGGCAGCATCATGGAGTCCAGCAGGACAACAACCCGAGCAGTTACAGCCTAACTCACACTTTAATCTGATTATGTAAACCAAACTGAATGTTAAGGTTTGTAAAGTCCATTACACACTGCAGAGCTATACCTCCTGATTCAACTTAGACCTCTTTGCCTTATAAAGTTACAAAGTGTGAGGACAGAAAAGAAAAGACTGAGATTCTGACATGAAAACATCCCAAAATATTTACACTTTAGCATATAAATTAAATATTAAAGGAGCCCTATATGTAATATTTTATTTTAAGCATCATCACTTTTTATTGTTGAATACAAGCTGCCCTAAGAAGTGTAAAATGTTCTACTTTTCTCTTTATTTTCTATGTAACTTTTTACAACGATGTTTAGCAAATGGGAAAGGACCTGTGCAGTTATCAGCTGCTCTAACAGTAGAGGCAAACTTTACATTATAAAGTCTGAGATCATACACAACATACTACATAGACTCCCTAGGCATGCAGAGGACCAAGATGTTCACATGCCAGGCGATTCATTAATTAATGTTGAATACCTATGGAAAAACATGAATTCATATGTATTAATTTCTTAACTAATATAACTGGTCAATAGTATTACACAGACATCACTTGAACTGAGGCAGATTGTTGGTTTGTTTCTTCTCTATTTCTGGCAAATGTCTCACTAACATGTAAGATTTTAATTATGTTAAGATCACCATCCATATAAGGCACCTTCTTCAGTAACTGGGGGCCACTAACTAACATCATCAGTCGACTTGCCACCGTAATAATGGCAGCGCCTCTAGATGACGGAACACAAACCAATCTGCAAAGCTTGTGAAATATAGTGTGATTTTGTGGTTTTAGCTGTAGTACATTCATCCAGAGTTCGAGGCTGATCTGGCTGGTAAATTGTCTCGTTTGCAGTTTGCTGGTCCAGTCATCATAACGTTATTCGGTGTGGCTGAGTTGCAGCCACACCAGCTAACTTGATCCATAATAACGTCACTAATTTATGTATGATGACAAACTGTGTGATCAGTTATGATCTGAATGAGCGGGACAAAGCAAAGGTGGAATAACCAAGAATAATTGACCTGGTCCAGAATGTGATGGACCTGAACAGACCCAGCAATATATGTTTCCTCCACTTCACACTTCATGTTCTTAAACTGCAACAGAAATTATTTTGATACTGATCTGACTGCCTGAATAATTTCCTCCTGTCTTTTCTTCTTCTTGTTTGCAGTCATGACGAATACCAGAAGACAGCTGATTGGCTGATGTCTCAAACGAAGCACCGCCCCCAGGTGGCGATAATCTGCGGGTCCGGACTGGGCATGCTCGCTGACACCCTCAAGTGTCAAGACTCCTTCGCTTATTCTGACATACCGGGCTTCCCACAGAGCACAGGTACTCTAAATATATTGTTTTATTTTATTAATTAACCAGTCAATGTTTTCTTCAGAGTTCTGTCAGGGCTTGCTATGCATGTTTTAAATTCATGATAAAGACATTTAGTATTTCTAGAAATCCATCCAACCAGATTGTTGGTCAGTGTGGCAATTATTCATCAATCCCCAACACACTGAACTTCAAACAACTGATCTGGAAGAAATTTATCCCGATTTAAAATTAGGCAAGAGAGAGCAAAACGAGGTTAAATCTGGCTTAATCCTTACAATGTCTGCACAGTATTACAGGTACAATTAAAATATGAATAACTGAAGATGAACTATTAAAGAAAAGGAAGAAAAACCAAGATTGTCTGATTACAACATGCATGAACAGTGACTGACATGTCTAGCGTAGCTTAGCACAAAGAACGGAAACAAGGGGAAACTGCTAGCACACCTCCCCCACTGTTATGGTAATGTTACATGTACTTAACAAAATCCAAACGTGTGGTATGACCAAAAAAATTACTCTGGTTATGAAGCGGAGCGCATCTTTTTTCACACTGTTATTAAAGTTACTATCATTGGCTGGCTACTCAGCTATCTAACTTTAGCCTCTGACCCTGACTCTGTGCGTGTGTGTGTGTGTGTGTGTGTGTGTGTGTGTGTGTGTGTGTTGCAGTGCAGGGTCATGCAGGTCGGCTGGTTTTCGGGGAGCTGAAGGGGAAGACGTGTGTGTGCATGCAGGGTCGCTTCCACATGTATGAAGGACACTCACTCTGCAAGGTACATGCACACAAACTCACACAAACCTTAAAGGAACAGTTCAACATTTTAGAAAATTCCACGTATTTTCCTTTTATTCAAGACTTAAATGTATGTATGTGTTTATTTTATTTTATTACATTTTTATATTGTAAATAAGGTCTCTGCCTTAATGTATTTCCGAGTTAAAATAAAGGTTGAATGAATGTATAGTAAATATGAAGTTACCGCCATCAGCCATCTATAGACAATGAACAAGGGGGACCAGCCTGTCTCTGTAATAAACAGCACATTGGAGTTTTTTACTCTTAGTTGGTATATTTTGGACAGAGGTTACGTTCCAAACTAATCCTTGACCAGGACCAAGTTGCCAGGCAAGCAGCAAGACACTTTTACACTCAATTAAAACAATTAAATAAGAAAAACAGCATATTAATGAATGAAATTTGAGATGCATTATGGAAACAAGATAACAAAATAAGATAAGATAACATAAGATAATATAACATAAGATAACATAAGATAATAGAATATAAGATAAGATAAGTTAAGATCAGATAAGATAAGATCAGATAAGATAAGAAGCCTTTATTGATCCCCAGAGGGTAAATTCAGGTGTTGCAGCAGCAGGACAGACTCACACTGTGTGAGCTGGCTAAAGCAACTCAGTCACGCAACCTTGGTGTAACACAAATATGACTGTAATCAGCAGTGTGAGAACCTAAACCTGTAACATGACCTGTGTGTGTGAGAGAGAGAGAGAGAGTGTGTGTGTGTGTGTGTGTGTGTGTGTGTGTGTGTGTGTGTGTGTGTGTGTGTGTGTGTGTGTGTTTCTGAATCCAGCTCAGGTCATGCATGGGTTCGGTCACATGCAGCCTTTTAGCAGTCTGTTGAATGCTGCTATTGTTTCCCTCTATATCACACACACACACACACACACACACACACAGTCACACACACACACACACACACACACACACACACACACACACACAGTCTTGTGTGTCTAAGAATACCTGACTGTCCTCTAGTTGGCACTCTATAGAGACTCCTGAACAACAAAACTGCACTACACACTGAACTAACACAATCTATTATACAGACACATCAGAAGATTCTTCAAAAGGTTCTACCTGGAAGGCTGCACTCAGGGCAAAAAGACAAAAGTTAACAGTTTTTATAGTAAAATCACAAGATAGAGATTGTGGGACTTCCTGCGTCACATGAAGAACAACAAATCTTTACAGAAAGATTCTCATGTTTGAGAGACAAATGATTACCAACCTGTCTGTCTGTCTGTCTGTCTGTCTGTCTGTCTGTTTAGACAACGTTTCCAGTCCGAGTCTTCAAGCTGTTGGGGGTGGAGACTCTGATTGTGACAAATGCTGCTGGCTCATTGGCCGACGGCCTCCAGCCCGGTGACATCATGATCATCAAAGACCACGTCAACTTCCCAGGACTGGTCGGTCTGAACCCGCTTTGTGGACCCAACGACGACAAGTAACTCAGATACCTGGCTATGCGTTGTTTGTGTTATTGTTTATTGTTGTTTCATGTTTATGATGAAGCTGTTTTTTGTTTGTCTCTTGTGTAACTATTTATTACACTGTTGCTAGTTATTGTGATCATAGTGTAATATTGTTTGTTAACTCAGTCGTCATAGTTACGAAGTATTAAGGTTTGATGCTTTCTTGTATTTTTGTTCATGGTTTTGTGTCAGTTTGTTGATCACGTTATTTATTGTTGTTTATTACTTGTTTACAGGTTCGGGCCTCGTTTCCCCGCCATGTCAGGTTGCTATGACAAAGGCCTGCGTTCCATAGCGATGGAGATCACCAAGCAGCTGGGCGTGGCCAACCTCGTGCAGGAGGGCGTGTACGCAATGGTGGGTGGGCCAAACTTTGAAAGCATCGCTGAGGCCAGACTGTTGCATCGACTCGGGGTGGACGCTGTCGGTAAGAGACACACACACACACACACACACACAAACACACACACAGAAACCAGAGTTATCAGATAAATGTAGTTGAGTATAAAATCCAATATTTCCCTCTGAAATGTAGTGGGGTAGAAATATAAAGTACCTTTAAATACTTAAGTACAGTACTTGAGTAAATGTACTTATTCACAGTACTATCTGCAGCAGTATTAGCAGTACTGTTGTGAACTGTCTCAGTAACTTCAGGTGTCGTGTGTTTACAGGTATGAGTACGGCTCCTGAGGTCGTCGTGGCAACTCACTGCGGTCTGAGAGTCTTTGGCCTCTCTCTGATCACCAACAAGGTAAACACACCCATCAATACAGCAATGTATTGATGGATCTTGATCAAATGAACCTGCTGGGGTCAGCTTTGTAGATGATTGATTGATTAAGTGATTGATTTACTGTGACAGGTGGTGAAGAGTTATGAGGACTCAGAAAGCGTGAACCATGAAGGCGTCCTGGAGGTCGGCCGCCTGCGCTCTCACACTGTGCAGCAGCTGGTGACTGAACTGATCAGCAGGATGGAGATCAATAACAACAACACTAATAATGCTGTTTGAACACACACACACACACACACACACACACACACACACACACACACACTGTGTACATATCTGATTGTTGTATTTACAACATTTTTAAGAGCTTTCTCCTATTTTCTATCATCCTTCATGTTTTTTTTTTACCTTTGTTGTAGCAAAAACTTTATTTATATCAACATGGTGCCTAATAAATCTCTATCATGGTACATTTGAATGTAAGTATTCATTTATAATATTTTATGTTAATCCTACAGATTAATATAATGATGACCACTGTGGTTGATGGTGCTTTAATATATGAGACTTAAAGATATGAGACAAAGATTCTTCTCTTGTACATTGTTCCTGTTGAATTATGGGATTTTATTTTGTAAAAAAAAAAAATCACTGACCTGCTGATCCGCATTAATCTGATTAAAACATGCTCACAAACCTCTTACTTCCTGTTTCCTGTTTGTGTTGATCAATCAAGTGTTGTCGTCAGAGCAGATGTGTGTTCAGGCGCAGTTCCTCTAATGTCCACTAGATGCTGCTGTGATAAGAACTTGTGATAAGAATTAAATACAGTTTTGCTCCTCTGGTCATAATAAAGCCATAACTGAAACGTGAATATAGATGAAGGAAAGCAGTAAACAGTATTTTGTTTTTGAAATGCGTGAAATGGCAAATGCAAAACTAAATTGAAAAACCACAACTGGCCAAGGCCGCTGCTGGAACAACTCCTCCAGGAGATCGCTGCTGTGACACGCTCTGCCCTATTCCTCCCTCCCTTCCCACACGGACACCTGTTGATAGTCGACTCTGTTTAGGACCTGATCAGGGACGTCTCCATGGCAACCTGCTGTGTTATCGCGATGACACCATGTGAACTGAGGCACTGATTGAGAGGCTAGATGAAGAGACTCTCCAGGCTTATGTGCACAAACGCACCCATCGACACTTACACATGCGCATATGCAACACCCCATGAATCTTGGATGAGCTCCATAGAATGTATTCAGTAACTGGATTTCCTGTGTCTATGGTCAGGAAGAATGAAACTTTTCTCATCACTGACAATTAGTTCAATTCTGATCTCTTGTGGGTGTGGGTGTGGCCCAGATCAGTGAACATGATGTTGTCTTGTTTTTGGTTTAGAGGACAGAGTAACTGGATCTTCCCTGGAAAAGGCAAACAATTGTGGTTACAATTAACTGTATACTATACTGGATAGTATAATAAAACAGACTGTACATGATCTACTAAAGCAGTGGATTTATTGTGAAGTTACTCTTTAAGGTTCCTACTTGAAGATGGTTTCCTGTCTTCCAGAGACAGAATATTTCATTGAAATGATGACCAGTTCAGTGACATCCAGCCTTTTGACAATTCTGATTGGTTCAGGAAATTCAAACAGAATGTTTTCTTTCAACTCTTTTAGAATAACAGACGGTTTAACCATTTGATTTCCTTCAAACTACAGGATCCCAGCAGGAGAGGCAGGTAAGTTAAACATACAAATTAATACATGCTCGAAGAAGAATCTTTTACAATGACAGGTAATTGTATCACTGTGACTATTAAGCCTCTTTACACCTGGTATTAAACAGGTTACACGTTATCTGGATAATAATAATTACGTTTACATCTGGTTCTCATTGAGAGTGGTTCTCCAGAGAAAAACCTGCACAAGAGGAATTTGAGGTGGTGGCAAATCAGCCCCAGACTCCTAAAAAAAAGAGGTTTTCGAGTTTGTTAAGTTATAAACTAAACTGAAACGCTGTCTTTGACAAATTCGTTATTTTTTGTCCCCTCTTGTGAATGTCTTTGTATGAAACATTTTGTTTTTCTTATTATTATTATTTTGGATACATTATATGCCTCATTAACAGAACATCATAGATATAGCATATAGATGATTGCAATGCACAACATCTCACACACAGTTATTTCTTACAGATTATCATTACTTTCATTTTTATGCAGTTCTGTGGAAAAACGCATTATTTGGCACTTTCATGGCATAGAATAGACATAAAATCAATTTAGCATGTTTCTTCTCACATGCTCGCTCTGTACATTTGAACAACCTATATTTTATGTTATCCCTATCCATGGTAACTTAAAATTTGAGGTTCAGACTCCATCTTCTGAGGGAGATTGGGTGATACAATCAAAAGCTCCAGAACAGATACTAAATGGACCTTGTGGTAACATAATTTTCTAGTAAGTTTAGTTGAGAAGCAGAACCCATTGCTGCCCCCTGTTCGGCTATCAGTGTGATGATGACCCAGACGTTGACCACTGAACTCTTCTTCGTGTCCCTGGTTGTTCTGCTGCTGGTGCTGCTGGTTCTACTGGTTCTCTACTGGATCCTCAGACACAGCAAAAGCAGGTAAGAACCCACAGCTACCTCATACAGACATCAGCTTATAAAAGCAGCATTAAAGTTAATTTTAAAGTCATTTTATTCACATTGGGTCCTAATTTTTCAGAAACCTTACAGAGCTGAAGGTCTCAGCAGGACGACCCCCTCGTATCCTGACCATCAGAACAGATCCAGATCATGCCAACCAGCTGCTGGACCGTCTGCTAGACAGAGTCTTTCTCCAGGTGGAACCTGGACCACCATCTGGAGATGAACTTGAAGAAGAACCCGTAGCTGAACCTGGAGAGGAACTTGAAGAAGAACGTGGGTCAGACCCAGAGGATTCAACAGCAGCTTCTCTTCCCAGGAGAGGTAGTAGATGTTCTTGAAGCTGAAGCACCAACAAAATTGTCAAATTAGGTTTAAAGTTGTAAGTTGAAAGAAATTAAAGTGTGTGTCAGTTTAACAGGAAATACTGAAATTAATTTTTAAATCTATTAAAGTTGCCCTTTTAGACTTATTTCCAGCTTAGTCTGAGGCTCCTCTAGAGTAGCTTTGCATGATTCACTCTTTAAAAACATCCTTTTTATCTTATACTGGCCCTTCACACAGCCCCTCAGTTCATCCTGTCGTATGTTTATTAGATAGTTTGGCCTCATTTAATATCAATATGTAATGTTATAACATGATATATTTAATCATTATTATAATAATATTATTCCCCATTAAAGTGAAAGGACTGAAAGGAGTTTAAGAGTCATTTGAAGCAAGCACTGAAAGAGAAACACTGAAAGAAATTGAAGCTTCAGATGGAGTAATTTTCGATGAAAACACTACGAGGACTAAAAGGGGTTGAAGAGCACTGTAAAAAGGGACTGAAAGGAGTTGAATGAGACTTTTTTTATCTACAGAGAAATCGGGTCCTCTATTGCGATTACGGTAGAAACATGGCGATTCATGTTGAACCGCCATGTTTCTACCGTAACCCAGAAACCAAACACTCGCTCTAGATGGGGGCGTTTGGCATTTTTTGCAAGTTTTGCAGCTACTGTAGTTTCTCCTACTCGCTTGGAAGGCTGAGCTGTATTCACATCTGAACCTCTTTAGATGCCACTAAATCCCACACACAGGTCTTTTAATTTATGGAAGGAGTCAGAGTTGTCAGTAAATATAGAGGCACGCTGAATATTTTCAAGTTTCAAAGTATGAAAAAGTAGTTGAAGGACATGAAGTCCAGATGGATAACAAAGTGTGAGAGAACAAGAACAAATGACAAAACTCTTTTTTCTCTGTTTTCTCTGATTCAATTCAATTTTATTTGTATAGCGCCAATTCATAACAGAAGTTATCTCAGGACACTTTTCAAATAGAGCAGGTCTAGACCAAACTTGTTAAAAGGATTTATGTGGATTATGTGTTGATTTTGAGCTGCAGAAATTAAACTGGCTTGACTTTTATATTTTCTTGCCATCTGCTTGATGTAGATTTGTTTCTCTCCTGCAGTTGTGAACGCTTTTCATGACAAAGTGTGGAACCGGTTCATTGCTGCAAGTCTTCCTCCAGGTGAGAATAAAGTTTTCAAAAGCCTGTATGGTGTATTTACATAAATCCAAGATAGGTGCATACAGAAATAGCAACAGTAGCCTGTAATATTAGGCTGTGTATTTGATTTAAAATGATTTCTTTATTACAGCATTTAATTCACATCAGTTATTTTGGTCTAATTAATTTTGCATTGATGTCCTCCACTCCAGTCACTCGTCCTCCCTCTCCTCCACCTTCCCCTCCTGCCATCAATCAGGATCAAACCGACAACCTCGACCCTCAGCGAACGGATGCAACCCAGCATGCCTCTCTCTCCTCTCAAGGTGCCTCTCACAGTTCCTACTGGGAGGAGAAGCAAAATGATGAGTCACAATTCTAGAGAGAAATAAAGGAACCAAACGCACTGACTGGCCAAACTTACCGCCAAACTTAAAATATTGTGTCATATTTTATCAAGTTATGGTGATTTTCATAGTTAACCTGTTAGTCATGTTGTGATAGTGTTCATCTGAATTTTATTTTATTCTCGGGTCAATGACACAATCGGTGATTTCACAAACAGAAATACAACTGAAGAGCCTGAAAAATAATCGTTTGTCAACTGATGAGTACATGAATGGTACACATAGAAGCATGTGCACATAATGTATGTAGCAGTAATAAAAATGATTCAACTGAACTGTTGCAGCAGTGTAGTGATACATACCTCCATTGACCATGTGGGGGCAGCAGCAGTCAATATTCCACATAATACACCTACTGATACAGTAGGTCTACTACATGTACACAGTTGTGCTAGAGGAAACATATGGCCTAAAGTTGTTCGATGTCCTACATGAGCCACAGTCTTTACATATATTTTTGAATATAAATATATCAGAAATTTTATCATCATAATTTGCGTACACTGATTCTGTTGGTCTGTTCTGTACATGCGACATCTAATGCAGACATGCATTAGATGCTGTTCTGGCTAGAGGGGTCCCTCCACTGTGGCTCTTCCTGAGGTTTATTTTGAATTTTTTTTCTGGTTTGTGGGTGTTTTTCCTTACCAGAATCGAAGGTCTAAGGACAGAGTGCAGATCGTAAAGCCCACTCAGGGAAATTGACATTTGAGATTATGTTACATTACATTAGATTATGTAAATACAATCTTGACTTGACTCGAGAGGGAGTGATGAAGCTGCTGATGGAGCTCCAAGCGGCTGGTTGGACTGATAAAGAGGTGGATGACCAGTGATTGGCTTCTGTGCTGGTAACTGAACGCCTCACTGGATTGGATGGGGATCTGGGAGGAAACTCCTCTGAAATTTTAAACTTTTAAACTGAGGGGGTGGATAAAATCTAAACATCTGTGATGTGTTGAGTTTCAGAAAGAGCACTCACTGTGACAAAGAGGAAGTGGTGTGTTTTTCTCTTTAATCGCATTTTCCATGTCAGCCCATTCACTTTACACTGCGGAAACCCATCTCTGCCAGAAGAAAAGTAGCTTATAAAAAGTTAAGATTGATAAATATATATATATATTCTAGAATAAATCCAGATTCTGAGGTAAAATTCATATGTTGACTGACTCATGATGTGGACTCTTATTTCTACCTTAGAAATTAGAGATATGAGTAGGCCTATAGTGCTTCCATAGTAAGTATGTCACTTCCATAAAATTGGAGGATTAACATAAAACAATTGGTCAAAATCTGTGTAGCAGAGGCCAAGACATTCTGACTTTTAGTCCCTAGCATGGGTCAAGCTCAATGGACCCTCCAAGCATAGTAAACTCCAACATGGTTTAAACTTTTAACCTTGCCTTAAACCACCAGTGTGTAGGATTCAATGGCATCTAGCTGTGTAGTTGCAGATTGTAACTCCCTTGCCTCACCCTCCGCTTCCCAGCATGAAGGACAACCTACGGCTGACTCCATAGAAGAGGACCAGCTCCCTCTATAACGACACAGCTAGCTAGTTAGTAAACTTGACTGCGTTGCACCAGCTATGTTCTTTCCTAAGTGAGGGTGTGAAGTCAACACTGAAGGCTTAGTTTGTAACTACATCAGCTTCTAAAATTGGTTGCACCACAATTACCTTTGGACATAACCTAACTAGTTTGGACATAAAGGCAAGTGGCCAGTTAACAATCAAGATAGAGTTCCACCATCATGGTTACCGTGCAAATTAACTTTCTGGCGACACATTGTAGTAAGTATATTAACAAGTTAGATATCTACTTGATTACTGTGTCACAAAAATGGTTGCAATTTATAAAAAAAATATGCTGTGTGGCTTAGTAACTTAGTAATAGTTTATATTATAACTAGGTTAAGTTTAAACTTACACACAACCTGGTTCTTCTTTACTGGGTTAGTCTTTTTCAGTAATATTTCACCAGCCTACTAGTTAGTAAACTGGTGCTTTATAGGCTAGTTAACTGATCTCTTAGTAGTAAACGGGTAACTTTGGTAACTGGTATTTTTAAAAATTTGTCCTTCATCAGCCAACTCTGAAATCCTCACTGTAGCTCTTTAAACACATTCTATAGAATGAACATTTCTTGTCATATAGCTTCAAGTTAGTAAATTGACACACCTTTTAAAGCTTTTATCCAGTGTGTTTTCTGTATTTTGGAAGTTTATGTTGATGACTATAAAGTCCACCTTTAATCTGAATTAAATCAATTGTATTATATAATATTTTTGTACATATCAACTCATCCTGACTGAACAGTTTCATGCACCCAAACTTTGTCTTTTGGGTCCAACAGGAAGTGACCAAAATGTTTCCTAAACCAACTCAACCTCCACACTGATAAAACACCGCACACACACACACACACGCACGCACACACACGCACGCACACACACACACTCACACATACTCACACACACACTCACAGACACACACACATACACACACACACTCTCTCCCTCCTCAGTTATCTGTTTCTCCTCTGCTGTCACTCTGATACACACACACACAGAGGGAGGTAGATAAGTCTGTGATTCCACTGCTGAATTTTTAACGCTGTTGTGGAACTTTTTTTTTTCTTCCTGGCGGGTTACTGTGGCACCGGGGTACTGTTACACCGACAGAGACAGAGAGAGAGAGACACAGAGACAGGGTACAGTTCTGTTCGGTTGTTTACTGAGGCTGGACGGAAACAAGACTGTTCATGGGGTGTGCGGTAAGTTACTCTATCTACTGAATGTTATTTTCTGCTGATGGTTTTATTTCTTTGAGTTTTCAGCTGTGCCTTACAAAGAAACTTTATGTTTTCACACATTATTCTCTGGCTTGTGAAACATCCAAAAGCTAATTTACATTATATCAGTGATGTGATTTTCAGATGTTTTACATGTGAAAATAACATTTTCACAATTAATAGCACATGTGAAACATACTTTATGCTTGTTAACTTTACATATGTGTACATCTGTTTTTAGACATTTTACATGCAATAACAATCACGTGATGTAGGAAGATGTGGTTTTCCAGACATTTTATTTGTCATTTGTTGATCTCACTTTGCTCCTCTTTTCAACTTGTCATATACTGTGTGGCATTGTACATGAGAGACCTGTGACCTTTGACCTCCTGCAATGTCTGGTGCTTGTAGTTCTGCTGTAGATGAATAACCAGAAATTTTATAAAGGATTTTGTAAGACTTTTTTAAGCTGTTACTGTTAATAACTATCTAGTACGCTATCTATAGCGCCAAAGACAGGAGCTCTGACCTGGCCAGACTGGACCTTACCCTCAGTCACTGTCGTACTTGGCACCTTTAGATACTTGAATTATTTATTGTAGGAAGTTTGTTTGTGTGCCAGGGCTCTCTTATGCATGCTAAAGGTCTTCATGGGTACATTTGGTTTCTAGTAACCACAATTCCTCCTGGGACTCAAGTTGGGCGGCTGATAAATCCTTTTTATATTCATATTCTAATATTTCTTTTTTCCTTTTTGAGTTAGTAAGTTACATTTCAACCGATTTTGGTTCACGCCTCTATTGTTCATTGTAGGAAACCTATAACAGAGTGTTTTGAATGTATGCAATAATGTGCAAACTAGCATAAAATCACAGTGTACTGTTTAGTCCAAGTAACCTCAGTGTCATCATACATGTAAAGAGATGTAGTCTGTCAGGAAATATCTGTAATAAATTCCTCTGGCTTTTCTATCATCAGTCTCTCTCAACTATTTGATCTTAACTCTACATTGTGACCACCTTGTATGGTCCCTTGTTTTACTAAGTTATAGAGTAACTCTCAATTTCTGTTCAGACTTAGGTACGTTTGAACTTAAACATAGCTGGTGCCACAGCAAGCTGTCTGTCATTTGGCAGAGCCGGGATTTCTGAATTGAAGTCGTCTTTTACTCCACACACCTAAAGTAGTTCACTCTGCTCCAGGACACACACACCTATTAAGAAAGTAGAAAATTAATAAAATAAAAGATATCTTAGGTTGCTCTTTAAAGCAGCAACGATTAGCTAAATTTTTTATTCTGGTGGCTCCTGTGGACCACCTCGAAAAACTATATACGAATAGCCAGTCTTCTCGCTGATGGTCTTGTGTGCTTATATAGGTCATATTAAAGATTTGCAACTGTTTCATAACCAGTTAAAAACTCCTTGCAGTAGGTTTAAAGGCCAGTTACACAAAAACAAAACACACAAGAGTCTACAGACTACATCTCAATATAAACAATCATAATAAATATTTTCTACCCTGCTATTCCCATCCTTTGTCCTAACGTCCCTGTAGGATCAAAGAGTAGAGTTAGAGAACTCAAAATGACAAAATAAACCTTTCCTCTAGTCTTCTAACTAATTCCGTCGATGCCACAATCCAACTGGACGCAAGTGACGCACGTTTTAAGCCTAAAACCAGGCAGAAAATCAGCAGAGCACAACCCCTTTCTCCAATGCAATTCATTTGACTCATTCTTATTTATTTAAACTTCATTTAAACAAGAGATCTCTTGAGATACTGAATCTCTTTTGTAAAACAGACTTGGCTAAAATGGTTACATATAGCACAATGTTGCACCTTTGGCATAAAAACCCTGTGAGCTAAGAGTGTGTTTAATCACCCTCTCTGGTTGAAACTTTCCAGTCTGTTGCACCTCTGATGTCAGAGTGTACTGACACACCCTGAAGTGTACATCTACATCACTGCAGCAAGGTGAGAAGTTAAAGTACTGGAGGTTGGCAGAAGTTAGTTTTGCTTGTAAAAGGTTGGTGACCGCTGTCTTAGGATATGGACAGAAAACAAACCTGCTCTCTACGCCACACCAAAGTAACATTGTGTTTGGACCTTTTGACCTTTCAAGAATCTTAAAGACCATAGTGAACCAGACTTTATTCTGAAACCTGAATTGTCCTGTCTCCTACCTCAGACCCGTCCTGTCCTGATGCCGTTTCCATAACAACATGACCCTCAACACGCAGAGAGAGAAGGAACCCCTGCGGCGGCGAGGCAGCACGCCAATTCCTCCCACCCACTTCTACCAGCACCCATCCTGGACTCGAGACCCTGGGCTCCCAAGTAGCACCAAGCACAATCCCGAGCAGCCCCAGCGCAGTCACCCACCTCTGGGACAGTCGGCGTCCTACCACCCTGGAGACAAGTCACTCCACTACCGTGCCCAGTGGAGTTCAGACTCGGAGGACGACTCGCAGAGCGACTCGGACTGTATTTACAGGGTGGTCTTGCTAGGTGACCATAGTGTCGGAAAGACCAGCCTCGCTGGGATATTTGCCGGGATCACAGAGAAAGATGAACAACCTGGAGGTGGGATGTTACATTTAGTCTGATTAGTTTAACTGAATGTTCTCACTTTAAAGGTTTCATATGTAAGATTCTGAAGCATTTTAGATATTATTTTCATGTATCAATCACTTGAGTGAACGGGTTGTAACGTAACTTAAAAATGAGACCTTCCCCAACTTTCTGGATTGCCTGTGGACTGAATATGTTTGTATGTAGGGATGCAGGTTGGATTTTCTTCAAAAATTAAAAGGATGTGACGTTTATGTGCACTGCAGACAGCCTTCTCTCTCTGTACAGTGTCAATACTGTGCAACACAAGCTAACGTAGCAAAATACTGTCAGCTAGCTTCATCCAGACGTCCGGGGGCTGATCTGGCTGGCTCACCGATTACTTTTCTAGTATTCAGTCAATGGTACATCACTTTAGGCCCATGCACAGGATGATGCTCGCATCTACAGACTGTGTACAGAGTGCGAGTGCGAGCAACAGAACACTGATTGCAGTTCACTTAACAACCACTGGTGTCAGAATTAACAACGGTTTTCTGAAGTTACAAATAGAACCTTTAAACAAATATATATGCACTAAAATTCATTATTAGTTTAACACACTCGGGGGGGGGTTGTTACAGCCTTACTTGGTCTGGTAGCTTGTTGTGGCTTAAGTTAGTAAACCTTTAATGGATGCTGCTGACAGCAGTCAGTTTATCAATTTATACAACGAGTCACAACTGATCTTCTTTGCAGTTGTTAGTTTACTGTCAACAACTTTACAAATGTCTTTTATAATGGTGGTTTATGGGGAAAATGCTTTCTGGGCTGCAGGAGATTTCTTTAGCTGCAGGACAAACTGGGAGGTGATGAGATGTATTTAAGGAAAGGTTTGATGTTTTCTTGCCAAGAGTTTGTTTTACCGCCAGCAGCCGGCAAATTTACTTCAAAGATGGAAACAGCGAGCCTGGCTCTGTCGAAAGGTAACAAAACCCACCTTCCAGCACCTCTAAAGCTCACTAATTATCACATATCCCACGTAGCTTCCTGCCATCCCTTCTGGTTGCTGTGCATCAGGTACCAACCAAGAAGTAGTGGAGTTCATAACCACCTCAATAAAACTGATGGAAATTTGTTTTTACACTTAGTTTTTTTTATGAATTAAACAAACAAGATATATGGAAATTAGTGAGCTCTAGAAGTGCTGGTAGGTGGATTCATGTTTAGTGTACAAACATGAGTGTGATATTAATCATGTCTTTTAACTTAGCACATGCATAGTTCCCAAAGTTTCAAACTTTTCCTTTAAGAGTCATGAACATTAGTGATTTTCCACATTAAGATCACTTTACTGGTCATGGTTAGTGCTACTCAGCCTGTGACCTCTGCTGCACAGATTTTCCAACACCTTTATGGAAGTAACAGAAGGAATTATGGGAGTTTCCCCTTCAAAGATTTCTACCTTGTTTTATTGTTGTGTTTTAGCTTTCATACTCCATCTCAGTCCTCCTCAGTGCGCAGTTTCTGTCTCGGTCTTTGTTCCGACATCACAACCTTGACTGACCCGACATCATTGATCAGCTCTTGTCACGTGTTGATTGGCCTGAGGCCATGATTGACAACCTGTATTGATCCGTGATAGTCTGACATGGTGTGAGGGGGCAGAGCCTGCCTGCTGTTTTTAGGTCTACTGAGCTGAATCTCTGGTTACACTTTTTTGCTTTATTTCATTGCTCTTGTTGTTGTTGTATGCTCAGAGCCCTGATACTGTAGTGTGTTGTCCCCGTTGTTTACTAGGTTGTTTTCCTCTTTATGATCACAGATATAATTTGTTATTGGTCCTCCATGCTGTTTATTGTTTTTAGCCATGCTCGGGTCATGAGTCTAAGGATGAAAATGCTTGCCCACTTTGGTCCAGAATGAAATATCTTGACAACTACTCGATAGATTGCCATGAAATGGTGTCAAATTTGTAGATGTAATAACTCTGATTGATCCCCTGCACCATTATCAGCTTCTAATGTGTCCAATACTTTGGTTTATGGCCAAATACCTGCAAAACTACTCCCATCACCCACAGTGTGTGTTCTGGTAAGTGTCAGCATTCTAACATGCTAAACTGGGTGATTAACATTGTAAATATTATACCTGCTAAACGTCGGCATGTAAGCATTTAGCTCAAAGTGTCACAGGGCTGATTCAGAGTCTTTTTGTTTATTGTACATGTTTGTTTTTTTTGTTACAGAGGACACATATGAGCGAACACTGACAGTAGATGGAGAGGAAACCACACTCATCGTCATGGATACCTGGGAGAACGACAAACTGGTGTGTGTGTGTGTGTGTGTGTGTGTGTGTGTGTGTGTGTGTGTGTGTGTGTGTGTGTGTGTTGATGAAGTTGTGGAGCATTCAATATCTGTTTTGAAGCAGAGGATTATGGGTACATGGCATCCTGCAAAGGGACCTAATGTGGCTGATTTTAAGCTGTGCGGACAGTTTGGCTGCTGTGGGTTTTATGTTCAGATCCACGTAAGATAACAACAATGTCATCACACTTAAAGGTCCAGTGTGTAACATTTAGGAGGATCTGTTGGCAGAAATAGAATATAATATTCATAGATAGGTTTTCATTAGGGTATAATCACCCGAATATAGGAATTGTTATGTTTTTGTTATCTTAGAATGAGCTGTTTTTATCTACAGAGGCCACGATGTGCCTTCCATGGAGTTCACCATGTTGAACCGGCACGTTTCTACAGTAGCCCAGAACAGACAAACCAAACACTGGCTGGAGATTGGCGTCATTTGGCATTTTTTACAAGTTTCTCTGACACACCTCACAGCCTGTCCTCATTCCCAGGTCATCAAATACAGACCGCTAGATGCCACTAAATCCTACACACTGGACCTTTAATGCTTTAATTAATTTAGTTAGTGTCCTAAAATACCAAGTAATTTGTTGTGATAAGTATTATTATATTACAATGCCACTTACCAGGTGAACTTTACTTTATGCAAAGTAACATTTTACACAATACTCTCTTGAAAACCTGTAATCTGAGTGTATGAAAGTGTTATTACAAAAAGTGAGAGTTCGGATGACGCATGCTGTTTCTTTGCATAAAAGTTAATTATTTATAAATGGGTGAGTGTTGGGTTTCCATACAGTTGGATCGACCGTTGACAAAGAGTTCACTTTACTTTGTGAATAAGGCAAACTTCCCGTTACGCCATCACAATAAATTAGAATCATAAATATACCAACTTTCATTTAAAAACTCCAAATAGTTCTCTTGTGATCAAAAACGTTGCTCTGAAGCTCAATTCTGAAGCTGTTCCCTAAATAGTTTTGCAATTAATGTGGCAACTTCTGATTAACCTTTATCAATTTCAGGCTTAAATTGACAACTTCCAGTTAGCCCCGCCCAGATACAGTTTAAGCACCACCCACATCTGGTTTAAGCCCCGCCCATTCTGATACAGATACAGATAATGTTGTTGGTTGAACAGATACAGATAATGTTGTTGGTTGAACAGATACAGATACAGATACAGATACAGAAAGGACTAAAGGAAGTTGAGGAAGAATATGATGTTTCTTTCTCTTCTTCTCCGTGTCCATGTCTCTCTACCTGTCAGGAGGGGGAGGACAGCTCCTCTCAGGACGACTGTCTGAAGGTTGGGAGTGCTTACGTCATCGTTTACTCCGTAACCGACCGCTCCAGCTTCGACTCTGCCTCGGAGCTCCGGATCACGCTGCGACGTGCCCGCCAGGCCGAAAATCTTCCCATCATCCTAGTAGGGAACAAGAGTGACCTTGTCCGGTCCAGAGAAGTTGCTGTCGAAGGTGGGGGTCAAAGGTCACAGAGGGTACATACACATGTCGACATACAACAAGTTGTTAATTAGTAACAGTTGGCTGATGCTATTATTTATTCTCTTCCTGTATGTGTCTTTTTTTCCCAGAGGGCCGAGCGTGTGCGGTGGTGTTTGACTGTAAGTTCATCGAGACGTCGGCGTCTTTGCAGCACAATGTCACCGAGCTGTTTGAGGGCGTGGTCCGACAAATCCGCCTCCGTCGGGACGGCAGCGAGGCAGTGGAGCGCCGACGCTCCATCTACAAACGCAAAGAGAGCATTACCCAGAAGGCTCGGCGCTTCCTGGACCGACTGGTAGCACGCAACAACCAGCGCATGGCGGTCAAAGTGCGGTCCAAGAGCTGCCACGACCTCGCCGTCCTCTGAAGACACGTGTCCTCCACGACCGTCCGGTTGGACTTTATTTGACTTGTTGAAGTGCTCTCTGGTTGCAATATCGTGGACGATGTCGTCCGAGTGATTGACGACAGAAACGATCAGCAGCGAACGGAGTCAGCGGACAGTTACGTACGTCGCTGTGATCACTGTGACCAACTCATTTTCCTCTGTGACCATTTGGTCTCAATTTTTTTGTGACTTTCCTCCAGATTACCTAAATATAAAACAACAGACTGACTGTAGAAGGATCATCACTGTAGGGGTTAAAGGTCGGATGAGTGTGTGTGTGTGTGTGTGTGTGTGTGTGTGTGAATAGGTGACTGTTCAGGATGTATTTTCCACTGTGTCCACTGTGCTGTTCTCCTGAGGTTTCTACTGTTTTCAGTTCAACACTGTGCAGAATAAAGTCTTAAAGGAACAGTCCTCTTAAACTCATGTTTTACAAACATCAAATACAGATGACCACCAATAGGATTTAATATTGATTGAATTTCAATTTGTTTTAAACATTTTTTATTTATTTTTCGTTTTTATTTGCAACTGAACTCTCAATATGCCTCTCCCCATAAGAAATGATTGCCGAATCATGGTGATCCAATCAAAACCACTCACATAAGATTCTCAGTATAAACAGCTTGGAGGCTCTTGTCTTTTTTTCAAAGGAATGAATTAAACTGTGTATTTATCTGGTCTAATGTGAGCTGCTAATGTTAATGTGTCCAGCTAACTACATATTAGAAGTAGCCCAGCATTAGTTCCTAAGCCGAAAGTTAGCGTATCTATAGATAACTACAGGTTACATTACAAAAAGCTCTGTTCAAGCCAGCCCAGGATGATGCTATATCAGAGTTATCAGATAGCTATCAGATACTATAATAAAGAAAAACATTAAAATTAAACCAGCCTGGTAGAAAGCCTACCACGTATCAAGGCTGAGTCCTTACTCAAGGTCTTTGCTGTCTTTCTGTCTACTGTCACAGTCAAATAAAGCGAAATGCCCCAAAAAAAAATCAGCCAGTAGACCGTTGTCATTTCAGTCAAATCCACAGTTGTCAGTTAGAAAAAAAGAAGCAGCTTTTACTAATTTCCATCTGAAATCAAGGACTCGTTGTTTATCATATTACTAAGAATATTGATTATTCAAGTATGTCTTTTCATTGTAAACTGTGCAGTATGAAAATGGAAAGCTCGACAGATGTAGCAGCAGCAACTAGGGCAGGGCTTAGTGAGTGCTAAATAGTCCTTTATTCATTTTAGTTCCATTTATTTACTTTTAAAGTATTTCTCTAAGTTAATCTAACATTTCTTTGTTTTTTTTTGTAATTAAATTTAGACTATTATTAGTTCATTTGGGGTTTCATTTAATGTAAAATTACTAATCAGATCTCCTCATGTTCTTTATTTTTCTCAGTTGTAATCTCTTTACTGCTGCAGGGATCAAACCTCTGTGTTCCTCTTCGCATAAGCACACTTTTAGGTCGCCACGTCAACCCCCCGGCCTCCTGGATGTTTACCGTTGCCATGGTGACCTGTGGTCCGTTAGCCACAGTGGAAGAAGAGGCAGTTTACTTAGCAGTCGTCATGACGACAGGGTTGCATGCTGACACCTCTGTGGGGTTGACAAAAAACAGGCAGAGTGTTTGTCTGATGGATGGGACAGTGTCTGTTACATGGACTTTTTTGCCCAGAGTTTAGCCTCGCAGGCTGCATACAAACCGTGTCTGCTGGGAACCATACTCGGCCTGATTAACTCTGTTATTGCAGCCTCATTCCCATTGTGTCAGATATTGGTGTTTTGTCATGGCCCTTTGACGTGTCATACAGACTCACAACTTACCCTTTAGTGCCTGTATGAGACACACCAGCCTTTCTTCTAACTCCAGTGTAATCCGTCCACATCAGGCGACGTAGTGTAAAGAGCAACAAAGTCTGTGTAAGGAGGCAGTTGGGATGGATGGGTCAAACAAACACAGGATTGTTACCAAGGAGACTGGGATTTGTGTCCAATGTGAAACCAAAAGTTAATATTGACTTATTTATGATTTATTAGATTACATAACGTTACCTATGTGACTTGCGTCGATCCATCCAATATTTGTTTTCACTGAAATTCCCACATGTGAACCTGCTGGTGGCGCTAGAGGAGCAGTGAGGAGACCCACAGTCAGAGATCCAGTTATTCATTCATTCATTCTGTTTTTATAAAAAAGTGAACAGAGATGAAGCTGAGCTGTGAAATAACAACAAACTGGTTTAAATCAGCAGCAGTTTATCTGAAAAAAACATCTGGCAGACGGGTTGTCCCAGTTTTTACTGATCAAACATTCTATCTGCTTATTGATCGGACTTTTTGGTGACACACACAAAAAACACTCTGTGGTTGTACAGGGACAGTAGATGGAGGAGGAGGAGTGTTTAACATTGATTTGATGAGGGTAATGGAAAAAATGCATGACTCTGCTCAACCCGGATGACACACACACACACACACACACACACACACACACACACACACACACACACGCACACACTCAGTGATGTGTAAACATCCTCTCAGTGGAGGAGGACCAGCGGCTCAGAGCTGTGAGTTCAGCTCCCTCCTGAATCCGTTATGAATAGAAACATCAGAAAATTCTCCTCAGTGTTTTCTCTCTGAAGTGTAAAAGTTGTGGAGATTTGTTACAGAAGCTAATGTAATATAATTGTTGAAATCACCTCCAGTCAGCAGTTTTGGGCTAATGTGGGTCATTAACTCATGGATAAAAAGACATCATTCCAGACTTCATTTTTAACCATTATATTACAGGATGTGGTCAGTAATAGACAGATACATAGCCTGTAGCTGACAAAACAATTCTTTCTCTCCTGAAGGATTTTCATTATCTTACTGGTTCCAAAATTGGCCTAATGTTGGTATTAGCATGTTTCTGTCCAATTAGCCTTTTTTTCTTCCTTCATTTTCACAAAAAAGTCAAATTTCACTGAGTAAGCAATCTCCCAATCTGATCAGTCGGGAAGTGAAATTAATCCAGAGTTGTATTCAGCAGTTTTCCAATAAAAAGTGAGTGAAATGTAGTGACCACATGTTGACTAACCTGGTAATATTACTCTATAAAATGCCTTTTTTTGGTCCCTTTTCTGTCTGTCACATATGACTATGAAGTCCGGTTATCTTAACTAATAATAATAATAATCAGTTCTTTTTTATTGAGTCCTTTGTGACACCAAAGAAGATGTACATGTTTCAGTAAAGTGCAGCACTGGAACACAGAACTTGATTTCCCCTCGTGGATCCATGTTCTGTCCAATCAATGAGTTAGTTACCTATCGGGGAAAAAACAGAATGAACACATATCAGACCAGATTTCTGTTATTTTACCTCAAATAAACCAAACTACAGGTGTGAAACCAACCTTAGTTCAGGGTTAACACAAGTCTTAGCTCATGCTAAGAGACCATGTGCCTATGCTCAGGGAGTTTCAGCTAAAAGATATTAAAAGTATGTTTTCCTTCCATAAAACCACATCACAAACAATCCCAAACGCCAACTCTCTTCTGCTCATATTGACATCAGAAACCATTGTTTACAGCTAATTACTGAGCTCTAAAGAAACCTGAAAGCATAAGAGTGAGTGAGAGAAGTGTATCTGTGTCTGGACACACTGTCAATGACCTGAACATTATTCCACAGGACATTTCAAACACTTCAGCCCCTTTGAGGTGCGTTTGATTTACAGAGACAGAGCAGAGAACACAGAAAATCAAACACCCCCCTCTGTTTATTTTATCTGCACAGTTTCCTCTCTGTCTGTCTCTGGTTCAGTGTAAAAACCTCACTACTGTAACTCTGCCTCTTTATTCACCCACACACACACACTGACACACTGCCAAGAACTACAGGAATGTAAATTTGAGGCTCTGCCAGCAGTTAAGTGTGTGTTTGAGACTCTGGCTCCCCCTGCTGGCTGGATGGTGTCTGTTCACATTATAACAGTGATAAAACATTGGACTTTTTGGAAATCTAAATAAAATAAATAAATAAATATTAATAAAAGGTGAACAGAATATGGAATCAAATGATTAAACTGACTTTATAATTGCATTACAGACAGGAAATATATTAATTAATTAAAGGAGACATGACAGGATCATGTGCTGCTGAGAAACATCTAATAAATCTTCAAAGTGCACAGAACAGAGCAGCCAGATTAGTTCTTCATTGTTCTTTCCGTGTGAATGTCTGAGATGTATAAATGATTGTCTTAATTAACTGTGGAAGCTAAATTGAAATGTAGTGTTGGGGTTTTTCATGCAAAGTGTCATCTGGAATAATATACCACACTATTTTTTGCAAGAAACTTGTATACACAGGTTTTTGTCATGGATGTATAACACATCAAGTATATATTATGGCAGACATAATAATTAAAAAATACAATACCTCATGGTGCTTACAACCAAAATACTAAAATGAACATAAAAATAACTAATAATAAAAATGTGTATAAAATAATATCAGGCACATGGAGAGAGCACACACAGGAGGATAAGTTTACTTATTACTCGGTGGCTCTCAACTATTGGTAGCTATTTCCACCTGCATGATTCCTAGTATTTAGTTTAAACACATGTGTTACCAGTTATACTGATTAAGGTTAATTTAGGGTCAAAGAGCCTTTCTAGTGAGCCAACATGCCCTGACTCTGTTTGACCTGAGTGGAATGCAGTATTAATTACTATTATTGGTAATGCCTTTGTTAACCCTACTATTTAATATCAAAATGGCTGCTGGGAAAAAGGTCAGTGGTGTCATGAGCAGAGAATTATGTCGAACTCCCTGTGCCTGTGTTGCTGTGTCTGTGCCCTGTGTACTTGCGTCAGTGCATGATAGAGCATCTGAGTCTATTCTGAAGCTATTTTTTTCATCTGCATTTCTAGTTGTACCAGACTATAACACGATAATGAGGAGCAGTGTTTGCTGTTTTCTGTTTGCAAAACCTAAGACAAAAACAAAAATGCACAGTGATTATCAAAGCCACATTTGAATTAAAACAGACAATTGGAGTAGCATTGGGCAATCTCCAAGGACAACAGAGAGAGTGAAGCAGGGTATTTCTGTAAGTGAGCTTTTGAACTCAGCCAACCTACACTGGGTAAATTAAAATTAAAATAAATTACAGGATCAAAGCAGATTCTGAGCATTTTAATGTTTACTTTTCCTTATTTAACTGGCAAGAATCACTTGAAAACACACAAAATGCATGAATTGCCACATTGTTGGCAAGTAGGACTTTGTAATCTGGGAATACGAACCTTAGACTCATTGGATCTCAAGAGATACTGCAACAATGAAGAAGGATTGTCTCCACAAACCTTCTCACAATGAAATCACATGTGCCAGACTGAGGTATCTTTATCTGTTTAAACAGCCAAAATATTGGTGATAAAATTCAGGAAAATGTTTTTTGGTGTATTTTATGGAAGCTCATTTCTGCTTCTTCTTTATAATGAGAAACTCTCTAAAAACAAGAACTAAGTATCTTAAAATAATGACGAAGTATCTGAAAATAATTATCTAGTATCTCAATATAATGAGAAACTTTCTCAATATTTTGTGTCATATTCTGAGAAAGTTTCTCATTATAATGACTTACAAAATACTTTTTTACTGTCACATTCTACTTCTGAGTTTTTACAGCTTTACTGGTGAAAATGTGAGTGTAGGCTTATAAACCACTCCTCTTTCTTGTAATATAACCATACCTAAAAACATGAATTGAACATGGAAACTTGAGCAAAGACTTGAGGAAAAATTTCACTTAAATCTGTCTCTAATTCCCACCTCTGATTGGGCAACAGATATGACACACCTTTGATAAAATCTGATTGCTTAACCAAAATTAACAAACAAGACATGACGCATTTCTCAAACGGTAAACAGAGATCAGATAATGCTGTAGAATTTCTGATGAAATTTAAAAAAAGAAAAGAATTAATGATGCATGAACACAGTTCCACGTAGCTGGCTGATGAGTACCACATGTGTGTGGAATGTTAGGTCTGGATCTGAACAACATGACAGAGCATGAATTATGGGAGGAAAGAAAGGCTAGCCGAAAATCCAGAAGCGATTCTAGGCTCCAGTTTGTTCATGACAGACAGGCTGTCAAGAGTTTTACTTCCAAAACTTTTAGATGAAATTATTTTTCATTTGGTCAACTGAGACAACTTTAGGTATTCCCGAGATGACTCCAACTTGCTGTCCTTGAGCATGAACCCTGCTCTTTTTTACTATCTATTTTATTTAGTCATATGGCTTTCTCTTGTTGCACACTACCTATGATCCATTTCGAAATATTTTAGCATTGTTTATTTCACCCAACAACACATTTATTAATTTTATTAGATCAGGGGTCTCAAACTCAAATTGTCTTGGGGCCGCTGCTCATAGCAGGGCCACTTCAACGCTCCAGTAAGCACAACATTATGAAAATATTTCCATTCCAACACAACACAAAACATGCAAACAACACTGTATACATTCTTATATATATATATAATATACATAATCTTTGTCAGATAAGATCATTTAAGATGTCCCTTTCATCACAGCCTCCATGCTGTCCAATTCCATCCACACTGGCTCTCCCAGTTTGTTAGCACCACAAGTCCCGATGCCACCTCCCCAGCACATAACAGCTAAGAAGAAGACGACACTACAGACTAGTAGAACATTTGTAGCAACCTAGTGCACACATTGAAGGCCCTGAGCCTCCTCAGTAAGAACAGCCTGCTCTGTCCATGCAGTAAAGTTTATAGTTGAGTTGCACCTGACAGTGGATTTCCAAATCTGACTCCTCTATCTGAATCCTTTACATCTTTGTAAAACATTTGACAAGCTTATTGCTAAAGAAATAGGTCACTCCACCAGCTACCTTGTGTAGCTAAAGTGCTACATCCTGAGATCAATCTTCTCTCTCAAGTGACTACGTGAGGGCACCTTTCCCATTATTTTTGCAGTGTAAAATTAGTAAAGGAATTAGTTCGTTAAATTGGGAAAATTCTGTATGTATTTGTTTTCAAACATCCTCAGGTGTTGGATAACTTTTTCAAACAACAACCAGCAGATTGCGCTGCTTTTAAAACATCAATGATGGGTTTAAATATATCTTTAATCCAGATTACTTTGTTTGTCCAGTAAATTTGCATGAAAGGGAAATGTATCTTTGGCACTGGCATATGTCTACATAACCATCCCAACAATAAATAATACACAGCAGTAAAATGTATATTAAAAATCATTTAAAATTATGTTACAAATGGGGGGCAGGCAAGTACCAAGGGGTTATTATTTAAACAGGTTCTTATTGAGGAAGTTGGAATAAAGGATTTTTTGTAACCATTGTTTGTGGCTACTGTCAGTCTGCAGCCTGTTGGCAGCCACTGAAATGCTGAGTGGAGAGGATGGGTGGCACTGATGTATATCTGGATTGCCTTTTTGGTTATCGATTGAGAGAATAAGTCCTGTGGTTGCAGTTGTTTGCTTCCAGTGATCTTGCTGGCGTGGCTGACTATCTGTGCCAGTTTGTTGTGATCTAACTTTGTCTTATTTTGTGTGGCCCTTTGCTGTGTTAACCTCTCTCTCTCTCTCTCTCTCCTTTAAATGATATGATATATATTGATCTGCTGCTGATGTGTCTGACTGTAGCTGTTGTGGTCTGGGTAGAGGTTTACACATACTGCTAGATACTTGTCGTTGTGGTGGAAAAAGCTATAAATGACTGTACTATAAAAACTCTCTATGAAAGATTTCTTTGTGTTGGTAAAATATAATTATGGGGTTTCAAGATCCTCTGTCTTCCTCTGCCACAGTTAACAGACACACGCAAACACCTTTTTCACTCATGTACAAAAACATGCCCTGTGCTTACTGATCCACCCAGCAGACCCTCAACCGGATGTTTTAAAGCCCTCGTTTGGAATAATACTGATTGCGTGTGAACAAACCTGAGGAGCTATAAGGGACCTTCAACATGTCTGCCCGCCGGGAAAGGGGGAGGTGAAGTCAGTGCAGCTAATTCCTATTGACCTGGGAAATATTTACCTTCAGGAGACACACGCTGCCTGAACATGTCTGACACAGAGTGCAGCTCCGGGCCTGATAGTGATGTTAAAGGAGCACGCTGACATTTTATTATATACTTTCAGATTTAAACCCACCCTGAGGACAAGACTGCAGACATGCTGCAAGCCTCAATGTCTCCCTTTTTTTTTTACATTTTTGTTTCTACAAGTGTTGAATAAATAGCATTAGTAACTTTTTAGTAAATCCTTAGTTTGTAAGTGTTTGTGTATTGTATTCCAACCCCATGTGCTCTTATATCTGCTCAGCTATGTAATCCATCCCAGATGGGGCTTTAGTCCACATTCTTGCAGACTGGTGAAGTCAAGCTAATGAGCAAAATCACTTGGAGGATATGCCCGTGTCCTTCAAAACAAAAGCCTTCAGTTATTTAAAACGTTGTCTCATCAACCTTCTTTTTAAAGATGGTGGTTCAGTCCAGCCGAGTGATAATATAACTAGTTAAATATTGTAATTTTGAGTACAAACAGACAGTAATGGGTAATAAACAAAATGGGTAATAATAATCTCTAGAACAGTCTGCAGAGAGGACTTATCCACTTCAATATGAATACAATTAAATTGACATGTATTTGATGTGTCTATTTGGTGCACAATTAACTATTATTAGTTATATTACTTATTAATTGTTTGTATAGTCTAAAACTAGGGAGATGGCAAATTTCAGTGTGTGGATAGTCTTTCCTTGTTTGGCATGACATGGAAATAAAAACTTACTAAAAGAGAAAAAAGAGAGAGAAGACAAATCATAAACTTTCATTAGCAAAGATTCTTGAATAGTTCAGGTTTCATCCTCCTCCAGTTCTTGTAGTTTATCTTCAGGAATTCAAACTAATGTTGTCCGTCCAAACTTAAGAAACTTATATTTCAAAGACAAAAAAATGTGAACAACTAAACTAAAACCATGGACTCTTATAACTGCATGCTGGTGCACAAACAGATGATAAATGTCAATAATTGTTCCCATATATGTCTGATCACAGTTCATCCATTCATACAGTTTGTTAATTGCTTGTGGAAATGTTGAACATTGTAACTGAAACGCTGCACTTTCATTAATAAATCCACCAATTTAATATCTAATCTAACTTTGTAGTACAGTAGATGTAGGCTCTATTTATAATCTATATTTAACCCATCACATATACCGGGCATCTTGGGTATAAAAATGTCCTTCCAGATGATTAAACATCTGTATTATCTAAGCAGCAGGCTTTGGCAGTAACTGATTAAACGTTACTGTAATTAGGATAACAAAAAAGGTAACTGTAAAGGATTACAGTTACAGAAAAGAATAAAACGTAATTAGACTACAGTTACATTTAGTAAAATGGGGATTATTTATCTGGATTGCAATTTAAAAATATATTTAAAACCTTTTCTGTTGTCTTACACTTACTTCAATACATTTCTTTTCTTTTGTTCTTGTTTATATATTTAATGTTGAGATAATCCAAAAGTAACAGAAAGTAATCAAGTTACATGACTTTAATATTGTGACACTTGGATTAGGTTACTCACTACATTTTAAAGAGGTAAATACATTTACATTACATCTTTAAAGTAACCCTCCCAACCCAGCTAAGCAGTAAAAACACAGGTCGCTTGTCAATCAGACAATTTATTTTGAAGTGTTAATCGGAAGTGGTGTGTTTCATTGTCACTGTTTGCAGCAGCAGCAGCGTGAAGCGACACTGGGGGGACACAGAGATTCTGTCTGGATTTATTAACACCGAGCAGACCACGGACGAAGCAGCAAGATGAACGGTGCAGGTAGGAACTCAAACACACGAACACAACATTGCACCGCCTGCAAAGAAAATACATCCAATAAAAACACAAACTCAAAGGTGTCACACAGCTTTTGTCTCTCAGTGCACATTTAAATCGGGTTTAACGAGACTTAAGTGTTTTCATTGCAAGACCCTGGTCTGGGTTTGGTCTGGGCCAAGGAGGAAAAATCATGCATTCGCCATTTGTTTACATAGAAATAAGTTTTTTTTGCAGTTTTGAAGCAGCTTTGAAGATGATTTATATGGATTGATAAAGAAAATAGGTTTATTAACTAAACATAACCAATTAAATACCAGCAAATATTAATTATTAATCCAAAAATACCTTATTTCATCCTTAAATCTTCAGCCCTGATAAATTATTTGTTCAAAGCAGCAACTCTTTACAGGATTTGTTGATGAATTTGAAAGGTTTACAGGTTTATTGATGGATTAATAATGTGATAGATCCATTTTAGTCCATTTGATGACTCACTGCAGTCTGTGGATGTATCGATATACACTCAGCTCAGCATTGCATATAATCAGGGTTGGGAGGGTTACTTTAAAAATGTAATCCGATACAATTACTAATTAACTTGACTGCTTTCCGTTACTTTTGGATTACCTCAACACCAAATATGTTAATAAATAAAATAAATAACAATTAGAGGTTTTCATGTACAATGTAACCTTAGAAAATAAAATGATGGAAAGATTTTAAACATCAAAATGTGTCTTCTTCTCAATTTATTTATTTTTTAGATAGAAAAACTGATTAAATAAAAACTAAATAATCCTGAAATTTTGCAAAATTTAACTGGAATCTGATTACGTTTTTGTTTTTTTTGTTTTTTTTACAAATTATGACCAAAAAAATCTTCTTTCAAATTTAAAATTCTTAAAACAAAATCTACTTTTACATGTCTTTTTTTATTTCTGATGTTTGGTATAAAATGTGCAAAACAATGCAGATTTTTCTTTTCTTCTAGTCTAAATAGTTCACATATTTGTATTGTAATTTAGCTGTTTTATAATTTTACATCCCTACATGTAGAGCTGCTTAGGTACTCTTCAATTTGGGGATCCTAACCTGAAATCAGAGGCAGTCAAGGTGGTTGTGACTTAAATAGCCTTTAATATCTCGTAGCTATTTAGTCAAACTCATGCAGTCATTCGTCGCTGTGCCTAGTTTTCCTACGGTTTCTGTGTAGGAGGACATCAAAAGGGTGTGCACTGGACTCTGAGGTATGTTACCTCTGGTTTGGTGGGTGTGTCAGCGGTGTGTGACATGTATATGATCACCCCTGCGTGGTATTAAGAAAGCAGTAGGTGTGCGTACACAGCAGGCATTCATCAGGCAAATACAAAAGGTTTGCTTTAAATGTCGCTCAACTTGGCACTACACACTGGTCCGTTAATATTTCAGTTTTCAAGTAAGGGCAAGACGGCACATGATGGTTTTCAAATGCCTTAAAAAAAACAAGATGAGACGGATAGAAAAAAGACCAGGATGTTGGTGTAAGTTGCCTCCACTGAAAACTGAAATATGAAGAGCTTTTGAGATGTTTGGTATGCAGTTCTCTGATCTGTCTGTTGTTGTTTAGACTTTGTTGGTAGATTTAGCAACTGTATTTGTATAATTCAACTTATTTCAACTTATTCAAATATTTGATGATTTGAGGCAACATACTGTACAATACATATTTATGATGTCTTCTCTAACTCCTCCTCTCCATTCTCATCCCCTCTTTTATTCCTGTTCTTTCCAGCTCCCTCCCTTACTTCTCCACCTCCACCCCCTTTCCTCTCCTTTCCTATCTCCTAATCGCCTTCCCTCTCTCTGTCTTTCCTTTCCTATACCTCCTCCACCTCCTCATCCTTCTTTACCTCCTTCTCTCCTTCTCTACCTCCTCTGTAGCTTTCCTACTCACTCATTTCCTTCTATGTCCCCTTTCTACTAATTTTCCTCTTTCTAGTATCTGTTTTCCTCTCTTACATATTTTTTTTCACCCTTTCTCTACCTCCTCCTTTCCTTTCCTTTCCTTTCTCCTTTTGTCCTTTCCTACCTTCTCTATTCCTTGTTATCCCTCATTTTCTCCTTCTCTAGCTCTTACTTCATACATCTGTCTCCCCTTCATCACCATCTTCTTTCCTTTCACACATCCTCCACGCCCTCTTTACCCAGACTAGCTGTGTCCAGTCTTTGTGCTGAACTTTCTCATCTTATTGTTGGCAAGAAAGCAAAAAGTGTCTTACACAAAATGTTGAACCGTCCCTTTAAAGGCCCTACACACCCAGTGTTTCCACATAATAACATAATTAGACCTCCTGTACAGTCAGGGCTCTGGTTAACCAAGAAAAAAGTTGATTATTTTCAGTTCTCGTCAGCTTTAAATTCATCTTAACGGTCCAATGTAACATTTAGGAGGAGCTTTTGGTAGGAATGGAACATAATATTCATAACTGTGTTTTCATTTGTGTATAATCACCTGAAAATAAGAATCTTTATGTTTTTAGAATGAGCTGTTTTTGTCTACAGAAGGAAGGGGGTGAGGGTGAAGCGAGGGAGTTGCCGTCTGCAACTACACTGCTAGTTGCCACTAAATCCAACACACTGGACCTTTTTAAAATAAAACCTTTTTGATGATCTGATGTATGAACTGTTTCCTGTTGTTTATTCCAGCTGTGTATCCCCCTCCCACCGCTCCTGCAGCCAACATGTTCGGCAACGTGCCTGGCTATGAAGGCATCGCGGCTGGAGGAGGTAAGAGGAGTCGAACCCCATATCTTTTCATATAATATTAATGTCGTTTCAACTACTCAAAGTTTGTTGTTGTTGCTTCAGGCGGTTACCTGCCCCCTCCTATGCCCTTGGAGCCTGTGGCCCCACCGCAACCTGGTCCCGAACAGGACAACTGGAGGTAAGACTTGGGGCACGTTCACCAACCTGTGTGCACCTGAAAGGGGTGGAGCCTGTAACAACCAGCCAGTCACAGCCAGCAGGATGCTCACGTAGCTCTGCTGGATGAGAAAATGCTGCGTTCAGATGATATTCTGGTTTTATTCATGATGTGGTTCTCGTGTGTGTTGTAGCGTTCCCGCCCTCTCAGAGGATGTGGCTTCTGAGGCGTTCAAGAGCTATGCCTCATCTCACTGCTGTTACAGTAGTGGTCCTGCTGAAGATGGGGTCATCACCAGCATGGAGCCATACAACACCTTTAGGGTAATCTGATGTTCACACTCTGTATGATACTGTTTACTGCTGGGTTTTTTTACTTAAGGATGCTCCAGTCATGTTCTGGGGGGCTGATTTGTTCCATTTGATTTTACAGAAACCGTTGGTATTAACGTGTGATCTGTATCTGGATAATGAGAACTGATCACAGGCCTTTGCATTCACAGGTTTAGCTTTATTGGATGAATTGCAATGAAGTTTTACAACAAACGTGTCCCAATTCAGATGAATTATGCAGGATGACAGCCACTCCACCCAACTAAATCTTCCTTAATGTGTCCAAAACTAGAGCCAGACCGATACCGATTTTACTGGATATGGGTATTTTAGTTAGTCAAGCAGGAATTACCTTTTTCTATGTGGATTGTGAACTGATTTTGCATTGATATGACTATGCAACGGTACTCAGAAGGCTGCTTTCTTAAAAAATATCTTTTAAAAATATTAAATATTCTTTAACAAGTTCAAGTTGACATTGCTGAGAGTCGCTTCGTCTCTCTTACGATGTGCTGCTTGCCGTAGTATTGTAAATCACAGCGCAGACTGCTGGATAAACTTTGTAATGACACCAATATATTACCATAAGCATTTTTTCTACATTATGTAACAAGAAAAAATATTTTTCCTATCAGCAAGTATCGGATAATATATATGCCAAATTCGATATGATATCAATATGCCTGAAAATTGGCCAATAATATTGTTCAGGCTCTAAAAATGTCCGCACACGAAGATAAAGTGACATATTGTATGGATCTAAGTGTGCAGGAATCAATCATTTCGGACTTCTCATGATGAATTGAAAAAACGTTGGTGATCTCTTAATTCTTCATATAGCAACGTCATGGTGGTGTTAGCGTAATTAGCGTAGAGCACCGCTGTGTCTAAGGGATATGTATCGGTTCCCAAGGTCCTATGTTCCCTAACCATAACCCTAGAACAGGGGAACACAGGACGCTGTGGACATAGGTGTCTAAGTAGAACCCCACAGAGCCTCTAGTGTTGCTGTAGACTTGTTGTCTTGTTTGCATTTTGTCAGGGAAGATGCTATCTATAGCTTTTTCAAGAGTTGAGAGTAGGTGACCCCTAAACTTATCTGTGTTTTTTGTCCAAACAGTAACACCTTCTGGGATCAGATCACAATCTGAATGTAATGCTGCATTTACACCTACATTAACATGAGTTCTTCCTGATCCAGATCAAGTATCCAGACCCAGATCATATGTACATACCAGAGGGCCATGCAGTATATATACACAGGCACAGAGTTCTGATCACATACATCCTCTCCTACCAGTTTAGAAACATTTGAATGTGACTCTGATGACTCTCACATGACTCTTGTGACCTCAGAGATTCTCATGCGAACAAACTATAATGGTATCAATTTCGAAGTGAATGAGCCTGAGGCCTGAAACATTAGGACCAGTTCAGTCTGACTCTGTCTTGTTTTGCTTGTCTACACATTTTTTGGTCTTGCATGCCTCTGGAACAGAGACGTTTCTATTTTAATCAACCCAGCTGTCCACACAGGCCTCGCCACAGCTTGTGTTTCACTTGCGTTATGTAGCTGCGACCGAAATTGCATTTTTACACTTTATTTTGTTTTGCTTTACGTGTCTTACAACAGTGATTGTGAAGTACATCGTACTGTGAACGCATCCTGTCTAGACAATGACAGACGACTGGAGCTGCTGCTCTTCTGCTTTCACTACAGAACCCATGCAGACGTTTTAGGAACAAGAATGTAGCATAAACAAATGCCACGCAGCACAGCATTTAGAAGCTAAGCTAATTTGCAATTCCCGTCCCCAGATGGGCCTTTCAAAATAAATAAAACTCAACAAATACACAAGAGACAAAACAAACTCAACAATACGTATGTACAACGCAAAACAGAAAAATACAGGACGCAAAGTAATACATTAAAGCACCATAAAACACAAACGCACCAGAGCATTCGTGACTGTATGACTACTTCAGGAACTGTTTCAGTTTGAGTTTAAAATGATCCCAGTCAGGAAGTGATTAGTAAGGAATTCCACATGTTGTTTCCCCTAATAGAAAAAAGCTGTTTGTCCGGAGGAGGATTTCCATAAGAGCACCTTACAATTCACATTAGGTGTTGGATCAAGAGTTTTAAAAGTTTGATACTAGTCTGAAATTAAGACCCCCAATGATAAAGTATTTAATGTGTCACACTGAAATCCCCAAAATATGTATCGTCTGTGTGTTCAGATCTAACTGAGCTATGACTCCAGGAAGGAGAACAAATTGTGTTCAACCTGTCCCTTTTATGTCACACAATATATATTCCTCACCTCCCTCCCTCCACGACTCCCCTCCAGCTGTCCCGTGTCCCCCTGGGGAGGAACACCTCACAGTCTGAGAACCTCTGTTAGACCGAGAGTCTCCACAGTCAGTCTGGCGTCAGATGTTTATATTGTTAATAAACACAGAATTCAGACTCTGACCTGTTGGTTTACACTGTAGACAAACAGAAATAAGCCTCTAAAATCTGTTTTTTATTCATTAAAGATCTCTGAACTTCTCTGTTAGCTTGAAGAATGCTTACACATGTCCTCGCCAGCTGCCAGTCGTCCAAACACAGTGAACTCATGTTGCCATCCTGATCAGCAAAATGTACGATTAAACTCAGTTAATCTGTAGTGAATATTGACTGATTGTGATCTTCCTTCCTTTACAAATTCTTCCCAAGTTTCTGAAATTCATTTATTTCAATAAAACCATTTCTGTAATTATTACTGTTTACTGGTTCTGTTAATTGTTGAATATAATAATATTGCTCTTATAGTTTCTGTTTTTGTCTCTTTCCGCTGAAGCTCTAGTTGAAGTGTGTTTTCTGTTCTGTAGTACCGACTGGAGACGTATACTGAGTCCAGGTCAACTGAGTTGGCCCATAAACCTCACGAAGGTAAACAGACACACACACACACACACACACACACACACACACACACACACACACACACACACACACACACACACACACAAACACAAACACACACGGTTGTTCAACCTGAACTTAATTCTTAGTTTCCCTTTAATTCATATCATTGCTTCCTTAAAGCTAATACGTAACATTTCTGCATTGAAATGTCTTTAAACACTAGACTTATGTCATATATTATGTTGAGTTGTGTGCTTACATTATCGCAAATGTTTCCAACAATCTTCAAAACCAAAGAAATCTGTCATTTTTCTCTGGTAACAGTGCATTTCACAGGTTGAATTGTCAATGGCATCATATCTCCTGTGCACAACTTCCTGTTTTATGGGATCTTTAACCCTAAAACCAAGTCTGAACCTCGAAACAGACAAAATCTCCAATGGGTCCTCACAGAGAGAGACACGCACAAGATATTTTACTGCAGAAAAGTGTTCACAGAGGGAGATTACTGGTTTATCTGGATAATTTCAGAGTTAAAGGAGTACTATCAGAAAGTTTAGACATACAATATAAAGCCCTTATTGTCAGAACATCAAACCCTGAACACAAACAATGAAGGCGGTAAAAAGTCACATGTGCAGTCACATCATAAATCCTCCTCCAGTGACTCAGTATTTAATTTCCATAAAGCTGGTTTATTTGAGAGAGAAAGATTTTAAAAGCATGGTCAAAATCTGTGCATTTTTGTCTTTTTTTGTTTCTTTTAATCCTTAGTATGGATCAAACTCCACAACACTGAATAGCGTCTTTCATTAGACCCTCTCTGGCAGTTAAAAACCCACTGATAAGTCTCTAAAGTCTCCAAGCACAAACTGAGATACCCCTGACGACGTCACTATGGCAGCAGGGTTCAGGTGTTTTGACAGGTATATTTCATTGACAGGTTGGTGTCACGTCTCTCTTGTGTGATTGACAGGTGAGGTGGCTGACTTCTACACCCAGACTGCCCCCCAGCCCTGGGAGATCCAGGTCCCGGTTCCCAGCTTGTTCACCAATGAAACAAAGGAGATCCGTGTGCCCTACACCTCCTCCATCAAGGTGAGCGGGTTAAGAGTCACTAAACCACCAATTTAGTAGTGTCATTGACTGATTCAGGTCCAAATCTTGATATATATGATATATATATATATATATATGCAACCGCCCTCTACTGGTTGAAACCTGACTATTGTAATTTATTCTTTATTCTCCCCATTAGCTGCAACCAAAGTAGCAGCTACTCTTCCTGGGGTTCACGCAAAAAAATGGTTGCCTGCTGTTTAATTTACCTTGAGTCCAAGGTTGATTTTTAACATATATATATATATATATATATATACATACATATAGTTATACTGCTGGTATAGTTAAACTTACCTCAAGGTCTGATTTAGAACAGAAAATAAACGGTCAGCCTCAGCTATGTTAGATTTTAACAGAAGGCTGACAGCCAATCAGAGACCAGGATTCTGATGTGAAGCATTTTTACAGCTTCAGTGTGTCAGTGTGACTTCAACAGACGGTAAAGTTATTTTTAACTCTGTGTGTGTGTGTGTGTGTGTGTGTGTGTGTGTGTGTGTGTGTGTGTGTGTGGTGTGTGTTTGTAGGACTGCCACAGCTGCCATGCCGCAGGGAAGATTCCATGTAAAGAGTGCCAGGGAAATGGATATGTAAGAAGACTGTCAACCAATCAATTAAGTGATCAGTAATGATAAACGACGTATTAATTGTTGTTTACATAACTACACAACATATTGACTACATAAAATTAAAGACAGGACAGGTTTCATTTTATATAAAGTAGTAAAATAATAAACAGATAAAATGAATCATAACTAATTTAATGTGGATTTACAATGAAACATGTATATTAATATTACTGTGTGTGTGTGTGTGTGTGTGTGTGTGTGTGTGTGTGTGTGTATATAGAAACAATGCTGGGTGTGTAACGGCTCTGGGCAGAAGGATGCTGGTAACTGCACTCGCTGTGATGCTTCAGGCAAAGACAGGTACTGAAGGGGGGTTTACAGTGCAGCCAACAATTCAAAACTGTAACGGGATTAAATGCTTCCTGTGAATCCCTCATTAAAACTACATACATTGAATGGCTATTGACGACCATCAAATCGTTTTAAAAACGGTTTGATTGCATTATATTCTCAAGGATTATCACTTTAAGATCCTTTTAATGCCCCCAGTTCAGATCTAATTGGGGACCATTATTTCATGTCATCCCCATCTCTATCCCTTTATTCCCTGTCAGCTCTTTACTGTCCACTAACTAATAGAAAAAGACATAAATTACCCAAAAAACCCCAAATAAGATCCAACCACTCTTTCTGCACGTTTGAAACATCTCTGCAGTGATGCATTCAAGGACTGTGAAAAGGATTTGGTTAAATTGGAACATGTTGAAATGTTTCTGTTGAGTTTGAAATGTCAGATATCAGATTGTCCCTGAACACACCAGCAGAACCAATCACAACATAATAATAACATAATTTTTTGCAGCATTCAGAGTTAATAAATTAAAACATGAAAAGCAGCGTTATGCCCCGTTTTTAGATTACACTGTCCAGTCAGTGCATTGGGATCAGATCACTGAAGAATGTGAGACGTGTGTCACATGTCTAACTGTGTGTGTGTGTGTGTGTGTGTGACTGTTTGTTTTGTGTGTGTGTGTGTGTGTGTGTGTGTGTGTGTGTGTGTGTGTGTGTGTGTAGGTGTACAAAATGTAAATCTCAAGGATCGACAGACTGTGAAACCTGTAAAGGAAAACGGCAACTGCTGACCTACATCCAGCTCAAAGTGGAGTGGTGAGTACTCAACTGTCCTGGGGCCTTTTTAAAGGAGTTCAAGGGGTCACTGGTGGTTCCAGAAGTCCTTAATAATGTTCCAGTGATCCTTCAGGGGCAGTTCTATGGGGGTCTTTAAAAGATTAAAGGGGTTGTTGTTGGCTCCTGAGGTCCTTGATGGTGTTATATTGATACTTGAATGGTAAATAAAGCGTTTTAAAGGGCACTGAAAAGTTTCCAGGGGTCCACCAACGCAAACCTAGTGTTAGTTCTGAGCTGGTTCTTGTCCGGGTTCAGAGTTTGTTCAATTTGAGAACCTTTTTAAGAACCGGTTTGCTTTTGGTGTCCTTTGGTGCCCTCTGGGGGCATAAAGATAAACCTGTGGGGTGAGAATTCTTTTTTCATCTAACACACTCAATTATGACATCCACAACATCCATATAACAAACTATATATTCAGGATTATGCACAAGGGGGCTTTATACAGCAAATATGTTCTGTACACTGTTTCCAACTGAAAATATTGATGAAATTATGTGTATGTATATGTGTGTGTGCGTTTATATTTGTCTCTGTGTGATTAGGACTAACAATGTGGAGGACCACGTGGTGGAGCAGAATTCGGGTCTGGTGATGGATAATCTTTGTTCCGTGAGCGGGAAGGAGCTGTTCAAGAACAACCACTACCTGGTCACACACACACACACACACACACACACACACACACACACACACACACACACAATAATACACTTATTTCTTTTTTTTCCCCATAAAAGTAGAAGTTAGCGGTGATAAGCACTGCTCTTCTTGTTGTCAATATAACTACTAGATGATGGGTTAAAACCTGAGTCCTTAATGCAGTTGCCCCAGGTTTGAATCCAACCTGTGGCCCTTTGCTGTGAGTCATCCCCTCTCTCTTTCCCCACCTTTACTGTCACTGTTCAGTTGTCATATCCAATAAAGGCAAAACACCCCAAAAAGTACATATAAAAACATAAAAATCCCCTCAATCATTAAATATGTGGTATTGTTGTGTCACGTAGCTCCACTGTTCATCTTCACTGAATCCTGATAAGCGTCATTTCATAAAAGTTGTGGAGGCACTATTAATTTTAGGTTATTATAATATGCTGCAGAAAACTATGACTGTTTTTCCTTTATTATGTTCCTTAAGTAAAAAAAAAATCCTTCATTTGTTAACTTAAGACACATCATGCACATCAGTGACAGACAACATGCAGGAAGCTCCCCTCAGACAGGTGTAGTGGAGCTAAAATGCTGTCTGTTTATTGTCAGTACTGTGTGCTAGTCTCTCTGTCTCTCTCCTCTCAGCTCTACCCGCTGCTCGGGTTCCCAAACCCGGCCATCTCTGAGGCCTCTGAGCGTCTGATCAGAGAGCACCAAAGCAAGTACGCCCAGACCTCCAGGATCCTGCAGCAGGTATGTCCACAGGCAGGAGTGTAACTAACAGATTGAGGAGAATAACAAAGATAAAAAGTATCATGAAAGGTTGTTTAAATATTTAATCCAATTAGGAAAGGAGGTGACATACAGTATTATCCGTCTCCTCTGTCAGATGAGAAGAAGGATATCAGTTGTGTCTGTGTGTGCAGTACAGAGAGAGGCATCACTGTCTACATTACGTCACAGCTGTATAACAGGCCAATCTCCCTGTAAAGGTTTGCACTTGCCTGGATGCTGTGAGTGACACAGGGAGGTTGGAAGAGGAATATGAGTGAGGCTTTAATGTAACACAGTGTCAGCATCGTGTACAAACATATGCCGGAGTTATTCTGGTTCACATGAATTAATAATCACGGCCAACAACTGCAATGAAACTGATCATCTTGGGAAACAAAACTGACTCGTATCCACTGCAGTAAACTGTTAATGGGACTCTGTTTCCATAGCAACCAGCGCGCCAAAGTCCACTAAGTGATTCTCCCATCATTGCGGCTGCTAATAAGTTGCTTGTTACTAATTCAATGAATAATAAAATAATGAGAAATTGATGTGAAGTCTCAAGCAACTCGATGATAACGTCACACAGAATTTTAATGTCTCTCCCTCTCTCACTCTCTCTCTCTCTCTCTCTCTCTCTCCCCCCCTCTCTCTCTCTCTTCCCCCTCTCTCTCTCTCCCCCTCTCTCTCTTTCTCTCTCTCCCCCCCTCTCTCTCTCACTCCCTCCCCCCCAGAGGCAGACAGTCGAGTTGATCCCCATCACCAAGGTGAACTATAAGTGGAAAGGCAACTCTCACGTCTACTTTGTGTGCGGCAACGAGCACCAAGTCAGCGCTGACTACCCAGCAACCTGCTGCTGTGTCATCCTGTAGACACACACACACACACACACACACGGTTGAACTCGACTGTCCCAAACTTCAGATCATAATCATCAGTTCAGTTAATCCAATATATATATATATATATATATATCATGCTCTACTCTTAACAGTCCTGGAGGGAATGGATTTGTCTGTTTGTCTTCATGTTTACAGAACTCTCTCTACCTCCTGTTAGGACGCTGTGATGCTCCACCAGGTGTCCCAATCAGACAGAACAATGGTTTTTAAATTGAAAAATTTTAATTGAATTGACTTTAACTGGAGTGGCATTCCTGTCATTTATCCTTCATATCAAGAACTGAATCGTTGATAAACAAGTTTAAGATTTTATCCTTTTATTTAAATTAGTGCTGTCAGTTAAACCCATTTTAACGGCATACATTTTTTTAGCACAAGATTAACGTTCTTTTTGGCCTAGCACACTTTGTAGTTTTTTTCACATGCTGTTGCAACAACTAGTAACGTTAGAAAAACTACAACACCACACCGGATCTAGCTAGACCGGAAACAAAACAACAGGCATGCCGCATACAGTTGTTTAAGAGTAGTAGACGTTACGTTTTGAGTGGATGGCGAGCGCGAGATGCCGAAATGGATGCCATTAATATTCTGAATGGAAAGTTTACTTTTAATAAGTTGCCAAATGGTTACATTGACAAGACCAAAGTGATCTGTGTGTTTTGTTGTTGTGAACTGAGCTATCATCGCAGCACGTCCAGTCTGAAATACCATTTGATGGCCAAACACACAGCTGATGCAGATTCTCCGCCCCCTCGTCAAAGCCAGGCGACAACGGATGATTTTTCAATTAAAAACAACATTTGCACAAAGCAAGCCGATCCACTTTTCCATGTTGATAAGAGCATTAAAATGAGAAAAAATAATGGGACAACAAGAAATCAAGGGACTTTTAGAATAGATAAAATGTGCGATTAATTGCGAGTTAACTATGACATTAATGCGATTAAATATTTTAATCGTTTGACAGCACTAATTTAAATGGAAAAAAATACGTTGTGGTTGAACCGGCCTACTGTCTTGCTCCTCAGAGTCCATTATTGTCTCTGTGACACCTGTGTTGACCGTCACCTGACCACTTACCAAAGATATTTTTCTGATATACTTTCACTCAACAGTTTACTGAAAACAGTGCCAGTGTGTGCCATTTAATGTCAGTCTCAGTATTGCATGAAAACGAGCAAAAAAAACAAAAACAATTGCGGTGAACTGTGTGAACCTATGGAGGAAACAGGAAGCTTGTAGACAACAACAGATGTGGTTCACCTGGTTCCTTCCTGTGGATTAATGTGACATAAAGGTGAAAACCACTTCAGCATTTAATCTGCTGAGAGCAGAAGTTTCACCACAAACAGGTCAACATTGTCATGCCTGCAGGAACACAAACAGATAATTTATACTATAGGGGTCCGGTCACACCATACAGTGTCAAAACAAAATGTATCTGCATGTCTACACTAAATATTTGTGTCTAGAAGCTTTTAGCAATCTGTTTTTTTACCATATCCTGCAGCTCTAGAAGCTGTTTGAGCTTTTCTGTCAGCTAACAGAAATCAGTTAGCAAGCTCAGTTGTTAACAGGACAATAAGCAACAATACGCTTTATTCAGTTTATTCAGGAGGTGTACACAAAAAAATACCAGGATCTTTTTTTATTGTTGTTTGTTTTACAATTTAGTAAACATCTCGTCTTTCACAAGCAGAATTAAATTATTACCATGACAGCCTTACTTTTCAGTACAGAAACATGTCACAGTGTGTTCTGTTGAAAACAGAACAGAAGAAAAGGCTGCGTTAAATAATGATTACCACGTTATAACCCATGTTATCGCCAATTTTGCTAAGATCTAAGTGTTTCCTGTCCTGCATAAAGTCCATTAAAATCTCTCCAGCTTTCCACTCTGCCACTGTGACTGACAGACAACCAGCTACCAGTCTGCAGGCTCTTCTGACTGGAACAAAGGAAGGAAGGAAGGAAGGGGAGAGAGAGAGAGAGAGAGAGAGAGAGAGAGAGAGAGAGAGAGAGAGAGAGAGAGAAATGACTGTTCAGGTCTAGAGAGAGTTGGTTACAAAATGAGTTAAAGAATTTCATTGCCAACAAGATCATTTGGTTATACTTTTAACCTCATCAAAAGTCAAGGTGTTTTTTGATAGATCTTGAAAGGTTTTGGAGAATAGCCGTTTGAAAAGTAGATTATTAATCTGGTCAAAGTCACAGAAATAAATGCAGATAATTTGTGATAGTTAAAGTTAATTTGGATGTTTTTTTGGCTGCGTTGTGAGGTTGAGACTCCTGAAGCTGGTGGTTTGAACATCAGATTGAACAGCAGCTAACAGGACAGAGCTAGCAGAAACATCTGAAACAGCAGCGCAGCATTAAAACCAGACTAAAACTTAAGTCTGAAACCAAGCAAGCAGTTAAATATTTGTGTTCTAGTTGCTTCGTAACTTTGTGTGCAAAGGAAGAAACTATTAGAATTGTGTTGTCTCCAGTTCCCGCTGACTTCAACAGTTTACCTCAAGACCGAAATATACATCCTGTCCCTTTTAAAACTGCCTTCCTGAAGTACACCAGAGCTCCTGTAGGGGGCGCTCTGTGTTTAACAGACCCTGCTGCCCTCTGCCTTCAGAATTATCAGTTTATATGTGACACACAGGACGTAGCCACTTCAGGTTTATATGTTTTACTGTTAATGTGCAAATGGCCATACACACAGTATTTTTTATATTAGCTGACGTACTATATATGACATATTCCTTCCATTGCTGCAGTTCATGAAACAGAAGATTTGATAATGTTCCTTACTGTTTATCTTCGGGGGTTCGGGAGTGATTTTTTTCTATTGTCTGTAACTCTTTTGAGCAGTCGACTGTTAATTCTCGGTGTGTTTTAAGTACAACATTTTTCTTACTAAAGGGATTCTGCTAGAATGTAGATGCTACAAATGTCTTATAACTCTCACTAACAGTTATTGCAGTATAGATTATTAATTGTATGTTATCGTTAAAACTGAAAATAAACTTGTGAGACTCACCTGCTTCTGTCACATCTGTTCACAGCATGGAAACTGAAGTGTAAAATGGAGTGTAAATTACTGTAATCTTAACATTTTAATAATGAAAATGTCCCTTCCAACATTCCACCTGATAAAATCCATTAAAATATATTTCACTCTTATTTACCGTTCACTAGCTCTTTACTATTACTCATTAATTTTCCTATCTGTGCACTTCCAAGTAGCATTAGCCTGCTCATTTTGTTAACGTTTGCTTGGAGGTGTTTAGATACAGTGCTTATACAGTGATGTTCTAGTATGCAGTGGCTGGTGTACGAGTAAAGCTAGCTTCAGCTGAAAAATAAAATGAGAAAGTGACAGATTAAAAAAAAGATTATATATTTTAAGTGATTGGTGGTAAAGGAGGAAAAATAAAGCCTTATATGCTTTTTATACAGGATAGATGTATAATTATTATAAGGAACAATATATTCATACCTAATTCATCTCATCTTTAATGTTATTTTTTGTTATTGTTATATTTTGAAATACACATGTTAAATGACACACTGTGACATATGTTGAGCACAGTGGTGAGAGACATTGATACATACGCAGTACTTGCATCTATGGTTGCAGGAGCCACTGACTGGTTAGTGCTGCTGGACCCCCGCTGTGAGGATTCATAAAGGCTTATTCTAAAACATACAGAATGTAAACAGAAAACAAGACATAGAGAGATACTGTATGTAAACAGGAAAGGAATCTGAAGTGTAAATGACACAGATAGGAGTGAGAGAGATCATAATCTGAACTTTCTCTGAAAGATGTTGAACACTCAGAAGAAGAAGAACTCGCACACAGTGAAGGAGGGAGTACAGAAGATTTAGGCTACCGGGGCTTTCATTTAAAAATAGAACAGAATATAATTATAGTAGTGGAAAATTGTCTTTAACCCATCCAGCAGTTCATTAAAACATCTAAAAATCCAGGTTTAAACCCATTATTGTATTTGTAAAGTTCCACCAGAATGCCACAAAGCTCAAATGTGTTATCTTTTAACAGACCTGTGGAAAGCCAACACCACATTTTGAAAATATAATATTAAATGGACTTGAGTCACAGACAAGTAGAGAGCATGGAGCAGGATTTTGTGACATTAAAACTAGTTCTGAAGTCAACCCTGAAGGGTTCCTACGTGTCCTGGAAAACCTGGAAATTTAGAGACTAGTTGTTTAGTCATGGAAACACCTGGAAATTGATTCAAATGACCAAACATCCTGGAAATGTATTCAAACTGAATTTACTCTCATGTTCCGTTACTATTGTTGTTCTAGTCTGTATTTTATTCTCTCCCTTATGTAGCTTATATGTTTAACGTCTCTGCAGTTTTAATTGTCAGTTGTTCAGTTTAGTTTTGTGCAGATGATGCATACAACAAAAATATAGTTGCTGTGGTTTAATTGTTATTTTAAATTGATTGTTTTGATGTTTTTTATATTATTATTCATTGTCTGTGTTTTTGTGTGAACAAAATTTTGAAATGAAACGTCAGCATTCACCACAAGGTGGCGCCAAAACCACCAAAACTGAATCATTCAGGATCTTCCCTTTACGTTGAATTAATACATACAGCACATGTGTGTATATTTAAATAGAGAGAGATATATTCACATCATCAATCAATGGGTTAAATGACTCTGTAGCGTTAAAGTTTCTCTAATGGTTTGTTTAAGTGCACTACAGGAAGTGAGCACAGAGAGAGGAAGACTGAAAGTTGAGCTGCTTCTCGTCTCTCTTATCTCTTCTGTGACTGTCTGTCATGTTAGTTAATTTAGACTAAATCCACCAATCTCGTCACTCCGTGCAGTCTGACATTCTGCTGATGTCACTATCACATCGTCAGATCTGAGATGTCCTCTCTGGACAGAGCCCATCCCAGAATGCACTGCAGCACAAGCACATTTTGCTGAAGAGAAACTACGTCTCTTCTGTTACTCTCTGCTCAAATTGATCGTAGTTTTTTCTCTGTGTCGTATTTCCTGTTTGAATCATCCTCTCGCTGCTGGAGGCAAGACGTGCCCGTCTCACTTCCTGTCTCATGTGCTGTCTGATAAGGAAGACATGTGTCTCTCATGTGACCTATGAGGCTTTTAGCATTCTGATTTGTCAGATAAAGTTTAAATTTACATCCATCCGCTGCCTCATAGGCCCAAATCCACTGATTTGCTCCTGCCTGAAATCCTGTTTTACGTGCGTCACTCACACAATCATGTAGTTATAATATAAGATATAGAACAGTATAAACTGTATAAATATTGACAGATAGCAGCTGTTAGATTGGGAAAAGTTGACACTGCCGCAACCCCACCCAGGTCTACATGTCATATCCAATTTTACATTTTAAAAAGTTATTATTTTACTCATTACTCTGTCAAAAGTAATTAGATACACTACTAGTTATATAACTTTTCTGCTACTCCCCACAAAAATGAGTAATTGTGTCCCTTCTCAACAAATTTCAGACTTACTGACAATTAATATGTGTATATATTTGTATTATATTATTACTAGTAATGCCTTACTTCCCAACACTGTCCCTTTTACAGGGTTTTTGTCAGCTGTAAAGTTTAAAAAGTCAGCCAGAGATGGCATTTTCATTCATTCATGGAGCTAACATTAGCTGCAGCTGATAAAATTAGTCAGATTAGAATTAATGTTCTGAAAACAGGAAAGATAAAAATAGACTTACAGCAAAACAAAAGGAAGCATTGAAGTTGAGCAAAGATATTAACATAGAACTATTAGATAAGATGGTGAAAAATAGGTGAAGGCTACATGTAAATATATGTAAAAAGCAACAATAACCAACAACATACCAAGCCTATATATAAGTCAAAGTGTAATTTATAAATAATACAGACATGATTAGTGTGTTAGCATCACGTGTGAACTGTGTGAATTCACTCATTGATTCGTGGTTTGTTTTTGAAGCCTCGTGTTTTCACTTTATGGCTGTTGGTGTGTTGGTTTTTTTGCAACCAGCGGGGGTGATTCATTGGCGGCTCTTGGTTTCAACTCATCCACAGCAGGAAACAATGACGATGCGCTTGGCCACACATATAATTACAGATAAATAGTAAACACAAAAATATGTTCCTGAAAACATGTGAGGTGAGAAATAGGCCAGTGACACAATCTGGATTCATTGAGAGCAAGTCCTCGGTCTCTTGTGAGGCTTGTGAGTTCAGCGTTGACCTCAATTCTCAGACCCGGAAGCTCTGTTCACTGAATACCTACCATCAATGGCTGCCACACAAAAAACAAAAGCAAAACAGAAGATTTAGAAGATTAACTTATCCCCAAAGGAGAAATTCTTCTAAACACTTTTCACACACACACACACACACACACACACACACACACACACACACACACACACACACACACACACACACTATATCTATATATCTAAATATCTATATCTAAAGGTAAAATGTGTCAGAAAACAGCATTATAAAGAAATATTGAGCAGAGATGCTCTGGCCTACAAACCTTGTTCTCCAGGTGTAAGAAAACATGTATGTTTGCTACAAATATCACCATCATCTGGATTTTTATTTCTTTATTTTTAGTGGAAATGAAAATTGTGATTCATAAATGTTTACTGATCATGAATCATATAAAATAAGATAAAATATACCCTTTATTAATCCCCCGTAGGAGAAATTCAAATTACACATTGGGGAATAAAAATATTACAAAATATAATAGAAAATATACAATTAAGAAAAATGTACAGTGGTGTGGAAAATATTTTAAGCAGCATATTATCCCAATATCTGTCAAAATAACTGCAATATTATTTGTTTTCAGTACATCCTGCAGCTTTAAAATGTAAAATACGTCAACCAAAACCATCAAACCAATTAAAAATGTGGTCACTGCTGTCATTTATAATGTGATGGTGACGAATCTCAGCAGCTGGCTTTCATTTATTTCATGATGTGACTCCAGAAATAATTCTCCGTTTGATTGACAGTTTTGTGTGTTTTTATTACAAGCTGCAGACGTCCGGGGCGTCATTGCAAACGTACACACACACACACAACACCAGCCCCCCCCCCCCCACCCACCACCACTTTTCTCACCCCTCCCTCCCCCACGGTGGGCGGGGCCTCTCAGCTCTACATCATCATGCCCTGAACTCCGCAGCTTCACAAAGAGAAGAAGAAAACCATCCGGCCGCTGCCCCTTCATGTGAGTCCTCCTCATGTTTGTTCTGAACGGAGCTTTGTGCCGTTCAACCGGCTGTTTACCGGGTCGGTGTGTGTGTGTTCGGACCCGGGTACACCTCTATATATATATATTGTGTGTGTGTGTGTGTGTGTGTGTGTGTGTGTGTGTGTGTGTGTGTGTGTGGGTGGGTGGCTGCATGGTGGAAACTTCAGCAGCAAACTTCGGAAAGTTTTCCACCAAACTTCATGCAGTTTTTAGCTGATTTTGCATCGGGGCGGGGGTGTTTTTGTTCTTGTTGTTTCTCCTCTCTTGTTGGTGTTTGTTGTGTTTTTTTTGTTTGTTTGTTTTTATGTGAGGGCGTGCAGGGAGGAAAAAAGGAGCACGAGAACGATAAGAGCGAGAGACATGGGGAGGGAGGGAAGGAAGGAAGGAGGGGTGCCGCGGGGGTACAAACTGTCTTCTGACTCTCTGTCTCTACTTTCTCTATCAGCACTGCTATAATATGTTACTTTTAAAGTGGGTTCTGGTCTGTTTCTTCCGCTCTTATTATAATCCTATAATAAAACGTCGTAGGGCAACTTCCAGTTATAGTGTCTGTTATAGTTTAACCGTTAGAATAGCTGGCACTTTATTGCCCCCTCCTCTCCGCCTCATTTATCTTGGGCACTGAGCTACAATGTGCTGCCAAACAGAAACAAACTTTATATCAGACCTTATGTTTTAACTCCTGTGATATTAGTTGGGTCAGTCTGTTGTTTCCACAGTATTCAGAAGATTTAAAATAGGGTTGTTTTGGCCTTCAAACAATCAATAAATCAGTTTTATTGCACCTTTTTTCTTTACAGTTTAATTTAGTTTAAAGTGCTTCTCACATGTTTGACAAGCCGATAATCAGACAGAATGAAATAAAATCTAAATAAGGTAAATTTAAGCATAAAGTACTTGTTGTGGATTTGACTGCTGTCTCCTGTAGTACAACAATATTTACCTTTTTAATGTACTTCTATACAATATTACACATAAAGTACTCCTGTAATATTTCTTTACTGTATAATATTTATCTTTTGTAAAGTATTAGTAGGCCATTTTACCAGGTCTGCGTCATTATAAATGTAATTTTATTTACAATACTTTAACATATACACACTTACAGTTTGTCCATAATGTGTATCTACTAGTGCTGCATTAAATGGAAGAGAAAAAAAAAACGTTATAAAAACACGATAGTGACATTTTTTTGGGACCTGAACCAAACAAACACATCTGGAGAACTTTACTCTGCCAAACGGTATTATATAATGTAGTAGTTCAGTTGTTTTCTGTAGTATTCATATAATGTTTAATTGTGTCTGTGGGTCATATTTGACCTGTTTCGACATACATTTTATTTCCTTCTATTGTCTACGCGTCTGTGCTTTACAATTAGGTTAATTTAGACTCTTATATCTCTTATATTACATAATATATTCGTCTTGAATCTATTTAATTATAATATCTCTCACAGTTTCCTATCATAACCTATTGTTGTGTCTCTGCTGACTTTATTGTTCCGTAGTCAGGCCTAGTATTCCTGTAATAGTTTATTTAAATATGTAATGTTGGAAGTATTTAATACTCTTACAGTGTTTGAACCATGTACACTTCTTTCATTTCTCTGTTGGAGTTTGGTCTATTTAGACTCTGCTGTATTATTATCTCTCATAACGTCCCTATAATATTCATCTGCTGGTAGCCTGTAGTTATCTTATGTAGGCCTCCTTCATCATGACAGCTACAGTTTCCTGAGATACTTACAATTTGTTGTACTGATGTTATCGTTTTGAGGTTTTGTTTTTCTATCAGAAACACTTCATATGAAAATATATTGTCTTTGACCCCACATAAAAAAACATACAATAAAACTTAATTGATCCAGCACAACAAACAGATGGGCAATACATCTTTTATATAAAACTTTATATCCTATAATAATTCTAAAGTATCCTGATAATATTCCTGAGTCTGTTTACTCTCCTACAGTAAAATATTAGATTAGGACTTTATATGTAGGACTGCTTCAGGGAGGCCATACAAGCCAAAAGGGTTGTTCCATTGTATTTTGGATATTGGCAGAAAATAAGCTACGTGGCAAACTAAAGTTTATGATACTTACAGGATACTTTTAGTAGTACAGATAATCCTCACAAATGAGCCTTTATGATTTTTGAAGCGTAAAAGCAACCAGCAGAAGTAAAAGGTTAACATTAAAGGGCGATAAACGAACTACACTGAACTCCTACACACAAGCTGCGTTCCTTTCCCCCCAGAGTACATAAACACCACTCCCTGCTCGGGATGCACCAACATATCAGCTGAACACCTGCCAAAATATTCAAGTATCCACCTTGTTGATTGACGTCAGCCAATTGAGAAATAAGATGGTGTTCAGACATATCAGTGGCTGACCTTTATCTGTTGTGCCACGTCTATTTTGCGCTGGCTGAATGTTATTTGAAGGTTATTTCCAACCTGGATATTAAAGAGAAATAAACATGTTTTCCAGCACAAATATACAGATGTGCTTCATGCAGCAGCACGAACAGTGAGCAGCTGTTCAGCTCTGTGTCTCACATCAGATGTCAGAGAAATACACTGAGCTGCAACCGAGCAGAGATGCTTATCTTTGTAGATTTCTGTGTTTTTCACTGGCACAAAATGGTGAATAAATACCAACTGAGAAAAACTATCAGCATCAGCTATCGACCAGATATTTATTTTAGACATTGGTGTTTGGTGCATCCTGCTCATGGGAACTTCCGCAGTGTGAAGACATCACTTCCTCATTACGTTACACTGGTGGTGTAAACGCGGCGGTTACCTGTTATTGAAACTTTACACAGCTGAAATAAGACATTATGTATAATATATATTGAAACAAAACTGATACCATTGTTAAATATATTCTATTGAAATAGATGTGATATGATTGATTTACAAGATGTCCGGTGTCATTCCTAAACACATTAATATTATTAAGATTACTATGAAGGCTAATATTATATTGATTATTCACTGATTGTTAATATGTAATATCTATATTGATAATTAAGGATAGTAACGTCCAATGTTTGTTTTCAACACTTCAGCAGCCACAGTGATAATGTTGGTAATGTTGCTTGTCAATAAAGTCTGTTTATCTTATTGCACACATGCTTAATTATAACGTCTCCAATGGTGATACTTTCAGTTTGTTGTTGGCAACAGCATGTTGCTGTACATTTTATACATACCTATCCTTCCTTTGGATATGTATTAGACCATTAGTGGCCATGTTTTAAATTAATAATGAGGGCTGATTGGTGGCTGTATTGGGTGGTTCTATCTTTTTTGCATCAATATAATGATGTATATTAAACTGTCACTTATTTAATTTGCTGGATAAACCAAAACGTTCCTGTTTGCATATTTTATCTATAAACAGTTCCCCAGTTCAATATATCACAATATATATGTCAATATTTAAATATAAAAATAAATTTTTGTATGGTTTGTTTAGAATCACATGTTCCTTTTATAACATTTCTGCAGCGTGTCTGTGGTTCTCAGATGGGTCTGACTGTATTATTATCTCTCATTGTAGTATAATAGTATTTGTTAACTGGTATAGTTATTTTACTGTAAACTTTAATTGTGATGACTTCTACTGTTTCCTGGTATATTAACACTTTCAGACTAATCTGTCTATATTACTTTTGTCTATAATATAGCAAAAAATAGGCAACAGTCCAAAATATTAGCTACATGTTCAGTTTATAATGATATTATAGCAAATTATCACATTGGTGCAGTTGAAATCAAAGAATATTTGGCAATTTTCTGGCTTGAAAAATAAATAATAATAATAATAATAATAATAATAATAAAACAGTTAATCAATTATTAAAATTCTCTGCCTCAGATTACAAATGTATTCTTCAAAAATCGAAAACTAGACTGTTGGAAGAAAAATAAATTTGCAGTAATCTTTTCAGCCTTTAGTCTGTTTTTTCTGGAGCTGCAAGCATGAATACTAGGTCTGCTGGTAAATGATATGACATGTGTGAGCTGTACTGTCAAGAAAAATCCTGGAAAATTATTTCTTAAAAAGAGTTCCTGTTTGCAGTATCATGTTGTTGGGCCAAGAAAACCCTAAAGTAATCAAAGCCTTCTGTATATTTATTTGGTTTGTTTGTTTATTTATTTATTTATTTATTTATTAAGTATATGTACTCCTGAGAGTAGAATAACTATAAACTATATAAAGGCATTCTAAATATAAAAAGTGCTGTGACATACCAGGAAATCGCTGGAATCTTAACAAATCTCACGATACAAAGTTTTGGACATACTGCGCCGCACGAAGAGTCAACATACAAACACTTAGCATCACATATACAGTATGTAGGAGGAAGCGGCATTTAACTATGTATACATGCTATCAATTTGAGGTGCAGTTAAGTGTTTATGGTTCATTCAAAGCTGATGATTATGTCCATGATATTGCATGAAGCCAGAGAGTTAATGATCTACGTGGAGACAGCAGTCCTGAGAGCGAGTGGAAGATTCAAATGAACTGAGCTGAAATGGAGGCTGGAGCCGTCTCACTACCTAATGTCTCTGCTGGCCATCTCTTTGCCTGAGGTAGGAGAGCTATAAACGTTAAATTGCCACAGGAAGGAAGTATTTCCTGTGGCAGTAAAAATCAGTACATTACAGACCACGATGCTCCTCTCTGACACAGTATTTCTGTATTACTTCTCTGAGGTCGTCTTCAATGTGTGACTCTGTGTTCAATATATTCATGTGGACGTGATGTCCGAAACAGGACGTTGAAACACATCATAATTATAGATAGAGAGACAGGTTGTGTGGTCTCTGGGTAAAACCTCCCTCTCTGTATTTGGACAGATGTAATTATAGAGGTCTGATTCTAAATCTGAGCTACAGAAACAGATTGTTAGACCTTGCTGACTGTCTGTCTCAAGTTAGTTTTATTTCTACAGCTCAGAGTCAGAGGTTTCAGAGGTCTTTGCGATCTGTCGAACATATGACACCTTTTATCCTTAGACGCTCGTTATATAAGAATATAGGAAGAAGGGAGAAACGTCTGGAGGAGCAGTAAAGGAAGAGATCTCTATTTCCAGGACAGAGAGAGAGGAAATAGATGTTGTCTCTACAGAGTGGAGAGCAGGACCCAGAGGACAGTTACTGTATGGAGAGTACAAATAAAGTGGTACAAACATATGCTGTTAAACTTACAGTGTGTGACTGTCAGTGAGTCAGCATTGTAACGGGAAGTCAGTGTGTTTCTCAGTATTTATTTTGTCTAAGCTCTGTAAACGAGGATAGCACTTCCTCAAATTAGACTTGAACTTGTTAACTTATTTCAGTTTTTTTTCACTACAGTTTTGTATGACTTTTTTTTATTTCTTGGTTGTTACTTCCTTTGAGTTTGATGGTATGTGGCTCCTGTGTTTTCACAGCTTGTCAGGCTTATTTATCACGTTCACAGGGTGTGTTCGTATCTCAACATCCCGCAACATTGATTCATGAAGTTATTTATATCAATCATGAAACTCCTTAGAGATGGTGAGCCGTTGCTATTGTCGCTGACGTTTTAAGGCACACTCAGTTGCAAAATGACAATAACAGAAGTATTTCAGTTTCAGCTCTAGTTTGGAGTAACTTAAAATTCAAGCAACTTGTTTTATGTGTAAGTTCATGTGTGTACAGGCAGACGTTTCTGCAATTACATCTCATGGTTCAGTGTGGACGTGGATGACTGACTGTGTGTAGTTTCATCCTCAGGACAGTGATGTGAGGTTAAAGAACGAATTGTGTCTTAAAACTGTAACTATTTGTTCAACAAATATGACCAGAAATCAGTACTCAACAATTACATTTACTGTAGCCAATTTAGTCCCACGATGTTAAGTCAACATAAAGAAAGAAGCAATGAAAATTGTCCCCTTTATAGAGATTATTTAGAAACAGAAATATAACAGATATCTTCAAACTACATCTGTACAATTAATTTAAATATTGTTGAAATCACAATATATAAGTATAAAATACAAATTGCAGAAGCTGCTAATTTTTTAATGAAGGTAAAATGTGTGACAAAACAGAGTTATAATGAAGGACTGTCATTCTGTAGAGATGCCCTGGGCTACAAATCTTGTTCTCCAGATTTAAGAAAACATGTTTGTTTCATACAAAACCCCAAAAAATCATGATATTATTCGTTTTTTAAGTTTAAAAATTCAATTTGTGATGCAAAAGTATTAATTCCAGCACTACTTGTGAATCATATAATTATATCTGTTAAAATAATCATAATATGATGCTTTTACCGTATTGTGCAGCCATACTTCAAACCTGACCATTGTAAACTGACCCTTTTAAACCTGTTTAAATAAACATTCATGTTTAATTCATGTCAATTGCTCCCTGGAGAAAACTACAGCTAAAAGCTTCACCTATAGGAACCTTTGTTTCATGTTTGTTTTAACCTCTGTCATTTTATGTCATCTCTCTATTGTTCGCTATCAATAAACACAAAAAAGCTCCAAAGTGGCTTAAAAATCAGTTACGTCGGAGTCTAACCGTCCCCTCTCCTCCGCAGAAGGTCGATCTGTATAAACAGTCTGTGTGAGAACTGACCATTTTTTTTTCTTCTGCGGTGTCGTTATTTTCCAGCTTGTGGCTGTACTCCATCAGCAGAGCAGCTGGTTTCCATTCTGGTGTCAGAGGTCAGAGGTCACAGAGAGAAGAGAGTCACAGAGAGAGAGAGAGAGAGAGAGATACAGGAAGGAGTGCTGTCACATGGTTTTCTCTTTGCAGGAAACCATATGACCTTTAACCCTGTCACCTTCATCCCCCCCACCCTACATACCCTAAAATAACATACAGACACTGTGACTCAGCTGATAGTCATTAACCCTCCACTGTCTCTCTCTCTGTCCCTGTCTGTCTCTTACTTTGTTGTCAGTCTGAATGGGTAACCATGTATTTAGTACTGTAAATTCTCATTTCATTTATTTTGATTCAGTGGTCCTCAAACTGGGTCCTTGAAGGGGTCCCCAGGAAAATGGGGAATATGTTAATTTCACTATTATTTCATTGACTAGAAGTTAGCCCAATGAGAGAATGGTGGGTTTCACACTATTCATTGTTAAATAGTTTTAATATTCATATTATATTTAGTGTTTGGGCACTTTTTTTTTCAAAATGGTAGCAAGTACCTGTCTACAGTATAGACAGTTATGGAAACACTCTGATCAGATCGGGATTCCTGATGCTACATCTCATCAAATACACCAACAAGGTTTTGAGATATAGCGTCACCAAACTCCTACAAGTCAGTACTTGTGTTTTATTGTCTTTTTATCATCATCTGTGACGTGAAAACATCAGATTTCCACACAGTCAAAGAAACAAAAAGTGTTGGGAGCGTTTCTCCTGCTGCTGAAAGCACTGTCAGCCGAAGAGTTAATGACACTGAACGGCAGAAAAGTAGTTTAGCTGACTGCGAGGCAGCGAACAGAAACGAGTCACGCTGCTCTGCATTACTCTGCCCTCAGTTTCCATTACAGTTTTGTAGTTAGATAATTAAACTGCAGTGATTCTGGACTCTGAGAGCTTCTTGACTGATGATTCCAGTCTTATTATGTCAGAATAAAGCTGTTAGTAACATTTATATAAAACTATTCTTAAGAGAAAATATATATGAGTGTTAACGTACGCCTCAAATAACTCCTCACACTTCACTACTCCGTTTATCAATATGTTATGGACCTAATATTTATTCTAATTATTTAATTTGGGTGTTTTTTATTTGCCTTTTTGTGGCATTTCAGCTTTATTTATATAGTGACAGCTGGTGAGAGACAGGAAAGGGGGCAGAGAGAGGAGGGGGGTGATGTGCAGCTGGAATCGAACCCAAGCTGCTGTGGTAAGGACTTGAGCACTTTCAGGTGAGCTACCGGGGCGCAGAATGAATTTTTTAACAGAGCTATTGATCCATGTGCCCCTGTTTCCTGTGTGGACAGATCAAATGTCCAGCTGATCAGTTTGTTCTGAACTGCTTCTGTGTTTAAGTCCTTTGTTCCAGGACAGATTTGCACAGTAAACATGGCCCACAGTTATGCTCTGTGTTAACCTGTAAATACAGGAGCTTATCTTCCTGTCAAAAAACTTTTCCCAGCTTTTCTCATGAGAGCGTTGCCCCTCCCACCCTGCCTGGGGAGAATACAAATAACAAGAACAAATATGTTGATTCGTTAATCAGTATCTGTCCGGACTCGTCTCCTCTGCTCTTGTTTTCCAAAATCACAGTTAGTTGGTTAGGTAGGAGTGCGGTAGTAGTTACAGTGGTTCTACAAATGGTTACACAGGTATTGAGCCTATTCGAGACAGGAAATACAGAACATTTTTGTCTTCATCTCTCTGTTACAGTACTGTTTTTTCATTCAGTCAGAGGTGTATGTCTGTAATTGTTGTTTCTGTCTTTATTCAGGCATAAAGAGAGAGACAGAAAGAGCCTTTTGTGTGCAAAACAAAAAGAAAAAAAATCTTTTTTCAGACTGATCCAACGTGAAGGAAATCTCTAAGTCACTTAAACTACTACTTTCATGCAGTATATGGCAAGCTTATAATAATAATAAAAATAATAATAATAATAATAATAAGCACAAATAAAAGTGCTGCTGTTATTTCAAAATAGTCAATAAAGAGTTACGAGAGTCTTGTTCCATTCCAAGTTAAAAATCTCTAGAATTTAAAGTACATGTATGTTAATTGTTGTACATCAGAGTCTGAGCTAACCCCAGGTGAGATACAGTAGGTAATAGTGTTAAATCACACCAAGCAAGGTTAAAATTTATATCTGCATCAAAATATAACATGAATATATAATAATTATGATATATAATATAATAATGTTTATCAGAGATCAAGAGGGCCATGCCAGCGTGCATACATGGCGTATTATAGATGTTCAACATAATGGACAATGCATGGAGGAATGATGTGCAACGAGCCAGTTAATAATTAATTTTGGGATCTTTTCATTTCATAAATCTCAATATGTTCCTGATATATTTTGTCAATATTCACATTACCAGGATATTAACAGCTTAAATTAATTCTCAGGTGTACATTTTGGTCATGATTATTTTCAGTTCTGAGTCCTCCCCGACAGTCATGACAAAAAGGCTGAAATCAGGTGTGGAAAACATGAACCCGACACTAATTTTCGAGTTAATTATCAAAAGTAATTTTTGCGTGATGAATTATCTCGTTATCTCAATCAATTGGCCTTTTGTTTTCTCGAGATAATGAGATGGATTAACATGTGGTCTCAAGATAACAGTGTTGCGTACACGGGAGATAAGTGAGAAATTCATTACAGTGGACCTAATCAGGGAGTAAATGACACGTATTTAATCTCTCTGTATATTGAACCTCGTGCTGCTGTGCCTTTGTGTTAATGTGACACATGCAGTTCAGACTTGAGTCCAGTTTAAGTGCTACAGAAATGTTACAGGTTCAACTTTGTCAGATTTACGTCTGGACTTTTACTTTAAAGTTTATTCAGATGTGAGATGTGAAATTTTTATGTAACGAGGTCTGAAAGGAGCTTAAGTGCTGCTAGTAGAAGGAAAAGTAATACTATTAGCACTGTGTGTGTGTGTGTGTGTGTGTGTGTGTGTGTGTGTGTGTGTGTGTGTGTGTGTGTGTGTGTGTGTGTGTGTGTGTGTGTGTGTGTGTGTGTGTGTGTGTGTGTGTGTGTGTGTGTGTGTGTGTGTGTGTGTGTGTGTGTGAACCTGTTACAACAAACATTATGAAATAAATCACTTACAAAACTGTAGTGAAGAAACACACACATACAGGTCAGCTGATTCAAACTACACACACACACACACTAAGGGAGAGAGTGAAGCAGACAGGAACGGAGCGAGAGCTGAAACAGGAGAACCTGAACTGAATCCAGATCTGATTGGTATTCAGAGACTATTCTGTCTGCAGGGAGACATTCCTGCAGGAGGAGAGGGGAGGTGTGGTGTGGGAGGAAGAGGAGGGGGAGAGGGAGAGGGTGACTCCATTCATCAGCAAAAATTAAAATGTCTCTCTCTTCCTGCTTTTCAAGGTAGAAGGCAGTGTGTTTGTTGTTGTAGATATCATCTACAACAACCTGTTTGGTTATAATACAATACGGGTTATTGTTCTTTGTGTTGAACCTTATTGTTGTTGTTATTGTTGTTGTTTTCTGGTTCTGATTGTTTGTTCTGTTGTTGTTCAGAGTGAACAGAAGCTCTGGTAAATCAGTTTGTTATGGATAATTACTTTGTTATAAATATTTTCTTAATGAATAGTAATACTTAGTTTGCTATACATAATTTGTAACTTATAATTAGTAAGTGATAAATAGTTTGTTTAGTTTATGTTTTTTAATTAGATTGTTGGGAAATAACTAACAATCGAAATATCAGAATAGTTTTTTATATTTTTATAAATAATTTGATCATTTTTGTTGGACATAAATTGTTATCTATACTTTTTTTGTTATAAGATTAACTTTATTATACTAAATAATAATAATTAAATAATTAGTGTGTTTGTTGTATATTTGGTAATTGTTTAGAAAATTATAGTTTTTAATGAAAAGTTCATTTGTTATTGAAGATTTGTGTTTGATATTGATGATTATCTTGCTGAAGATAATTTGACATGTTTGATAAATAGTTTGACCCTAATGGTTATGTTGTTGTAGGTAATAAGTTGGTTGTGGGTCATTTGTCTTTTGTTTTGTTTAACATAATTAGTTCGTCTGTCAGATAATTAGTGTGTTATAGATAATGAATGTGTCTCTCAATGTAGAATTACTGAGTTGGCAGGTATCTGGATAACTGCAACTGCGTAAAACCCAGAGTTTCCTTGAAGCAAACAATAAATAGATAATAAGTCTGTTTAGTCATCCAGCTGACTTTATTCCGTCTGTACAGGATGATTGACTGTCACTGAGCAGGCAGCCAACATCAAGACTGGTTCCACTTTTTTAATGAATGTGTGGATCTACAGGTGGAAATGTAGGGTTTTTACACAAATTAAAATCTGTAATATATTATGAAGTAAGGAATTGTAGTTATATAATAGTTTTAACGTAATCCGTTGATTTTAGATGACACTGATGCCGCTGCGTCTGTCTGTCTGTCTGTCTGACCCAGGTGTGACCACAAATCCAGTCTCCATCAATTGGAAGCAGCGTGGTTCACAGCACAGGAGGTTTCACACTCAGGCTTCATGGAGATAAAGCTGAGTGGAGAGATGACAGAACAGGGGAAAATGTCCAGATGACAACAGACGTCACAGTCCAAATATGCTGACATAGCAGGCTGAACGGATAACAGCTCATCACGTCCCGCCACCGCTCGCTCATCGTCCGTCCAGCCATGTTGTTGAGGAGGAAGCTGTGCGTTGCCCTGGTGATCGCTGCCATCCTCTTCCTCATGCTCGCCAGTCAGAGCATCCAAAGGAGACATTTACTGCCTCTGTCATTAGCCCTGCCCATCAGCCGGGCCACGCCCACCGACAGGGAGACAGGTGAGGAGCTGATGTCGTCATCACTGGGGTAAAGGAAAAAAAATCCCAGAAACAGAAAGTGTGACACAATTTAGCAGCGAGGTTCGACTTGTTATCTTTGAAAACTGCCAAAAATTGGCCGAAGGAGCTGTAACAGTTTTTCTACGACCGTTTTCATCAATATTCACCAAACTAACTGTGTCGTGCTACTGTAAACGAAACAGTAGTAGTAGCAATAACACATTTAGTAGCAAAAGTATTTAGTAGTAGCAGTTCTATTAGGATAATAGTAGCTAACAGTTTAAGGAGAGCTCCCATGATGCAATGTTCTCTGACTCTTAATCTGTTTGTGTTTACAGTTGTTGAACGCACGGGGCCTCCTTCTCTTCTGACCCCTGACCCTCCCCAGACCCCATCTCCTTCCAGCACCGCCGAACCTGAATCCGAGGAGGAGCCTTTAGAGTACTCACAGTATGACCAGAGGTAAGACACTGAAGGTCCCAGACTCAGTTCTGCATATCCCATGATTCCCTGTCACTGTCTGACTCCTCTGTGTTGTCTTGTTTCAGGTCATGTGGTTGTAAAGAGTCCTGTATTTCAGACCTGGGGGGGTCAGACTGGTTCAGCCAACGCTACGACCACAAACAGCAGCCTGTCCTCCGAGATACCAACAACAACTTTGACCCTGAAGCGCTCAGATGGTGGCTGGTGAGGACAAATAGCAGAAATAATGCAGTTTTTAATATGCATGATGATTCACCAGCCGGAGGTTTGAAATCGAAGTTAAAAAGTCATTATCACAAACATTATCAAGGTTTTATTCACTGAAATAAGTTTAGTTTGACCTTCAGAATTCACTCTTTGAGTCAGTCTGTGGGTCTAAGCTTAACATACGTTATTACCATTAAAATAATTCAGGTAATAAACAATTTATTTTACTTTAACTGGTATACTTTTTTCAAGTTAATCTGCATAAATCCAAAAATAAGTGTGTGAGATTTTATTAATCACTGCAGCTTTACCACAAGTACCTAAAAGCCACTGTTGGATAAAATCATTATAAACCTAAATCCTATTATTTCCTGTACTAATATTATTTTATTCTACAATCAGCGATTAAACTGCAGATAACCATAATGTCAATATTGGTACTTTACAATTACGGTTAGGTCATTAAAATGAATTGTTTTGAAAAATCTTGTAAGATTTCCAGGTGTTATGTTTTGCTTCCTTGACTGTGGTGCAGTAAGAAAGTGTGAGTCCCTGAACAGGAATTAATGGCAGGCTGGAAGTGACCTGACAGCACTGAATTGATGTATGAACACTGAGAATTGTTAAATCAGCTGAATCCCAGAAGACCAAAGAGAATGTGTAATAAACCGCATTATGGTCATATAATGTGCTTCAGTTAATAGTCAGGACCACTGATGAAAATAGGTATTTTCATAAAATCAAAATGTAAAGTCTTAAAGTTGTTTTTTTCCCGTCGAAACTGTCTGCAGTCTGAATGAAGAGTAGAACATCTGACTCTTTACTGCATTTACAGATTGAGTTCTGCTGCAGAAACCATTAGTAGATTAAAGGGGGGCGGTGGGGGTAGAAATACTGCCAACATCATCAGTCTGATCCACAGTTTACTGTATATAGTGTGGGTGTGGGTGTGTGGGTGTGTGTGTGTGTGTAGTGCTGTAGTTAAACTGTAAATGTAAAAACATGCAGAAACTGTCCACAGCATTAAACAAGAATATGAATGTAAAAATGCTTTTATAGCTGTTGGGAAGTATTATAGTTAAACTAAAGCTAAACTAGCTACATTAAAAACAACCTGACATCCTCCACAGGGTCTTCAGCGGTCCGGTAATGACCAGACTTTGGAGGAAGTGATGGCAAAGATGTTCCAGGTCATCTCCCCACCCACTGTTGACTTCAGGCCCCTCCCCTACCACTGCCGTAGGTGTGCCGTGGTCGGCAACTCTGGGAACCTGCGACGGTCGGGAAACGGTGACCTGATCAACTCCCACGACTTCATAATTCGGTATGTATGTCCAAGTACAAGCACACACTCGCCATACCCTTCCCATATTCCTCCTGTTCATCTTCCTCACCTTTCTCCTCCACAGGATGAACAAGGCGGTGACTCGAGGATTTGAGAAAGACGTTGGGAATCGGACGACGCATCACTTCCTGTACCCAGAGAGCGCGGTGGACGTTGGACGTGGCGTCAGCCTCGTCCTCCTGCCTTTCAAACTGAGAGACTTGGAGTGGCTGACCAGTGCGCTGTCCACCGGCAACGTCAAAATGTATGAAATATTTAGCAAAGTTTATTAGGTCCATGTAGCTAAAACTAATGTAGTCTAACGTTTTTTGCATAAAATGGTAAACTTTTGTTGCGGTTTGGCCTTTGGTTCTCATGACAACGCCATTTTGGGGCCTCAAAACACAAACTTTTGAAGCCAGGTTCCAGAGCGTAACCTTTTGAAAACGTCACAGCTTCACTTCGCACAGGACTATTAAATTTCCAGTCAAATATTCGTGTACAAAGAGAAGACAACAATGGAGGACTATCAACCCGTGTTAGTGCTGCAGGCTTTGAATTAACAACATACATCCGCCAAATACTAAATTTTTGGACTACCAAAAGATGTAGACATAACAAAGTAAAAAAACTGTTACACCGCCACCTACTGGCCTTGCATGCATATTACAACATATTAGAGTAATTTCTGCATATCCGTTTGCTCGATTCATGCATGAACGTAAAGGGCTGGTTTAATGTACTGTAATGTTCCTGGTTGCTAAGTTGCCGGGTTGCTTCCTCCTATGTATTGGGCTCTGTCCATTATAACTATGGCACTTCCCTTGTCCGCTGGTTTTATGACTAGGGAGTTAGGGTTAGGGTTAAAATACAAATACAGCGTCAGTACTTGTTATATATATATATATATAATTAATATTGTACAGAAATGTTGTGTTTACTACGAACAAAGACACGTACTTCAATATGAATTTACACCCAATAGAAAAGAGTGACTTATATATTATGCATAAAAATACTAACGTAAACATACAACAGATAAATACATTCCTCACAGATTGAAAGGTGTAGTAAAAACTTGATATATTTTTGGTTATGTACACAGATAATATACTTGTTTATATACTAAACAATATGCCTAAATATTAACATTAACATGTGAAACATTTACATCAGACAGGACAAAATGTGAACTAAACTGTTAAACATGTAGTGTATACATTAATATACATACATGCAAATGGATAAAGGTAAATGTGAAGTATTGTTGATTCTAAAATGAAATACTTGATTATGAGCAGTTATTATTTCTGTGTGTGCAGGACCTACATGAGGGTTAAAGACCGAGTGGAGGCTGATAAAGACAAGGTAAAATACAAGCTTCATCGTGCTCTCTCACATCACACTGTTCACACTTTATTATTATTATAATCAGTTTTTACTTCCTCTTTTTGTTCTGAGGAAGTTTTGACATCTGCTCTTAACCTTCGGTGTATTTTTTGACTGATCATAGAACAAATACCTTTATTCTTTAATACATTTTCTTCCTTTAACTACTCTATTCATAAAGTTGAACCTAAAATATTTAATTCATTTAAATGAAATACCTCAGTAATGGTGAAGAAAAGAAAAGTCTTTCCGATTATTTATGTACTCAATCATAACTCACGTAATTGTTACCATGGTAACACTGTGTGTGTGTGTGTGTGTGTGTGTGTGTGTGTGTGTGTGTGTGTGTGTGTGTGTGTGTGTGTGTGTGTGTGTGTGTGTGTGTGTGTGTGTGTGTGTGTGTGTGTGTGTGTGTGTGTGTGTAGGTCCTGGTGGTGAACCCGGTGTTCTTTAAGTATGTTAATGATCGTTGGACCGAGCGTCACGGTCGCTACCCGTCCACCGGCATGCTGGCCATCATCTTCGCTCTGCACGCCTGTGACCAGGTAGGAAGGCGAGGGGGGCGGAGTCTGTTTCGTCACCTCTGACACGACATTAAGTCAAGTTAATGTTTCTGTCAAACTTCAGTTAGTAATGCAGCAGAGAGCAGAGACAGTTGAGAAAACCTGTCCTGTTGGTGCATTCAGGGACCAAATTAACATTGCTTTCATATCCATGTTTAATTATTTTTGTCCCTGGACCTCGTGGTGCATTCAGGGATACTCTGATAGGGAGATATTTCCAAATGCAAATGGGCTCTTAAATGCATCATCAGAACAGAAAGATAAATATCAGAGTTAGTCTTCACAAGTTGCTGTTAAATACAGCACAGTATGTCATACTTGGTTATGTGTGTCACAGTATATTGCATTGCGGTGTGTCATGGCATCGCTTCCTGTCTGTGTTCAGGTGTCTGTGTTCGGTTATGGTGCCGACAAGCAGGGGAACTGGCACCACTACTGGGAGGAGAATCGCTATGCCGGAGCCTTCAGGAAGACCGGTGTCCACAGTGCCGACTTCGAAACGCAGGTCATCCACCAACTCGCCAAGGAGGGCAAGATCAGTCTGCACCTGTGACACGACCACTGACCCACAGACTGATGGACAGACCCACAGACATGCTGACTGACCCACAGACTGATCTCTTACTGACCAGCAGATCATTCGCCACTTAATTATTGAGACCAAGAACCAGCTACATGTCGTCTGATATCCAGCTGAGTCGGTCTGATTGTGACACTCGGATGTCCTCTCGCACTGAAAAACCAAATTTTAGCCGACTCTGGACCGCGTATGGCTGCCAGATTTGGCTTGTTATTAGGGGATTTGGACGGGAATCAGACCTGTGTACTTCTTGCACGTCAATCATCACGCCTGCCTTAAGTCAGACACCCAGGTTGTGCTGGATTGAAGCCGCTGTTGGGCAGAGACATTTTTACATACATGGATAACCTGTGGACAGATTGTTCGAGGGTGGAAGGAGCTAAAGGCGCTACCTCCACCTGGTGGGTAGTGGCTCAGATACCCTCCCTGTGCAGACTTGAATGATTTCCAGCTCAACACACACAGACTGTGTTTCGGGACCCTCCACTGTTTAAACAGACAAACCGTCCTGCTGTCTGTGACTGCGAGGATCAACCACACAAGTTTTGCTCTGAGTGGGAAAAACCACAGACTGTTTATATATTTTGTATTGGATTTTATAGACAGTATAAAGGGATAACCTCTTCTTTTTTTTTTTTTTATCAAAGCACTTTGCCCTTTAGAAGAAACGGCACAAAGAGGCCCAGTTGTTGCTTCTCAGTCCAACCACATTATGAGACTTTTTGTATTTTATATCATTTATAATCCATTTATTTTAACTGAATCTTAAACCGTCCTGATCTGTTTCTGTCCTGACTGACTGAAACTGGAAACAAAAAAGTTATCTTCAGGTCACCAATGATACTTCCTGTCTTTGCCATATATGGAGCTGGAGGCAGTGAGTGGGAGGAGCCTGTGTGAAGTTCTCAGCCTGTGTCTCCATGTGTTCGACAGTCTGCAGCCGAATTCACAAACTGTCAAACAGAAATATTTTATTGGTATTTAATACTAATTGTTTGTAAAACATTTCAGCTTACAATAAACAGAGTTAATAAGTCAAATTTTACAACATAATTTAAGATTAAAGCTGCAGACTGTTGAACTTCGTGGACAGACGTGATTTAACTCCTATGAGTCAGAGCTCAGCTGATGGGAGTCACAAAGACTGCACGACTTTTAACTAAAGATTTATTAAATAAAACTTAACAAGAACAAAGTCAAACAATCAGTAACATCCCCAGTGTGTGCAGTGCATGAACGAATAGAAGATGTAGTGCAATGTACTAAAGTCCAACCAAAAATAACCAACCATATAAATGAAGAGACTGACCAGTCCAGCGGGTAGCAGAGGAGTCAGTCAGCTGGACCTTCTGTTAATGGTAGATAACAGTGTGCAGAGTGCTGTCACACCTGTAGTGTAAATGTAAAACTGTTGCTGATTGTCAGTCATAAGTTGTCTGAATATTTGTGGCTTCATTACAATGCGGACGTTTTCACACAGAGTTAGTTTGAGTCTGAATCTGAGTTTGATCGTACCTCCCTCCCTTTTTATTTCAGCTAACCGATGGCTGCTCAGCAAATCTTGTGTTCCTCCCACTGGTTGTATGTGCCTTTGATTAACGCTACACATCAACTGTCAATCATAGTTTTGCTTTCGAACATCCCTTTTTAACTGGTTTTTGCCTTATTATATTATACAACAAATATATTTTACTTTCAAAGTTAACACAGATGTCTACTCTGTTAAAACACATTTGTCAGTGATCAGTTCTTCAAAAGCTGATTTAGCTGCTTGACCTGTTGCACTAGTAAGCAGCACCTTGTCTTTTCCAGTAACGTTAGCAAATGTTACTTTTTCCTTGAAGGAAAAAGTAACAGATTTATGGACTTAATGCATCCACAATCTCAATGAAAGTTAGACGAGATTAATTTGTGCATTGTTTTGATTTTTTTAAAGAAAGATAATCTGGTATTACCAAGCAATAATTAAGCCCTGATCTGCCCCCTGGTGGATCTAGCTGTGCTTTTAGTTGTTTATTGTTCTGATTGGCAGTACGCTATAAAACTGTAGCTTTCTTATCTCTCTTGTTTTCTTGTTAATGGAGGATGTGGATTTGAGGTTTCCAGTGGGACTTCAAATTGGCTTTTGACTGAGCAGTACAGTGCTGAGACTACCACTTTCAGGTCGACTATGGGATCTGTAAAACTGTTGACATATCCCAAACTTTGTCGATCTGTTTCCAGATTCAGACCAATCTGCCAGTGTGAAATCGTTAAGTCAAGAGCTCAGTCTGCTTCAAACAAACGTGCTGGTACAATGTCTGAGGGCTAGAAAAGAAGTAGTTTGTAGAAGTGTTCTTTAACCACGTCAGAAGGCCAAAGTATTTATAGTTGTTCCGAAACAGCCAACCTGGAAAGCAGAGTGAAAAGGCTTGCAGACTCCTCCTGGCTGCATCCCACCGTCACCCTGAGCTCTGTCCAACTACTCTTTGTCTTTGTACTCCTGAATGGTACAAATGCGGATAACGGCGCACAGTCTCTCCTCGAAGTGACAAAGACTGCAGCTGTCGGAGAGGGAGGTTTCAGACGCTGTTAGATGATCCCACAGGCACTTAGTCTGAAGCAGACTGAAGCCTCTATAAATAATCATAAATGCTGAATCATCTGGAGGCTGTTGCTCTGTCATTAGCTCAGCTGCACTTTACAGTTTAACCCTGTTTGTCTGGAACAAGCCACAAGTTCTCTTGCAACCCGACTGCTGAGTCATCTTAAGCTGCGGTTTAATCGGAAACATCTGCTGCTTGTTTTTTTATAGTTCCTGTTCATTGCTGAGATTTAACACTTTGTTGGCTTCTTCGGGAAAACTTCCTGCTGGGAAATTGGGAAATTATCCACTTTATGAGGAACTTTCAGCCACTAAATGACAGAGCAGCAGTCCTCTGGAGACCTGAGCTGGATGTCTGGATGCCAGGTTTTGGAATTTGCAGACTAAGTTATAGTAAAAAGATTTTGTTTGTTGTGAGTATAAATCCAAAGTTGTGCTTTTTAGATTCCCTGCAGCCTGGAAATTTTGAGAGAATTTCTGTGAAGAATGCAGGAAGGTGCAAATTTAATCAAATCAAGCTGCTGGTAATACCACCACAAATGACTGTCAGTGATCTGTAGATTTAGAGCAGAGCGACATCCACTGACCAAACAAGATGTATGTGTGATGTATGTTCAGTTATCATAGCTTTAATTCAGCTCATAATCTTTAAACTGTGACTATGATAAAACAGAAAGAAAATGTTGGTTTCACTTAACAAACAACCTGCTGATCACAAGTTCATTCATTCATTCATTCATTCATTCATAGTTACCAAACAGACAGAAGCACTGTGATATTTCAAAACAACATAAACCCACCACTGTCACTTTGAATGAAATAAAAAAAATAAAGAAATTCAAGAGGGCTGTTTTCTATCATGAACTCTGGAGGTAAATGTTGACACAATCAAACTCAAATGAGAAAAGTTCGACTGACAAATTTGAAATTTGATTTGTCTATAAAAGTTCTTCCTCGTGGGAGAGTATTGCTGCCACCATGATGAAAAACAATCAGCTCAGTTTGCAGAGGTTGTAAGTCATGTTACTGTAGAAAGGTGATTAAGTAATAAGTTACATAGACGTTTCTGGTTAAAACAGAATTATTTGGTATGTAGTGATTACAAGATGAACGCATGAAGCATGAAAAATGTCTTTTTGTTTTAACAAGAAACTTGATTAAAATGTATTTTTCTAATAGTGGCAGCAATACGCTGCCGTACTTACTCATTGAGGCGTTGATATCCTGTGACATCGAAGCTGTGTCACATTTCAGGCTCCGCCTCCTCTGTTGCCCACGTTTACAGACCGACTGATGTTACCTGAATTTAGAGAGAACTGGGGCACGTTCAGCCGCCGCAAATATCTATTTTTGTCACAGCAACAGACATTTAGTCGATACCAATACTAGTGAAATGCCACGATTCTCGATACCGATTTGATACTACGGTAAAAAAATATGGATGTCACCAAGTTTTTTGCCTCTTTTTTTTGTATCAGCAGATATTGAGTATCTGCTGATACCAAGTCGTGATGCAATACTTACTATACTATAATACAGGTGAATAGATCTGCATTGCTTTAAGAAAAGCTTAAGCTGCTTCTTAATGTTTTTTTTTATACTTTACTGAATAACAAAGTAGGCTATAAAACAGCCTAACAAACTATCTCTCTGCCTTTAAAAGTGTCCTGTAGTGTTTGTTGCTTCAGTGCAGTTACCTGAATGAACTATATTCTGCTGAGTGTTTATTTTTTCATGGATTACAAGTTGCTTATTTGCTTTTTGTTCGCGGGGCTGTAGTTCCACTTGTAGTGGCGTGGTGAGTGTGCGTCTCTCCACTGTCCGTCTCGTCTGTGAGCTCCCACACACACACACACACACACACACACACACAGCAGAGTGGAGAGAGACAGTGGAGAGGGTTGATGACATCCCTAATTTAAACGGAAACAGTGCATTTAAATAAACGTAAGTACAGGTTTGCTGCACCAAACGAGATGAAACACTCCTCAAAGCATTGCACACCGTTCTGAGGAAACTTCTTTCAACCTGGAAACTGTAACAGACTGAACGTGCCCCTGGTATTTATCCTTTGGTCTTCAGTATCCCACAATCCTTTGTGCTCTGGTCACGGGTTGGACCTTTTAAAGCCCCACTCCACCAAGGAGGCGGAGCATGAAATAGAAGAGGAGCGGCTTGTGTGGTGGCATCTTCACCGGATCAATAACAATAAATACATTCGAATAAAATAGAACAGAGAAAAGTTGTTCAGTTGACTTCAAAATAAAAGTCCAGTGGATTGTTTTATTTTGAAGTAACCTGCCGTTATCTTTGTGCTTAATAAAATATTTTCAATCTTAAATAAATAAATAAATAAATACAAGTATCGTCAACATCAACCTTGAATCCTCGCTGATCTGATCTGGTCTGTGTGAGGCTGTCTCCATGGCAACGTTACCACATAACCCAAGCCACATAAAGATCTAGTCCGGTCTAGATTCTTCACTGAAAGATCATCTGTAACGTTTCCATGGTAACAGAAGGCATAAGAAAAGCTGGTTGCTACGACAACATGGTTGACAACAGGAACTGTGGCTGGACCAGGATCTTGTGAGGTCACAGGATGCTGGAGCTGGTCAGGACCAGATCAGTCAAGTCCCGAGAGGTGGAGAAGGACAATAACCTGAAAGCCTGATCTGGTTTGGTTCTCCTGAGCTCCAGGTTCTGGTCCTCCCGGGTGACTGATGTGGTCTGGATCTGAACTGGTCCAGGGGTCTGCACCTGTCCTGGTCCAGGGGTCTGCACCTGTCCTGGTCTGGTCTGGTCTTGTCCAGATTCATGTCAGTCTGAGAGCAGCTGGACGAAGGAGGATGGAAACAAACCTCTCCGTTCCGGTTCATCCTCTATGTAACCATGCTGCATACACACACACACACACACACACACACACACACACACACACACACACACACACACACACACACACACACACACACACACGTCATGAAAAAAGGGGTCAAATATTGAGGTTAAACCGCTGAGCTACATTCAATAGCTAGCGGGACAGCTTCGACCCACCGGTGGAGAACCAATCAGAGGTCAGGAGGATGATACGTACCCACCAATCACTGTCCTCCTGGCCCAGGACCACCAGCACCTGTCCCTCAGAGAAGCTCAGCTCATCGTGGTGGTCGGCCTGGCAGTCGTACAGCGCCTCAACACGACGGCTTGTTGTACCCCGAGGCTGATTGACATAATAATACTTAAAAATGCAGAATAATAATAAATAATACTGAAAAAATTATAGTAATACTAATAAATATTACTACTTATTAGAAAAGGATTAAGTGAGTAAAGAAAATATGCTCACTGTTCGAGCAAATGTAAGTAGGTGGCAACAAAAATGTATGTTTTGCAGTAAACTAAAAATACAAGTAAAAGATCAAAACCTCACTTGAGTAAAGTACTAAGGTATTAACACCAAAGTATACTTCAAGTAACAAAAGTAAAATATCAGAGTGTGTTATATATTTTAAGTTTTTTTATATATGAAAGTAATATATACATATATAAACTAGAATTAATTAGTTGATTTATATTTTGTATTAATGATCTTAATATGCAAAGTAACAAGTAATTAAAGCTATCAAATAAATGTAGTGAAGAAAGAAAGTACAATATTATACAATAATTTATACAGTACAATATCTGAAATGTAGCTGAGTAGAATTATAAAGTCACAAAAATGTAATTACTCAATTAAAGAACAAGTTTCTTAAATTGTACTTAAGTAAATGTACTTAGTTACATTTCATCACTTTTTGTCTCCAAGGTGTTGCTACATGGTTGCTAAGGCATTAGCATGTGGTTACTACGTGGTGTTGCTAGGCTGTGGAGGGCTGTTGCTAAGGTGCGTTAAGAGATGCGGTCTCTAGGGGGTTCAATGGCGATTCTCTGCGGTTGCTTTGAAGATCTCACCAATGATCTGCGAGGAAGCGGCTGGGGGGCGGGGCCTCTTCTGTCACTCTCGAAGCTCTGGGAGCGCTGACTGGTGGGAGACCCGTTGGGCGGGGCTTTACTGGCAGGGAACAGGAAGTGGGAGGAGCTACCGTCACTGTCTGCCCTCCGAAAACCTCAGAGAAAGAGAAACAAATAATGTAAATATTTACATTTTTAAAGTTGTTTAGGAATATGTACATTGTAGAAGAACAGGATGATAATCAGATATTCTCACTCATTATTGGATTGGAAGTGTTGGGCAGTAACTTATTATTAGTAATTATATTACAGTAATAATGTTACTTTCCCCAGTCACTAGTAGTGTTACTACTTACTAATACATTTCAGCAATTAAATTACAGTTACCTCTCAAAAAAGGCTTTGTTACAACCTTACTTTTGTTGTCACCCCCCTACCTATTTAAAATCCAACAATCCAATCACATCCTTGGATTCATTTTTGTATTCGTAGAGAAAAGTAGTTTGGAAGATGGAAATGTTTACATTCAGCAGCTGGTAATATCTAATTACTTTGATTTTAACAAACAAAACTGGATTTTAATTGTCATAGATCAGAATTTTGGGGAGATGGAACACAATAACCAAATGTCTGTGTGAGTAGCAGAAAAGTAATATAATTAGTAGTGTAACTAATTACTGTATATTACTTTTTCAAAGAGTAATGACTAATAAATTCAATTTTCAACAATTTACTATATTGGTTAAATCAGACTGGAGAAGCTGCGGCACAAAGATGATCAGTTATAACTTTAACCCTTAAACTTATGAAAGCATTTGAGCTCAAATGTCTTACTTTTGAAGTAACCAGAGCTAATTCTAGAAATAAACCAATACTTTTACAGGATACTCAAAAGTGCAACTATGAAACAAATAACAAGTTAAAACCTTTTCTTCAAACTGGAAATTAACAAAACAAACTGAATTTTAATAATGGAGAGAATAACCTACAGAATTAGAAGTGGAATTAAAAGTGGTGGAGTTAATGATTTAAATGTGAAGTTGCATTATAAAAGGTAAACACAACTTTTAGAAGTATATAATAGATGAAAAGAGGTCGGCCATTTTAATAAATAAAGTATTTATGTAATTTATTATTTTTAATTTTGGGGGAGATTTCCCTTTTTTATTATACCATAACAGATTTAGATTTTTGTTTTATATACATGATCATTTTTCTACATTTTATATAAATATACATATATATATAAAGAGAGAGAGAGAGAGAGAGGACTAAAGATATTTACTTTACAACAAAAGAAAAGAAGACCTGAAGAATAACATAGGAGTTCAAAAATGATCCAGTATAAGAAACTGAAATAAAGTAAGGCAACCAACAATTATTTCCATTATTGATTAATCATCAGATTGTCTTCCAATTAAATGGATTTAGTCTATAAAATTGTCACAAAAGAGTAAAAATGTTCAACGCAGTTTCCCAAAGTTCAAGTGACAGTTAAAATTTGTCTTTTAACTTTCACTTCAGTTCTTACATCAGTGAAGTCATCAATATTTGGTATTTTTGCTTTAAAAATGACTATGATAATGATGATAATTGGCAATTAATTTTCTTTCTCTTGATCAAATAATTAATCAACCGACTACGATAAAGTAGAAAAAAGATATCGTATATAATATATATAATATAATAAATACTGTTAAAACTAGAGTTTACAATCTAACTCTCTCATTTCTCTGCTATTTGTCCTCCACTGGTTTAAGCTCCAGTCACACATGATGGATTCATCAGACTCCAAACAGATAAAACAGACATTGATCCGAGAGGAGGAAGCTGGATGCTTTCTGGACAGGAAGTACCTCTGTCAGGTCGTTCAGCCAGCGAGCTGAGGGGAGACACTGGCCTGCACAGACAGACAGACAGACAGACAGAGAGAGAGAGAGAGAGAGACAGGTTTATTATCGGAGATGTAATTTAGCTTCAGTCCACCAGAGGTCAGTACAGTCTCTCATTTCAACTGAAGAAGAGTTGTTTGAGTTTCTGCTCCTTTAAATTTAGAGGGGAAGTATTTTGTTTCTTTTAACTGAAGCTCAATAATGAACGCAACCAGGCTCAACTTTCACATCATGCTGCATCATTTTAGACACATCTCACCAAAATTCAGCCAGACACATTTGATATATTTTCAACCTCAATATAATCTGAATAAAGTTGGAACAAAAGTTTGGACAAACAGCACAGGTTTGTAAAGATGAAGCCACCAGAGGTTTCTGTCAACTTTATATAGTTTTACAATGTGGCAGTTTCTTTATGGTAAACCTATCTTATATAGAAAACACTTATAAATGGCTCAGTCAAAGGCAACAAAAACATTATGGTTATTATACATTATACATATTATAATATTTATATATATTATATTTAATTCCTGACAATAGATCCTCCTGAATGTTACACACTGTGGACCTTTGATGCACCATCCAGCGAGCACAGTAAGTGCATGTGTGTAACTGTTTTTATTTTTTGTATTTTAGACTGCAGACGATAACACGATGATTATTATTGCTTTTATGTCTCATCTGCCTTTGTGATGTAGGTGGCGATAACAGAGGATACGTTTTTATCAGTGACTTTTTCTAGCCGATTCCACTGACGCGCTGTTTATGTGCTCAGGGCGTCACACAGGTTTATTACATTCGGAAGAGTTAAACCCTCTCTGTCACTACAGCTTTTTTCTCTGCTGTCCAACAGAAACGGCGTAGGAGTGTGTTCTCTCAACGGAGCCATCAACTGCAACAATGGACGAGGCGTTAGGGAAGCACAAGAGCATCGTTACAACAAAGTAATGTAAAGTTCAGACAACAGAAACAGTTCAGAGCTGTGGGAGTAAAGAGGGTTGTAGCTCTTCAAGTTATGCGTCCAGAGTGATCACCATCATGTTGTCGTATGTATGGTTTCTGATTGATCTATTTATGCACACACCTGCTGTATAATGTTATGGATTATTGTTGCAGGTGATGTTTTAAATTGTGTGTTTAAGTCCCTGACTGAGTGATATAATTTATAGATATTTCATATTAAATTAAAAACTGTACAGTGAACCTAAATATTCAGTTACTGCAAGACGTTTGTGTAAAAGGAGTGATTTGGATCAGTTTTGAGCAGATTATTTGCTGTTTTGTAAAGTTTTTATACAATTCTGTCTGTATTATGTATTTTTTATCATTTTTATCAATCATACAGACTTAATAGGCTTCTTTTTTGACAAATTTAGTGTTTTCTTGTTCCTGATGCTTGGTCATTGTTCTATTAGACAATTAACTTAAAATCAAGAGGGCTTCACAACCCCTCATGAAGCTTTGGCAACCCCTAGTGGGAGTCTCAGTTGGGAACCACTGCCTATGGTCATGTTGTAAATTGTTATGTATTGATCTGAAATACTTTGCGAAATATAAAATATAAAATATTTGACAGAGATTTAGAAAAGGATCCAATGTCTTTGTTTTAGGGCCCTCTCAAGTAGGAATATCACTACTGTAGCTATCAAAAGGTTATAATAATATATAATAATATTATTCTACTGCTAGAAAGAATATATGGAAAAAATATATTATTACAGTGGACGAGTGAGGAGGGCCCTTCTGTCAATGGTTGGTTCAAATATTATAATAATTATATTTAAACTGGTTTCTATGCTGCAATCCAAAGCAAACAGCCTTTATTTTAATGATCCTGGACCTGATTTATATTACATTATTTTACAAGGAGTCCACTGAACCTGAACTCTTGTAACCTGTGATTTACCTACAACAGTGTACTTCCTCTAATATCCTGTATGTTTGTTGAACTGTGCTGTTTTTGTTTGTTTATGTGACTGTTGCTTATGTTTGTGTTATTATTATTGTGGAAAAACAAGAAAATCCAATAAATATATGCTTGAAAAAAAATGTCTTTTGATGGATTTCACTAAAGCTACTAAGGAAGATTGTTTGTATATTATGTAGTTTGCTGTAAGCACTAATAAGTGTCTACACAAATGAAAAATCCAGACTATCTGGCACCTGGGCAGGTGTGACATCATGCCCCCACGATCCAATCAGAAGCCTCGTTCCCTTGGATGTGTTTATTGTGATAAAATGGAAATTTATATTTAAATTCAGTGTGTCTCAGATACTCACACACACTTCTTAAAGGAGGAATCTGGACCGCTGTAGATCCTGGGACTGGTTGGCAACCCGTAATCTTCAGAGACACACACACACACACACACACACACACACAGAGAGTTAATAACACACAATCACTTTGACAGATTAATTGCAGTGTGTCTCTCAGATGTTACCGTGTTTGCTGGACTCGGAGCAGCTCCTCTTGTGTCGGACGGCGATGGGAGGAGGGGTCGACTTTCTGTTCCCTGTCAGGGGGAAGAAGACCTCCCCCTCTTCTTCGTCTTCCTCTCCAACACCTTCCCCCCCAGGAGGGGGAGGAGGAGGAACATTGGGAGCTGGAGGACGATAGAAAGTAAAGATGTTTAAGTATATTCGATTATATTTTTAGTAAGCGGCCTTTCCATTAAGATACACTGCCATTAGCTGCAGAGACAGTTTGAAATGTGTCTATGGAGGGAAAAGACTTCATGTCATGTAAGTTAGATTAAAGATGGGATCCATTTCATGTTTTATTGCTGATTTTAGAGCAATACTTTCAACATGGCGGACTCCACAGAAGGCGACTGCATCTGTAGATAAATAACAGCTCATTCTAAGGTAACAAACTGACTCTTATATTCAAGTGATTATAAACTAATGAAAACATAGTTATGTATATTCTGACAGTAGATCCTCCTAAATGTTACACACACCTTTAAGCACAGTAGACCAGTTTGTATTGGATAAAATAAAATGTTTGACCTGATGATGGCGATCAGGTGAACAGCGGAGTCGTTACAATTCATCGATGAGGCGACAATGAATGAATGTGTTTATCAAAATTTCATGACAAACCATCCAATAGTTGAGATATTTTAGGTTGAACCAAAGTGGTGAACCAACCGACATTACAATCACTGCTAGCATGAATAAAAACTCAAGTTGTGTTTTAGTAAGGTAATGTTTTTTTTTGTGGCAGATTTTATTCATTGAGCTTGTCAGCGTCCACATAGTTATAAGTGTAAGAAGTTCTTTAAGTTGTTCTTGTCTGACAAATGATTCACCACTGCAACAATATATGTGATGTCTTATTAGTCCATGTAGGCTGACAATTTCAAAAGCATAACTGACTCAAATAACGTCAACATTAATGTTTTTTTATTGCTGTTAAGCTGCTGACAGTGAAAGTCAAAACTTTCTGCAGATGTTTCACATAAAAAATCTACCAAACGTTACAGATGTGACCAAAAAAAAGCACACCAATCAGAATCTGAGCTCACCTTTGACCCTCGGTGGCAGCGGAGGCGCAGGGGAGGACGGGGGAGGAGGTGGGGGGCTGGAGGCAGAGCCAGCTGGCCGGCTGTGGAGCTCCATAGCCATGGCGAGCCTCCTCCCCACGCTGAGCAGACCTCCTCCAGCTGCTCCAGAGGAGGACGGGTTCATGGACGAGGAGGTGGACTGACTGAAGATGAAGGGACGGGAGGAGAAGGAGAAAGAGGAGCTGAAGGAGGAGGACGAGGAAGGGGAGAAGCGCTCTTTCTTCACAGGACCATTCTGAAACAGAAGAGGAGAAGTGATGTTAGTTCATCGACAGTTTACTGGAAGAGTCACACCACTAAACTAAATTATTACTTAAATTATAATAAAAGGGGTAAATGGGTAAACTACATTTTGGTAAAAGAAAAAAGGAGGAAGAAAAATAACAACAACTAAGAAGGCAAGAATTAAGAAAATAAAGTAAATAATAATAATAACTATTAACCAATCGTCCTTACATCAGACAATCAGTTCATAGACCCTATACTCACAACAGACCGAATAAAGAATCTTTACCAGACAAAGAATATTTAATGTTATAGCAGAGCTGGGTTGTGAAACTCGAACAAAGAAGGAATTAAGCAGATATATCAGCAGGCTGTCCGTTACCATGGTTACCTTGTCGTCAAAGTCATCATCACTGTCGTAGAGGTCGTCGTGACGAAGCCTCCACTCGTACTCCACATGGACGTGATGGTCAAACTGGTTGGACTGGGCCTGCTGCAGCTGCACAAACACACACACAGTTTCAGAAAGTGTAACGTTGACATCAGTGGTCACACGTAGAGAAGTGTAACTTGGACCTCACCAGCGCCTCACAGTGGCCGTGCTTCAACCTGCGGCTCATGTCCAGCGCGGTCTCTCCTAACTCGTTCTCTGTTAAAGGAGTTAACAAATGTTACAAATATGTTTTCTGTTGTCATTATCGTCAACAGGAAACGTTTATGCACTTTTACAAAACAACAATGTCCTCATTTTCTACGACAGTCAGTTATCACTTCTTCTTTTTTTGTCAAAAACCTTGTTTCAGGGTTAAAGTTTGAACTAGTTTTAGGTAAAGGTTGGGGGGCAGGGCGAGCGTATGTATGTGTGTGTTGTTGTGTATGCATTACTGATGTGCGTGTTGGCCCTGGCTCTCAGCAGCAGTCTCACACAGTCGCTCTTGTTGTGCAGACAGCTGTAGTGTAGCGCCGTGTTTCCTGCTGATGTCTGCACGTCCACGTTGGAGCTGAACAAAAACAAACACACAGGTGAACATATTACCACACACTGAGATGAAATACACTCCGAAACATCAATGTCAGAGCAGAGACTGACCAGTTCTGAGCCAGGAAATCCAGGATGTGCAGCGACGTCCTGTCAGCCAATAGGACCGCTAGATGGAGCGCCGTTTCCCCTTTCTCCTGTTGGGAAGGAAACACTGCTGAGTGTGTACATGTTTTGTTTACAGGTGTGTACCTGTATGAACCAATATGTGTGCGTACCAGTATATAACTGTATGTGTGGGTACCAGTATGTGTGTACCTGTATGTGTGTGTGCAGCGGCTGGCTCAGCTCCGTCCTCTGAGCGTACAGCTGGATCAGACTGTAGATGTCGCAGTTTTTGGTCGCCTCCTGCAGGCCGAGTCGCAGCGCCGAAGGAGAGCTGTGGCTCCGCCTCACAAAATTAACGTCCTGATACTTTGATAAGATGAAGTCTTTACGCTCCCCCCTGCGAACATACAGCACAAATATATAGTATCAGTTGTTGGGGACAATTGGGGACAATTGGTTAAGATTAGGGTAAGGGGTGTGTGTGTGTGTGTGTGTGTGTGTGTGTGTGTGTGTGTGTGTGTGTGTGTGTGTGTGTCTTACATGTGGCTGTGTTGGGAGGGCTTCAGTGACGGACTCAGCAGGTTCGCCTCCAGTATTTCATTAAAACCAGAGTTACCAACATTTCTAGCCAACTGGAAGAGAGAAAAAACAAAATTCACCCCCCGCACAAAGTTAGAGCCTGTTGAAAACGACTTAATGTCTGAAATTAATCTCGTAAGTCTAGCGAGTCAGAGCTGACTGAAAATCAAAGAAATCCCCCTTGAAAGAACTACAAAGCTGTTTGATTTACATGTTTTATCTCATTAGCCAACAAGCTAATCCGACACCAATCCATTCTGTAGCCAGTGGTCCCGTTCAGTCTCATCACAGACAATTTAAGGACACTCATAGTTGAAGCACTGACACAGCCTGAATGGATATGACACACAATCTGCAGCTTCAACCTGACAATAGTTCTCTGCCCTATCTCAACTGTCAGGACCACAGGATGGACAGGCCGGACTTACCAGCAGGTCAGAGGTCCCCAGACTGTCGAGGCTCAGAGATTGGATCCTGGAGACGTGTACCCCCATCTCCCTGTGGATCCCTGAACACTCGATACAGGTCAGGATCCCCAGGTTGGTTGAGAGCCATCCAGGATCTACAGAAAGAGAGAGAGAGAATTAAACTTTATTGTCATTGCCATACAGTATCTGTTAGATAAGTGACAGTGACAGTAGAAAAGATTTGATTTAATTTAATTAATTAGCCATTTATTTCCTCAAGAAAGATGCATTGATTAATTGATTAACTGATTAATTGACTGACAGAGATTACCTGGAGCTCCACAGTCACAGCAGTTGTTGTTTCCTGGCATCCGTTTGATGTCATCAGTGATGGCCCGGGTCAGATCCTCCACGCTGCTCTCTCCACCTCCTCCCCCTCTCCTCCCCCCGTCTAGAGCCACGTTCAGAGCCTCCTGCTTACTGTTACTGAGCACCGAGATCCAGCTGAACACACACACACACACATACATACAGATACACACAAACACACACAACACATTTAATACTTTTTTCCAGTATTGGACTTTATCCATAGCTGAGCAGAATAAAGTTTATTTTTTACTCACGCCACACATTCAGCTTCATCCTCAGCCAGGAAGTGGTAGGTCCGATTATCTGTAGGACAAAGTGTCTGTTATATATTATCCAATGTAACTGTGTGTGTTTATACTGTGGCCATGGAAAATTCTGGATTCTGATTGGCTGTAAGGTGTGCATTAACTTTTAGTTAGTTAGTAACAGACAGTATAACATGCTGAATGAATGGCAGCAACAGTGAGGCTAAAGAGCTTTAAGATAGAGTTATTTAGGTAACCTTCCTGCTTGTTTTGACAGACAACTGGCAGCACTTCTGAGGATCAAGAACTATACAGTACTTTAAAATGTTTAAAACATTAGTTTTAGATATGAGTAAATGAATGACTGATGTTGATTGTAACGCAGGTGATTACAATGCCCTAAATCAATCAAAAAACACCCTTATTGGGTCATATCTCAACATTTAATTCAATTACAAACTAATATCCTATGTATAATTATTTGTTGATACTATATTTACACTTATATTCACATTATGCTTGATTGTATCTATCATGCAAAAATATAATATATATAGTTCAATATTTTAAATATACTGTATATGTGATCTGGAACAACAGGAAACTGCACTATTGGTTGCACACACGTTATACTTCTGCTCACTGATCTGGGGTCTTTAGTTTTATTATTTTATATCTTTATCATATTCCAGTGTGTGTGTGTGTGTGTGTGTCTCTGTGTGTGTGTGTGTGTGTGTTTGTGTGTGTGTGTGTGCGTGTCTTACGAGAGATGAGGTCGAAGCATTTCTTGTCCTCCACACTGGGTTTAACTTGACAGGTGAGCAGGTTTAGTCTGGTAGGAGGTTTATTAGGCTGAGAGAGAGAGAAAAGAAGATCAATCAATGAAATCTTCACTTACACATTTCATTCAGGTTTAATGCCGGTTACAAACAAATAATGATATATAGTATAAAACAAATATAGACATAAGATTAAAAACTGAATAAAAACATGAGAAAAAACAATAAAAACTGTCAACAAAATAAAGGTCATCATCCTGACATGATGTTAACAATAAAGCATAATCTGAGGTGCAAGATCATTTTTTTAACATCAGTTTCCAAAGGATAGACAGATGAGTACAGGTCGGAGGTTACATCTAATCACACACACACACACACACACACACACACACACACACACACACACACACACACACACACACACACACACACACACACACACACACACAGGTGAGCTCACAGTAGCGTGTGCAATCGTCAGGTAACAGTTGTGCACTGAACATTTCCTCTTCTGCCACATTTTCCTCAGCCTGAAACACAAACAGACACACAGTTATAGTCCTGTTCTTAACACTGGTCACTGTTTCAGTGTGTTCGTCAGTGTGCTTGTTCATTTTTTACCCGTCACTCTTCTTGTAGAGGAATCCCGTTCTTTCTGTCCCGTACTGTTTGTCTCCCAGCAGCTGATGCATACTGTACGTCTGCTTAGGTAAAGAGTCCTACACACACACACACACACACAGACATTAATCACCTGTTGAACTATATTATAGATGTTACTGTCAGTGTTTGTGTCTCTGACCTGCTCTGTGTGGACGACTGGCCTCAGCTGATCTCTGAGAGACACAAGCTGCTTCTTCTCCTCCTCCTGACGCTGCTTCACCTGCAGACACACAACAGCTCACCTGAGCGCTGTTCTTCAACTGTGGCTCAACTAATCCAGACGAACATGCTGTTATCAGGCTAAAATAATCCCGTTCAGTTGTTTCCAGCTAATTTGGTTATTTGAACACAGTTGGAGGGATGATTTTTTTAGTTATTTGTAATAACAGTGCGCTTTTAATTTGAAATAAAGGCAACACGTGTACAGAGTGAGAGTAAGCTTACATATGATTGGCTGACTACTGATAATGTGATTGCAGTTATGAGGCTAGTGTGTAGCTAAACCTCCGATTAGTACTCATTATGCAGAATGGCCCATTTCATAAAAATTTATTATATTATTGAATTATAATGATTGATTAATTAATATGTACCAGGACAGACACTGTTTAATCAAAATTTGGTTAATGACTACAAGAAAAAACAAAACAAAACACAACACCAACAGTGTGCTTGCGTCCCCTAGAGGCCGCGCTGTTCATTACAGCTGTTTCTTGTCGTACCGTCGTCAGGACTCCATTCAGCTCTTCCATGTACTGCTTCAACCTCTGAGTGGTGGAAACACACTCCTGCAGGAAACTACACACACAGAGATACAGTAAATATAACCATATCAGTTTACTGCATGTTGCCTTGTGTGTTTTTTGTGTGTGTGTGTGTGTGTGTGTGTGTGTGTGTGTGTGTGTTCTTACTTGTTGTGGCTGTGGTAGTGTTTGATGAGGTTCTGCAGCAGGTCGACTCCTCTCTTCGTCTTTATCTCGTTGACCTTAATCAGATACTGAGAGAGAGAGAGGTGTCTGTTTATTGGACAGAGAGACGGCTGCACATTTTGTTGTGATGGATGTGTGTAAAGGTGAAGGAGAATGAGGAGGCGGGATCACAGACGGAGGCGGACTCACTGACCTCACACATGCTCAGCTGGAAGGAGCGTCTCTCCTTCTCCAGCTCCTCAGCGATCTCTCCTCCGCTCACCTCGCTCCTCACCATCCCATACTGCCGAGCTAACTCCCTCTTCTCCTTCTCCACCTGTTTACTGCGCACACACACACACACACACACACACACACACACACACACACACACACACACACACACACACACACACACACACACACACACACACACACACACTTTAAACCTTTCATGGTTTTTTTTAATCCACTGATTACATTACAAATATTCCACACTGTCCTTTTAACTCGTCAGTTATAATCCATTAAGCAGCATTCAGCAGAGGTTTCCTCATTAAGCATCTCAAGACCCCTCAGATTTATCTTGTGACCCTCTGGAAGGTCCCGACCCCTAGATTAAACTGTTTGACTGCATAAGAAGAAGGTAAAGCTGGTTCCACCTCAACCAGCTACAACAGTAAAATGCTACTTTCCTGCCAATGCGCTTATCCAGGTTTCTAAAAATAATATATTAACTGTGATATTTACATACACAAACACATAACTACTCCAAAAAACCTGATAACAATAGAGATTCTAGTGTGTATGTAACACCTTATTTAATATAAGAGATAATTTAGTGTGATCATCACTCACAATCTGCTCTCATAGTCCCTCCATGCTTTGTCAAATGGCTTCTTCAGATCCTACAAAGAGAAAGACGGAGAACGTCAGAGGAGGAAACAAGATTCTGGATCCACTGAACTGTTTATGTAAAGTAAAGATAAAGTCCTCACCCCCTTCACCTCCCTTAGGTCTCCTTTAACCAGAGAGTCCAGGAAGAAGTTGATGTTGTGGAGCATGCTCTTTAACTGCGTACACACACATACACACACACATACACACACAAAGATCATCTATGGTGGAAATAATTCCCTGTTGATAGGCATCATGGGTAATACTTCACTTCTTTAAAATGTTGCATATCTGCTTGAAAAATACAATTAAAGTAACTTTCACTGTCAACAAAAATAAATATAAGATGTAAGTTAGATTTAAGGGTGGTAATGGGTAATGTGGCGACAAACAACCACATCCACCTGGTTTTTAATCAGAGATTTTATCCAATGAATGAAGTGTGGAATGAACCAGGTAAAAACAAATCATTGGTCCTTAATTAGAGAGTTTCTCAATGGAGTTTGGAACAGAGCGATTGAGACTCAATTTATTTTTCCAACTGAAGTGTGGAAATGAGCAGAGCCAACTGGGTTTTAAGAAGGTTAAGTTTGCAATGAACAAGTGAACTGAAATCATGGGTTTTTAATTAGCGGAGCTTAGAGTGAACCAGTTATTAGACAACTGGTTTTTGATCCAACCGATTTTTTAAAAAGAGACCTTCTCAATGACGTTTGGGATGAGCTAGTTAAAAAAACAGTATTTTTTTAATTAGAGGATTTGTTTTGAATGGATCAATTAAGATCCAACTGTTTTCCCAATGGACATTTTGAATGCAACAGTTAAGATCGAATTGGTTTAAATCCAAAAGTTTTACCAGTTTGAGTTTAAAATGAGCAGTTAAAAACCAACTGGAAGTTTTCAGTTATCAGGTTTCTCAAGTGAGTTCAGAATAAACTAGTTAATCTAGTTAATTATTAATTGGATGTTTTTCCAATGGAAGTCTGGTATGAACAATTAAGCACTAATCTTGGGGTTTAATTTTAGATTAGATTAGATGTATTTCTAGTTAAAACCCAGATTGCTTTTAATGAATAAGGTAACAGAGCTATAAACCAGCTTCAGAATAACAGGACGCTGCAACTGTTGCGACCTCTGACCTCTGTCACTGATGACTTACCAGGTTCTTCATGGGAGAGAGGAGATCTTTAGAGAAGTCCGCCAGTCGGCAGAAAGCAGAGCCGACCTCGGATTCTCCGTTTGAGTGACAGTTGACTGACAGCTTCTCCATCGAATTAATGTACTGCTCCAGGTGAGACACGTGGTCTGACAGGGGGAGACAGTGTTAGTACAGGAAGATGTGTGTGTGTGTGTGTGTGTGTGTGTGTGTGTGTGTGTGTGTGTGTGTGTGTGTGTGTGTGTGTACCTTGTCCTGATGTGTATTTGGCTTTAGCAGCTTTCTTCATCTTCTGCAACACCAACCGGTCACTGTCCAGAACCTGAACACACATTGAACAGTTTATACATTAAAACCTCAGTGATGATTTAATCCAGCGGTTTTTAACCTGGGGTCCAGGGACCAACAGGGGTCATTGAGTGGGTTTTATGGGGACCCCCGGCGAAAGGAGGAACAGAATATTTTAACTTTTATCACGTTTTTTGGTAGTTGGAATAACGAGGGAAGAAATAGGGTTGAACGTTTGATCATAGATCTTTTTCACAGCAGCCATTTTGCCATTAAAAATAATGGGGTAAACGCAGGTGTTATTGAATGATACTAACACAATAACAGTAACACAGTAACAACATGTACAATAGAAGCAGCCTCACTCTGTCTGACAGAAATGCTGTGAAAAAGGTTTATTGACTAAGATTTTCAAACCTACTTAAAGATTTGACAAAATCCTAGGGGTCTGTGGTCTGATGTGCATCTATTGTGAAGGGTTTGTGAAGTTCTGTTTTAGTCAACAGTATGTGAATCTGTGTGTGTGTGTGTGTGTGTGTGTGTGTGTGTGTGTGTGTGTGTAGAGGGGTGGGAAGGCACTAATACACCTGCTGACTCAACAACACACACACACACACACACACACACACACAGAGGACGAGCTTTGTTCTCGGACAACAGAGAGCTACATTCCTGTGAGTGTCATCGGTCTAAATCTCCACATGAAGCAGCTGAAGTCGGGTGTTTTAAAACTGAAGCTCAGTCCGACATCAGGTTGAGCAATAATCAATAATAAAGGACGATCATCATGAGACGATATAAATCAGTCTATATTCTCAGAGATCTCTGCAGGGCTTTTTCACAGCAGACATTTTGACTTGTCGTATTAGGAAAGACACAGGTATTAATAACAGCATTAAAAAAGTTCTATTGAAGTGTCCCAGTGCTGTGACACTGAGTCAGCATGTACAATACTAACACCCTGAAAACAAAGCAGCTAAAAGTAATATTTATCCTACAGTGACATGGTAAATTGTTCGCAATGTTACAAATAAATTTAATAACATTTATTTTGCATCAAAGTGATTTGTTAGTGATTTGTTTTTATAAGACACTCCTCTCTCTGTACTTTATCCATAAACAGTTTAATAAATGTACAGAAAATGTACTGTATCATGATATGAGAGATTTTATCTGTAGATTTTAGCCATCAAACATTAGAGGCTTCATTTATCAACCGTGTGCTCATTTCTATGAATAAAATAAAAAATTTAGCAATTTCTTGATGACCAACGAGACTCCAGTGGTAAATATAGTCTAATGAAAGACTAACGAATTCCTAAATTAGATCAGAATTAAAAATACATTAGAATGAGAGAGACGTTTGTTTATGTATATTGTGTGTTTTTCCTTCTTTCTTTCAACAGTTTCAGTATAACAGAACATCTAACTGGCTAAGCCAATTGAAATTAATGATACAGAAACATAACAGACCATTTATGGAGCCCCAGTGATGAATTAATGGCATCATTTCAGTCCCAAAAAATTACCTTTTTATCGTTAAAAAGGTAAGTAATAGAATCAACACGAGTGATAGTTGACAATAAATCATTCTGATGGCAGATTTTTAGATTTGTGTGTATTTATGTTACCATTAGGTAGAATGACCTTCATCTTTATTTATGTATCTTTGGACAAGCCACATGTCGCAGTTCGTTTTCAGCTTGGACAACAGCTTGGTAACGAGCAACATTTCAGCTGGTCAAACATTTCTATTCTATTGCTCATAATAACTAATTGTACAGTATATAAACATATAAAATGAGACAAAACGATACTTGTGTCCATAAATCCTTTGCCTGATGCATGCTGGGAAGCTTTCTTGCACAGCTTGTTTAACCTCTTTCATCCACAACCAGTAACTCCACATTGAGGCTCGGACCTCTAAAGCAATGTGGTTGACCGTGTTCAGCATTCTGGGGGCGTTTCTGTATGTAAATGAGTCTGTACAGGCACACTGATGTAGAACAGGTCTATTATTGTTCATTAAAGTTGTGATGTGAATGTTTGATGACATTTCACATTTACACACACACACACACACACACACACACACACACACACACACACACACACACACACACACACACACACACACACACACACACACACAGAACTTGATCTACATATGCTTTGATAAACTGTGGGACAGAATCTGGATCCACCACAGTCCGGTTCACTGTATCATCATGTGACACAGTTTGTTTTATGCATAAAAGTTATTGTAATTTCCAACTTTCTAGCTTCTCTTAAATGCAGCATCAGTGTGCAGGTTGTAGATTAATTCATATCCTCATCAATAATCATCTCTCTGGCTCCTCCTCATTACCATTAAATAACAATAACAATGAATACTAATGAGGATTAATCTGTTGCTGTGGTAACATATGCCAACTCTGTTGGGGGTGAAATGGGGGTTAGGCGGGCGGAGGGGGGCAGTTTGAGGCTCTGTTTTTTAGGCCACTCGAGGACCTGAAGTCTCCGGGTCAATGACTCCACTGACCAACAGTGTGTGTGTGTGTGTGTGTGTGTGTGTGTGTGTGTGTGTGTGTGTGTGTGTGTGTGTGTGTGTGTGTGTGTGTGTGTGTGTGTGTGCGTGTGTGTGTGTGTTGGGGGGGTGGGGGGTTTGCTGCCCGCTGGTTTTAACCCCTCCACCCACCCAAACACACACAGAAACAGACGTCACTCAGCAGCAGAGCAGATTCACAGCCTCACCAACAAACTGCTCAAAACAATTAGTCGATTAATTGATTATATAGAAAATTATTTGATACTATTTTTGTTCCCAGAGACAAAAATGTATTCTTACTGATGTAAAGATCTACTTTTAGGCCTGAGAGGAAAAACATTTAATTAACTTTTTAACTCTGGAAACAGCTCCAATCTCTGCTGATATTTAGGATCATCCTAACCTGTCAGAGGCTGCAGGAGGTCAGACAGACACATGAGAACACAGTGGGGTTATTAATGAAAGATACATTTTTGTAAAAACTAAATCTTCACAACTCCACAGCAACAGAGAAAATGTGTCAGGGATGTTTTGCATCTGTCCAGTCAACAATTTCAGCCACAATAAATCAAACTTTGATCACTCGTACAGCTCCTCACATAATGTTTCATTCATCAGGTTCATTAATTTCCACAAGCTGTTTCAGGAAAAAGTTGTTTTATTAATTAATTTTATATTGCAGATGGCGCAGCTATAAATTGAGAAATATGTTCTCATAGACATTTTTCACAGCAGCCATTTTGACATGAAATAGTAGACACAGGTGTTACCAATGACATTAATCAAGGTTCTGTTCCATTTAGTGTAGCAGAGTGTTTCCAGTGAGCTAACAATAGCAGCACTCTCACTCTGTTTGACCTGAATGGAACTGAACCTTCATTAGTGTCACTGCCTGTGTTTACCCTACTATTTCATGTCAGAATGGCTGCTGTGAAAAAGGTCTATTGATACAGAACATTCCTGTCCTGTGTGTGGTTCGGTTTAGATATTGAAACTCTTTAAGTCGTCTATATAGAACCATAAAAACCTTCTTGTTGTCAGGAGTATAAACGTTTGATTCTAACTGTATGTTTATTAAAAATGTTTCATCATTGTGTAGCTGGTGAACAAACATTTCTTTAAAGTCCTTTAAAGGGGCGGGGCCTATGAACACGATATGTGACATCACAAATAGTTTGTAAGTGAACTCTGGTCCAGTTTGCAACTTATACTTAAGTGTGATGTAGAAACTTAAAGCCACAAGTGCACAAACACTGAAAATGGACTTAACAGTGAGGGAGGAGACATCTTGTGTCCATCAGGAAAACTTTAGAAATTTAAAAAGATTCTGCATATTCATAGATTCTGTAATTTGTAATGAGGTAGAAGGAGTAGATATGTTTTTATGGACTTTAATGTGGACATTATATCAGATTACATTATATCAGACACACATTATTGTTCCAGGCAGACTATTATCACATATATGACGTAATACATGTCTGGAGGGGATCTTAAAAATCGTATTCACTGTTGTCTTGGAGACAGGGGAATTCTGGCAACTCGATAACTGTGTTAAACTTTAAATTAAAGCAGGGTCCCAATTAGAGGCAGGTCCCCTTTACTATCCTGCTGTAGCTACAGGTTTTGACAAATAAAGGCAGGACTCAGTTAGAGGCCTGGTCTGGATTTTATAGAAGTTCTGTGGATGTATAAAACCTCTTGAAACCCACCGAAGTTTTACAGTATTTTAATCGAGGGGAGCTGTAATGGGGGCCGAGCAGCTCATATTTGGCCCCAGGGCCCCCCAAGCAGTCCAGTCCGGCCCTGAATATAGAGTAACACAACTGGTTCATTCATCATTCATCAGGCTGATGAAACCTCCAAAATAAAAGGATCTTACATTTGTAGTCTACTACTACTACTACTACTACTACTGCTGCTGCCACCCTCCTGTGTCAGTACTGACCTCCTCCAGCAGGTAGACGGTGTTCCTGCAGCTGATCATCTTGGAGGTGAAGGAGGAGGTGGTGGGAGAGCTCCAGTCCTCCTGAACCTCCTGCAAGAACTCGGACACGGACACGCACTCCGGCATGGTGCTTCTCAACCCGGGACAAACCGGGACCACCCGGGACAGGACCGGAACAGACTAACAGAGTCCGAGGACTGACAGATCAATTCCACACAAAAGACTGAGGAAACCAGGCGGAACCCTTGCAGCCGTTCCCCAGAGCCAATTATGATCAATAATAAAATAATATGAGTAATAAATGAAGGTGAAATAATCCCATCAGCGCTGATTCCACACTCCCACAGTCCCGTTAGGATGCACTAGCATTACCAGGCTCATAAATGCTCATTAAAGACCTGCTCCGGTGACTCCTCCGTCAGAGTGACTTCACTATGAACCGCAGCATCAGCCGCTTCTTCCTCCAAACAAAAGATGCTTAAATCCAGCAGGAAATAACCCCGAACAGATCAGATTCAACACAAACACCCCACACCACACACACACCACACACACACACACACACACACATTAAAACACTCCCGGGTCCTTAGCGTGTTAAAGCCAGTCAGTCTCTCTCCGGTAGAGCCGCTTCAATCAGAGGAGAGAAAAAAAAAACCTTAAACCCGCCCGGGTCTCTGTGTGTGAACCGGCTGACAAAGAGCGGAGGTGCTGAGCAGAGAAACCGGACCCCCTTTAGACACCGGAACCGGGTTCAGATGAGCGAATCAAACCGGTCTCTGCTCTCCGCTCCAGGAACAGCTTCATGTGTTTTCATCATCAGCTGATTTTTTTTGCTGCTTTTCCTTCTTTATTCAAACCGCATGGAGAGGCGCGTTCACGGTGCACGGCGGCGGGGCTCTGTGCAGCGGCCGCGCGCACTGCTGACCGAGCACAGAGGTGGACTGATTACACCACTGTCTGTTTAATTCATGTCAGAGCCACTGGAAGTCGGTTAAAGCAAGTTAAAACTGCATCTATAGGTCCAGTTTGTAACACTTAGGAGGAGCTGTTGGCAGAAATTAAATATAATATTCCCAGGTATGTTTTCATTAGTGTATAATCACCTCAATATAGATTGTTGTGCTTTTGTGACCTTAGAACAGTGGTTCCCACCCTAGGGGTCGGGCCCCCCACTAGGGGTCGCCAAAGCTTCATGGGGGGGTCGCAAGGCCTTCTTGATTTTAAGGCGTGTTAAAAACGTCAAAAATACACACAGTTGGCCGATATCAGCATGTTTGAAGAAAAATAAATGTAAATTGTGTTGTTGAATCCTGAACAGAACCAATTCAAGGACCAGAGCTGCTTAGGTGGAAAAGAGGTACTCCTGGTCTTTTCCCAATAGTTCCCGCTTGGAGCCATGATTTAAGTGTTTTTGAACCATTAGTTTTACCTCCGCTCACTAAGGCTACGATCACACAGCAAGCCTTAGTACTGAATTCTGATTTATTGCTCAGATTTTTTTGTTTGTTCGGCTGTTCATACATTATTTCCTGAATGTTCCATATCAGATTCCAGTGTTAACAGGTCACAGTCCTGAAGTGATGCGCATGAAGAAGGTTGATCTTGGTCTGGACCACATATGAAAGGTCACACAGTCTGAATGTTGTCCATTGTCATCACATTTCAGCTCCAAACTAATCACAGATGTGTCGACAATACATATTGAAATAAAAATATTACAGGAAATGTAAAAAAAAAAAATGTGATATCAAAAATCTCATAATTTAAGTTAGTGATGATTTGCATCTGTCCAGTCAACATTTTCAGCAGTAATAAATCAAACTTTGATCACTGGTACAGCTCCTCACAAAATGTTTCATTCATCAGGTTCATTAATTTCCACAAGCTGCTTCATTAAAATGTTGTTTTATTTATTAATTTATATTAAATTATATTATACATTAGCATTCAACATTTTGTAGTATTTTTATATATTTATGTATATACCTTTATTTAAATTTAAATCATTTCAAATGGCCCTCGTTTACCATGATGTTGAGTAACAGTTTAAAATGATTTAAAAGATAATAAAAAAAGACAAAACAATTTCACAGGAATTGATCCAGTAGTTGTAGAGATATTTTAGTCTGAAGTAAAGTGGCAGACAGACTGACTGACGGACCCTTGAGTCATTCCATTAGTGCAGCGTTAAATAACTGTGATCTAACAGCATATTTGGACATATTTTTTGCGCAAACTGAACCTCATTCTGGTCTGCTGACATCATTTCCCTCCTATAGTCTCTGTGACAACGAGCCAACATCATGATCCATCAGAGTCTCAGAGGAAACATTCAGAGCGAGCGTCTCTAAACAAACCATTTCTAACTTCCTGTTGCTCACCCTGAAGACGAGGATGAAGTCTGACGTCCTGACTTTTATTTCACTACCCTCACCTTCATAAGTTAAACTGCATTGTCTTATAAATCATATTTAATTATCTCATTATGAGAAAACAAAAACTGTTTTCTGGAGATCTGAGTCAGCTCTACTTTGTGTTGTGTTGTTTATATTTTCTGCCTCGTTATGCTGAGTTTGAGTCCACAGACGAATATCTGATTATCTAATGTACAGATCATCATGTAATGTCCTGTAATCACATTCCTGCTCTCCAGAAGGGAGTCAACACAAAATTAAACAAAAAATATGAATGTACTTATTTATTTTCAAAATAAACATTTGCAACCACAACTACATTGAATCAACAACATTACACTTGTAGACAATGGGGTTATGTTTATGTTTAGGAAATACGGTCAGATTTGTGCGATATGTCCAGCACAAATCTGTTCAGTGCTACAGGAGTCAAACAATCTTTAATTTACACAATATAAATATGTGCTTTAAATCTGCAGTAATAGGTGTCTACAAGGTTCCCACTCTTTTTAAGAAATCATTTTCCAGGATCTTTTCATGACATTTTTACATGACAATACAGGACAGCGCTTTCTCACAAATGACCATCTACAACATTTCCACTGGGCAACGCAACTACAGGAAAAAAGTGACCCAGCAGCAAAAAGATCGTTGCAAGTCTGTTCAGCTCCGTGTCTAGTATGGACAGCTATTGAATGAGATACGAAAAGAGCAAATTGTTTTGTTTGGTAGTGTTTGGTAAACCAGCGTCATACATAAAGTGTCATACGGCGCAGCTTAGTGGGGGGCAACATAAATGAAATATATGAAACATAAATGATTTCCAGGGTATTTGGTCATTTTAATTCATTTCCAGGTGTTTCCATGACTGGAAAACCAAAAAACATATATAAACAATGCTGGATAATGTAGTGCGGTCAGTGTAAACATATTAAATCATGAGTTTTACTGATTGGTTCCACAGAGAATAAGATAAATATAACTTTAGTCAGTTCAGGATCAGAAACCTGAGACATTCTGTGACATCCAGGACAAGGCGATGAAGACTCCCTGCAAGTTCCTCATCCGTTGACAATGAGGACCGAGATTTGCTCCGGCAGCGTGTAGAGGATGAGGGCGAGGAAGAGCGTGAGGATGGCGAGGATGGCCAGAGTGATGATGTACTTCTTGAACTTCTTCCAGATGAGGAAGATGAAGGTCTTCATCGGGTTGATGAACCAGTTGAAGTTGGTGGTGGGACGCCTAGAGGGACGACAGGTGACAGATTACACCTGGACTGGGTCTACACTAGGCTAAAGGTCACATCATTATTTAAAAAGGAGAAATTTTACAACAAAATCTGCTTATTACAACAGAATCGCTATAATCGGTGGACTCACAGGAGTGACGTAAATCCACTCAGATTGATTTAACTTTGAGAAAAGAATTCACACTGTTGTTGACCAATCGCATGTCCTAAGTCCCAAGTACCATCCAGGTTTGGTTATGAGACAGGAGATGATGGTTCAAATATGTCTTTTGAATAAACTGCGCTAGCAAGATCACTGACGGGGGCTGATGGGGGAGCAACGCCGGAATTAGCACCAGAACCAGAGCTGACTGAGCGGGCTACTGAACCAGGCTCAGCAGCCTCTACAGACAAACAGGATGTTGATGGAGAAAGCTAAGTAGAGAAAAAGGGAGTGTGACTGAGCACAAAGCCACCGTACAAGAGAAATTCGCAGGACTGGCTTTTAGTTGTCGGTGAGAGCTTTGTAAAACAAAAGGCTGCAGACAGACAGATGTCTAGCTGTAAGGAATATTAGCTGGCTTGTTTTGTCTTGTGTTGTTGCATTTGCTTGATGTTTGGCTGTGTGTGTGTGTGTGTGTGTGTGTGTGTGTGTGTGTGTGTGTGTGTGTCATACTTTGGTTTGTCCAGAGGCTCCGGCTCCTTACGGGCCCGTCCCACAGGGTTGGCCTCCGCCGCCTCTAATGTCACCAGCTGAAGCTCCGCCTCCACCTTCCCCTTCACACACGCACACAGTTTCAGGGTTGGTTTCAATGTCAGTATTCAGACTGGAGTCTAAATTAGCTTAAACTCCAAATTAGTTAAACTAAGTGACACAGTGACACTCCCCATCCCACCAAAACTCATTCACAGAAACAAAAGTGGTCGACCAAAACACAAACTAGTATTGATTACCAAACCAGAGTTGAGTTACATTTCTATGTAATTCACATGAAAAAACAAGTTTTAGCTGCCAATATACTACATACATACTAATGCTGCCAGAGCAGATGCAATAACTACTATTGCATCCTCTCTGGCAGCGTTAGTATTAGTATATTGATATTGTATTCTTTTGTACCATTAGCAGGAATGTGTTGCCGTTGCTGTCGGTGTACTCAATGTCTTCCTTTCTCATCTTGCTCCTCTTGTCCTTCGTCTTCTTCTTCTTCTTCTTGCCTTTCTTCTTGGCTTCCTCCTTCTCCTTCTCCTCCCTTTCAAAGTCTTCGGCTGTCTTCAAGCGGATCAGCGGCCACCAGCCCTTCATCTTCTTTGCGTGAAAGATGGAAAGTCGAGGGCTGGCCCGATCTTTTGCCATTTTAATTGTACACTTATTGGATCCCTTTGCTGCTCGCACCATGTCGCAGAGACGGAACTCTATGGCGCCTGAAGGAGGAAAAAGACAAGAACGATGATGAAGTTGATTAAATTAAAGGGTCAGTTCACCCAGATAAAAATGTATAAAATAAGCTTGGAGATAAATGTATCTGAGATTTCTAAAAATTTGTATTTTGGTGTTTTAGTAGCTACATTTAAATCGTTGACGGTGAGGTTTGTGAATTATAAAAACAATTCTTAAATAAAAGGAAGTATTCAAATAATGAGTCACAAAAACTGGAGGATGTTGAAGTTTACATTAACAGTAAATTAAAACAGAAGCAGATCAGAAAATGTAACCAAATACATCTATAATGCAGGGGAAATTAGAGATAAAGGCCTGTCTCTAATACAGGCCTGTTTCAGTAAAGGTACATTTTTTTAAATATCTGAGATATCATAGTCCTGTCTGTTTGTGTCTCACCCAGGAAGTCGTTGGCACCGATGCGGTCGTAGTCCCAGACCTGCAGCACCAGAACAGCTGGCTGTCGAAACTCCGACTCCTCAAAAGAGAAAATGGACTCCTTCTTCTTGTACACCACTTCTTTCTACATGGCGAAAGGAAGAGACAACCAGACAAAATTCTGCTAGTGTCCCCTAATGGCTGCAGCCTTTATAACATCCACAATATGAACCAACACCTTGATGATTGATCCATTTTAAAAATGTAAAGTCTGTTCTGAGGGTGGCGCTAGAGAAACAATCATGGGGTCATTGAAATCTAAAAAGGTTTGTCCTCTGAGAGCAGGTATGAAATTACATGATGATCTGTTGAGAAGATAATGAGATATCTTTCTGTTTCATTGTAAAGGGAATATATTTGGGTCTTGAACATTTGAATACATCCCCTTGGATTCTGGGAAACTGCAACTGCAATGGACACCTTTGTTTTTAAATGGACAGATCAATCAAGAAAACACTAACTGGTTGTAGTAGCCCCCACTAAAGTAAAGGTCAGAAGGTCACTATAAATATGGGGATTCATGTAGGAATCAGTGGAAGTGTTGACCATCAGCAGGTCCAGGTGTCACCAGGTGTCTGTGTGTGTGTGTGTGTGTGTGTGTGTGTGTGTGTGTGTGTGTGTGTGTGTACCTCAGTAGGAAGGTAGTCGAAGCGGAACACAAATCTCCAGTTGAAGTTTCCTTCTCCAGTCAGAGAGTTGAAGTGGACATCAGTCTCCTGTTTGTCTCCTTCCAGCCCCTTTATCCAGCTGCACAGAGATCAGGACAGAATTAAACACTGAGTCTTCACAGCCAAACAATAGAGGTCTCTATTCTTGTAACTAAATCTAACCCTTTAACGTAGATGTCGGAGGACGGGACACCAGTGAACGGGTTGACATCGTCCAGGAACACATCATCAGTGTTCCAGATGATCACACGCAGCTCATACCTGTTGTCATGGAAACAACAACAAAGGTTTCATATTGTAACTCTATTCTATTCGACTCTACTATATACTATACTATGTCGACCTACTGTTCAGGTAGGCGGGCTTTGATGTCAACAGGGGGCGGAGCTGGGCTATCAGTAGGAAACATGTCCACCCACATATGAAGGTAACCCTGGAACATGATACGACACAATGACACATTGTAATACTAGTGGCAATGTGCTGTAATTACAGTTTGAACTGTAGTTATTGTTTGTGTTGTTTTTACCTGTGGCAGCCCGGGATTGTCTGGGTTCAGCAGGGACCGGACCTCCACATGCTCTGGGACCAGGGAAATAGCTCCAGGGAGGAACTCGTTCATCTCCTCCCAGCGCTGTAGCACGCTCAGGGCTGCATGCTGCTCCATCTCTGCCTCCTCCTCTGGAGACCGCTGGTTCTTCTTCAGCAGAGCTGATAACAAGAACACTGCAGTCAGAGCTGTAAACATTGTGACTGCTGACAGTCTTGTTAGAGCTCATACAGCTGGAGGCAGTGCTGTAGTATTTGCAGTACACACCAAATATTGTAGTTGGAGGTCAGCAATATGTTTATTTGTTTTTCGTAAAGTAACTTCCTCCTTCAAAACAAAACCAATGATGAAGCAAACTTGTTTCAGCAAACGGGTATTTGTTTTATTAAAAAATCCATCTAGAACAGGCACCATAGTTACCAGGTGGCCAATCAATGTGTTTCGCAATCGTATGCGAGGGACATTGATTGGACACCTTATCCGTCTTGATTTGGACTCTGCCTTGAAAACACAGTCCGAATAGTCTTGGACTCGACAAAGGTGGTCTTAGCTACAGCACTGACTGGAGGTTGCTGCAGTGTGGGGGGGGACCAGCAGTAGTACTATTGTGTCAGTAGTAGTAGTGGTAGCAGTACTAATACTGTGACATGATTGTAATATGATTCCACAGAGGGAAAGTTATAGAAAGTTATTCCACTTAGTACATACTTATATATAACGACACTTCAGAAAATATAATCTCTTCTTAGATGACAAACTGGGTCTGTTTAGGTCTACCTGTATATCTGTCCTACCTTCAGGTACTGCGTCAGGTGGGATCTTGAAGATTTTGTTGAGGACTTTGACCTCAGATGTTCTGTACTCTGGAGACTGGATGCCGTTCTTCCTGCAGAGCTCAGCCAAGATGGTCGTCGGCTTCTTCGCATCGCGCCACATATTGTAACCCTCACTGGAGAGAGAGTCCAGGTAAACATTTACTTTACTGAGAACAGTGATTACTCTACTAATATTTTGTAATTGTACTATTAATGTGTCGTATTGGTATTATTATTGGTGTCTTAGTTTTGGTACGACATTTCTAACTTGTCTTACTGTTTCTAATGTAACAGTAATGTAAGTTCTGGTTTTCACATGTTTTAGTTTTGTTACCAATATACCAATACCTTATTGTAGATTTTATGTGTAATGGCACTAGTACAATGTGTTTTGGTATTCAATTGTCCTACAACTGGTACTAACGTGTCATAGTAAAGAGCCAGACCACAGGAGGCTCTGTGGCGGCTGTAGAACCGGTTTTCAAGGTCAACCCGCGTCTCGCCGATTTCGTCATCGGCCCCAATAAGATCGTGATCCATCACTTTGATAACCATCTCTGTTTCCAGCGGGAAAGACACTGTGAATTCAAACACCCTGAAAGATAGTGTCAGACAGACAGTCAGGCAGACAGTCAGAGAGAGAGTGTTGGACAGGCACAGGTAGACAGACAGGTACTGACTCTCCGAATGTGGGGTTGAGCTGTTTAGGGATGTAGCGATCTTTGGTGTCCAGAGCCTGCTCTCCAGCCCGAAGCACCAGATATGGGTCAGCTTTACCATTCGGGTCTGTGGGAGCCAGATTGGTGGCCTGCAGGACACAAACAGCGGCAGCAGAACATGCAGTTGAGCTCACAGTAAAATACAAACACTGTTAACCCATAATTGACATTGTAAAAGGCAGAATTTAGTTGTTTCTTGCATGGAAAAAGGTTGCAGCTACAAACCCTCTTATCTCTTATGTTAGAGCATCCTTGAATGTAACAACAGTGAAAAGTAAAAAAAAAAAAAAGTTGGACTGTTCAAGTGAGACAAAGACTGAGAATGGCCAGAGAGACAGGTACCTTGATGATGTAGACTCGGACCAAGACTTTAATCGGTGAGTTTTTGGGGATTCCATTGGTGATCTGACAGTTTGTGTCTTCTGTGTCTTCTGGATCAATCGGATAAACCAGGAAGGAGCCCTTTGGAATGGAGAGTATGTATTAATGAACATTTCTTTGCTGAGTAACAGACAGACAGGCAAACAGCTCTCCATCTACAATACCTTGTATTTTCCCATCAGCCTCTCCTCTTCATCCTCATTGTCATCCTCGCCACTTGCTCTGCCTTTATACAGTGGGAAGATCTGCAGCCAGTCCTGAAACTGACTGAACTCTGACTCCAGATCACCTGCATACAGCTGAACACACATAAAACACAAACAGTTACTCCATATCTGTTTTGCCTTCACTTGTCTATCTGTCAACAGAAAAATCATGTTCCGAACAAGAAGCTAAAGGTCCACTCGGTTCCTAGTACCTGATCCAGGCCCTGGTCCAAATTACATCCTGACTAATCAGGTCTCGTAGGGTCCTTTTGTATTGCTGTTAGTCTCAGGTTTGTGTATCAATATGTCGGATACAAAAGTGGATCCAAGTGTCTGTTCACTACTTTACTATACCTGGGTCTTTTTAGACTGGGTCTGACTGACTGGGTTTTGGTCATGAGGGAGGGGACCAGGTGAGCGATAGATGGATTGGTGCAGTATTAGGGGTAATGCAGACATTGGGAAGAACAGTCTGAATTTGAATGCCTTTATTTACCAGTCAACCTGCAGTCCAACTTACAAATTGTCCAGAGCTCCAGATAGAGACTGAAAGAATGAAAGCAGCCAAACTTACTTTTCTTAGCTGGTTTCTAGGCTCAGTTTTAGGGACAGGGACAGGGGCAGGTGCTCAGACATTATGCAATCCAAAACCAGAATGGATTATCCCATTGGGCTTGGGACTACCTCTGAATCATCACGAAAGAGCTGTAAGAGGTAACTGGGAAGGGGGACATCTGGTGTACTTCTGCCTTAGTGACCCAGGCCTGGATAAATAGCAGAAATTGGATGGATGGATTGATGGATGGTTAAGTTTGGGGAGGCTTTCCACAGGTCCATTTGGATCAGGTCCCAAGGTTTGGAAAAATGAATATCTCTAAAGCAAACTTTTTGTTCATGCAGCTTCTTGATATATGAAACTCTAAATTTAATGTTGTTAAGACTCAGTCAGGTACAGCATCCAGCGCTGGACTGGCCTTTTTTTTTTTTTTTTTCTAGTATTAGTAAAGGTATTAGTCATGATACCTATTGGTACACAAAACTGGCAGATCGGCCATGATTGATTCCGGGCTGGACCAATTACAGCCAAGGGCCGATGCCCCCTCCCTCTTGGGCCTCGGCTGTCAATCAGTCAATCATACAGAGAGAGAGGAGATTACGAAAATGGAGAACAGCAAGAAGCGGAAAAAACTTGAGCTAAAAAGAGACAAGCCCATCAGGCAGAAGCTGCCAAATGTGTTAAAATAACACAGATGTTTGCTGGTGGCTATGGCGGAGCTTCATCTTCAGCAGCAGCAGCATCCGAAGCAGCCGCAGGTAATGATGGCGGAGGTGGCCATCAGGTAGATGAGGGGAAGGGGAGGCAGAAGGAGGAGAGACCCGCGGCCGCCGCCGGTGCGAGTCTGGGGAATCTGATATAATTTAGATTGAATCAAATTAGGATTTGCCAGGAGATTTGCTGCTCATTAACATGAAAGTGGCCTGGAGTTAAAAGTAACTACTTAAATGTATTTGTCTTTCATACATGAATATCCTCTTTATTCTAGATAAGCTGTGTTTTTATCTTATTCTCCCTTTTCACTTACATTTAACAGCAAACTCTTGTGGACATTGATCACGTGTTTTTTTTCTTTTTTCTCTGGCGTCCTGTTAGCTCAGCTGGTAGAACTGGCGACCCATATACGCAGCGGCTCGGATTCGAATCCGACCTGTGCCCTTTTGCTGCATGTCATCCCCTCTTCTCTGCCCCCCTTTCCTGTCTCTTTCTAGCCATCTCTGACTGGGAGGATGGTGTAAGTTAAGTTTATTAGACAAGTACATATACACCAACAAGACAGTGTACAAGCATTCTCACAAGAAAGTTTGTTTTCATTCAAAGGCTTCATTGTCTTTCCATCAATACCTGGTGGGCCGGTCTCGGCTCACAATGCCCGGGCCGATTTTTTGTCCCAGTCCAGCCCTGACAGCATCCAATATTTGAACTTTAAATCTGTTCTGACCTGTCAACAGATCTAATCAGATTAGAGCTGGCAGAGAGACAGCATCTGACATATTATTGGCTTATAAATTTGTTGTGGCAAACATGTTAGCAAAGAACTGCCTTCTTCCATTCCATTTCCTGCAGACACAGAGTGACATTACTATCCCATTGGATTCATGTTTGTGTCTACCTGAATGAATGAATATAAATCCAATATATTATATTAGATACTTCTTTGTCCTTTGACAGACTGGACTGTAAACCATCAATCACAGTGACCTCACACCTTTAGTGTGGCAATCTTCTTGCGTTTGGGAGGCTCAATTTCCACCACCACATCTTCCTCCTCCTCCTCATCAAAGTTTGCCATAGTCAGATCCGCTCCATCTGAACGAAAGAGAAACAAACACAACTCTGTTGACATTTTTTGTGTTGATATTTAATTTTGTGGCTCCTCCCGTCACACGCATGCATCATGCTGTGCTTCATCTATCTAATGTCTGGCAACGTCTTGTATGTGTGTAACCCTGTGCATGTATTTTAGTGTACTTTTGGTCTGTGTCTATTTTCCTGGTTTGGGACCCTTACTTCGAGTGAACCTCAACCCCATCCAACACCTTTAGGATAAACAGGAATGCTGAGTCAGAGTTTATCAGCCAACATCAGTATTGGACGTCACTGATGCTCTTGTGACTAAATGGGAACAAATCCCTACAGCCAGAATAGTGGAGGCTGTTAGCAGCAGATTGATGGCTTTGGTTTTAGAATTACATGTTCGACTATCAAATATGGCTGCAATGATCCCTTGTCAACCTACTTGGACACACTACATGGCTACATAGTGTGCCTCTTTAATGCAACACCGATTCTAAAAAACTGCCCTCAGACTGACACAAGAAGAAGGTAAATGATCTCCTGAGAGCTATTTATTTGTATCGAGAAGTTGGGTTTTTTAATATTGTCTTCAATACAGACAATACAGAATATCAGCTGTGTTGTTGCTTTAATATAGTTTAAATAAATTATTTCATTTTTGTGTTAAATAGACAAATATGGCAAAATACACATTGTTAAGAATGAAATAACAAAGTCGGAATTAAAACTGTACCTGCTTCTGCTTGATCCTCCATCTCCTCCTTCTCAGCAGCCTGCAGACAGTCATCAGACATCAAACATTGTGAGTAAAGAAAATGTATCAATTATATTTGTTTCACAGTTTGAGAATTATGTTTTTTAGGTGGCTAGGTTAAGCAAAGAGCATCCATACAGATGTATTATTAACAGCTTAGTTGTTAATGGGAGAGAAAAAGACAGTATTGAATTGGTATTGGTATCGGTAGATACTCAAGGCTGCAGCATTGTTATAGGACATGAAAAAGTGGTATCATACTCACTCTAACTGACTTAACTAACTAATTATGAGATAAAGATCTGGATGAAAAACATCTCAAATTTTTCTTATTTGCATCATACTGGTTGATTTTTCTGAAATTGTTCAACAAAGTAAAATCTAAAAGGTTGTTTCTTTCTGTAATTGATTTTTAATATCAGGTAAATAAGTGTCTCACCAGTCTCTCCTTCTCCTCCACAGAAGCATAGTATTTGGACCACCAATCCAATTGCTCCTTCTCAGGCAGTTCCTCCTCTAGCTCCTCCCCCATCTTTGTCAGTTTCCTCAGGGGAGACTGAGGGGGTGAATTGTAAACATAAACTTATTGTTGAATCCTTTATGGTTGATTTTTGAATTAAATCTGTCTGATCAGTTTGGGTCTTGAGTTTTTAACACACGGAGGAAAAAGAAGAGGAGTTAACCTACGTACACGAACCAGCTTTATGGGGTTGATTGGAATCTTTGACTGTAGAATTGGCAGGCTGTTGAGTCCGATATTCTTCATTGACATCAGAGGATTGATCTTCATCGTATTCTGCTTCCCTGGAGAGACCCACAGAGAAACTGTGTCCATAAAAACTTTGGGAGAGAAGTCAACTACGAACCCCAGAGGGCATAGCTGTGAGAACAATCCAATCACAGTGTGCAGTTGATGACAGGTGAAGGTAGAGATCTTTATCACTGGATAAATTCATAAATTTGAATCAATTTACAATTTGGATCTCTTTAGTTCTAGAAAATAACCACTAACCGTTAACACAAACATAATTGACCAATTGTTTAGCCCACCACAAGACAGTAATTGTCCATTACAACCCATAACTGTAACAAAAAATCTAAACTTTATGTTTTCTTGCGTTTCCACCGTAGTTTCTCCTACACACTTCACACCCTCATCTCATTCACAGCTTGACAAATACGGACGTCAGCGGTCTTCAGTTCATTGCAATCTGCAACTTCACCACTAGATGCCACTAAATTCACTGGTCCTTTAACCATCTTCAAGAATTTGGTTGTCTAAATTTTCAACATAGACAAGCCTAGCACATAGTATATCTTACTACACAGAGGTTTACCATGGCTTGCTTAACTGAGCAAAAGGGGGTCAATTAAAACGTTCTGGAAACACTTCTATAGTACCTGTCTGAGTGTTACAAAAATGTATTCAGAATAAATACATCTACTAATAGTAGACAGCGCTACTGTGAATACCACTTTCATTCCTTATTATTCATAGCTCCTACTCTTTGGCTGTTCTTCCTCCTCCTCTGGCTCCCCCCCAACCTCGCGAGGGGCAAAGTCCATGAGACTCTGGACCACGTGGGTCCCGACTAGAGCGAGCCGACCGAATGCCCGTTGCTCTACCACGAACAACATCAGAGGAGGGTGGAGGTAGGCCTGCTCTGGCAGCTCCTGATTGGACCAAACATGGGAAGAGGAAAGAAGCAAGCAGGAAGAAGGATGTTAGTCATGTCTCTGCTCCGTATACATGCAATCAATAAACCAGCAGTGTCCTTCAAATTCAGTGAAAGAAGGCTGTATTTCTTTAAGCCACATCTGTGGACTGTAGTAGCCAAAACTAACGGCAGTATGCCAATGAGAGAAACTGACCACGTCGATATAGCGGACCAGCTCTTTGAAGTTGGGGTGAGTTTTGAAGCCCTCTATCTCTTCAGACTCCAGCTGTTGTCCGGCACACTCCATCTTCACCTGTGGGCGTGACACCTCAAAAAGCTCCACCCGCTTTAGGTCCCGCAGACCCCAGAACAGAATCTGATCACATACACATAAAAATGCAGAGGTAGCGTCCCATAGTCAGTTACTTCACAGATCCAACCACCTGATGTCTCCAACATGTCCACAACAGTGCCTTGCTTGTGTGTCAAACCTCAATCCTGAAGGTCCTAAGAACAGGTCGGACTCCTTCTGGGATTATGTAAAATCCCTGCTCCTCCTGGCAGGTCAGCTCTTGAGGATCCACACTGACAGGTAGACGGGGCTGCAAAGGTAAAATAATTTTATAGTTCACTATCTAGAATTAATTAATGCATACTGTTTTTTGTGGGTTTTTGTTGAAGGATAAATCCAGTTGGTTACATTTTTTTGGTGTCTTTGTCTATCTTTTATATCAGCTAAACATGGCAGCCTTGTCTCTTACATCTTCGACTTGTGCCCTAGACCCCACGCCTAGCTACTTTCTTAAGCTGGTACTTGACTGTTTGTCAGCAGAACTACTGCATAACGTCTCTTGGCTGTTTTCCAAACACCTTTAAAACTGTTGTGGTCTAGCCACAAAGAACATAAGTAATTTTAGACCAATTTCCAACTTGATGTGTTTGAACAAAATACTGCAGAAATTGGTTTATTCTCTATGTTGAACATAGCACCACAAAGTGGTAAATGTTATTAGAATAGATTTGGAAACCCGAGAAACATCTATTCTGGTTCTCAACCTCAGTGCATTCAATACAGTCAATCACAATCTCCTCATTGAGAGGCAAGGAACATGGATTGGCATAGTTCTAGTCTAGTTTAGGTCTGACTTAATTGGGTTGGACTACTTTGTTTTTCTTGGGAAGTTCTGTTCTGTACATGAATATATCATGTGGCATGTCCCAAGGTCCAGTCTTGGGCATCGTACTTCTCTGTCTGTACAAGCTGCTATTAAGTTCAATCATCTACAAACATGGTATCTGTTTTCACTGTCACACAGATGACATCACTGCCAGGCAAGTGATTGGTGCCTCCACCTGACTGTCAACTGAGATGGAAGAGAAGAATAGCTGTGTGTCATCAGCATTGAGGTGCGTCATCAGCATAGAGGTGTGTTGTCAGCATAGAAGTGTATGATAGCACAAGTCCTTGTGTAAAGGGAAGAGAGGAGGGGGCCCGAGAATGAACTGTTACCAGGTTTAATCCTTTCCACGTCACCTGGTAGGAGAAATCCTTCAGGTAGGATCTCTCAAACTTCCTTTTAGTGATGTCACATTATTTATTATCCAAACAATGTTATTATTACTGATAGAAAGGATTGGCAAAGCTACTCAAACAGGACTCAAGATGTACTAAATACATTGATTGAGTGATTGATTGATTGACAGACGTCACCTCTCCAAACCCAGAGTAGTCCAGCTCGATGAGCTCGAAGGTGGCCAACAGCTCGCCAGCAGGGGCCCTCCCCATGCTGATGTCATAGAAACGAAGTTGGGGCTTCTGGTAGAACTGCTCCACAGTTTTAAACTCTGGCTCAGCAAAAGCCCGACCCAGAGGCTTCTGACTTCCCTGCACACACAAAGTGTCTAATAACTTGACTTCCTGAAAGTGCAGAGACAGCAGCAGAATGTGTAAGATAAGAGGAAGAACATCAGCATTACCATGGCGTCATAGTCGTAGATGTTGATAATAATGAGAGGCGGGTCTTGTTGGAGCTCCTCCCTTGTTCCTTCCAGCAGAACTCTGTCAAACAACAAACTCTCACACCAGGCTGGAGAGAGAGTTCCAGACAACACCTACACACATGGAATATGTATAAAAATGTGTGCGTTAAAGGGGCACTCCAAATATTAGACATAAAGTTCAGTTAATTGTTAATAGTTAGTACTATACAGCATGTCAAAACAGTTATATCTTACTTGGGCTTGGAGACTTAAAAATACCTACAGAAAGCAGGTGTGTGGACTTTGAAATATATAAGTGTTCATCAGGCAGGAAAGGTCTAAACAGGACGCGATCCCATTGTGTTATAGGAAAACTACAATCCAGTATTTAGTAAGACAACAGATATCTCGGCTCCTGCTGCACATATGCTTCTAAACCATGAAGACTTCAGATGCATGTGACAGAATTTGAAATGTGTGGGCTCATTCATTGAATGAACAATTATAATGAATGGGACAGTTGTACCTACCCTGGTGACCTGGCATTGAGTAGAGAAGAGGACCTTGGCAAAGGGATCTGATAGGCCATTATCATCAGCAGCTATCAAGCCACGCCCCTGGTACAGGTGACATCGTAGCTGGAAGTACCTGCTGTCTGCAGAGAGAGAGAAAGAAAGAGAGAGAGAGAGGTCTATTTTTACCTGACCAGGACAGAGAGTTTGACAGCTACTGATTCCAGGTAAGCTTAAAAAAGTCCAAATAAAACTAATTACTGGGCTTTTATTTTGAAGGACAAACTTTTCTCCATCCATTCTAACAACTGACGAGAAGTCCTAAGAAATTATCCTGTGCAGAATCCATGCTGCCTGCTGGACATAGTCAGCTGACTCACCCTGGCAGGACAGACTAAGGGGAAGTTTCCTCTTCCCCACAGGGACCACCCTCTTCTGCTCCCCCTCCTCTTCATAAACTGGGAGAAACTCCTCTGGCAAGCAGGAGGTGGCCTCTTTACTGTACTTGGCCAGACCGAGCCACAGGTAGACCTCCAGCTTCGCAAAGATCTCACTTGCTGCACCTCCTGGTGACTGGAAAAACAGAAAGGCAGACAGAGAGACCAATAAATGCGATGGAACAGTGAGAGTCATCCATGATTTTAGAGACAGAACACAGTGCATCAGAATGGTGAGGGTTAATGATGATTTAGAGCCAAAACCACAAGCATCAGAGATGTAATGGTGAGTGCTATCAACTATTTTAGAGACTGAATGGTGAACATCATCAATGATTTTACAAACGTAATGGTGAGCATCATTACTGATTTTAGAGACACAACAGCGAACGTCATCAATGATTTGAGATACAGACATCAGTGTTACCTTCATGTAGAGTGTGGTGATTCGCCCACTGTCCCGTCCCCTCTTCTCCTCTACCAATGAGAAGAGGATGGAGTAGGCAGGGATCCTGACATAAGCCAATCGCTTGCTTCCACTCAGTAACCACAAAAATACATCCGGGATGGTAGTCTGGGGCTAGAGAGAGGGTGCATGAGGGGAGGCACATCAGATATACTAAACATACCGCAACTTCTGACATCTTAATGGTGACCAATGATCACCACTCTATGAATTCTGACCTCTTTAGCCAGAAGGCGGAGTTTTCTCAGGAATTTCCTGCTATCCATCAAACGCTGTTTGGCCGTCCGCCTGGTGACTCTCCGCCTGGCCCTCATTGCCTGTCTGGCTAGCAAGACCTGGAGACAGTCAGACATTAAGTCAGACAGATATACTGGTAATACATAGACAGGTAGTTGGTGACAGGTAGAAAGAGAGACAGATGTCACACTCACCAAATTCTTCTTGATAAACTCTTTCCTGCATCTGTCCAAGTTGTTGGGACGAGACTGAGACCTCTTGTCAGAGAAAACACTAAACTGTCTGCAGAGAGATAGACAGGATGATAGGGGGCGGACAGGAGGGCAGACACAGAGACAGGCATAATGGCAAGTCAAATCAAATCAAACTATGAAATACAATTTTCAGAATCAGGAGACTTACTTGCAGGAGGCCACCATCTCCAGCAACACCTTCACCAAACGCTCCTTTGCGTTACTCCTTGGCCTCCTCAAGAGACGTTCCACCTCATCAAGACCAATCTCCTAAAAGAGAAGTGGGGAGCAAAGGAGCGAGGGAAATGTTTGAAACCACAGTTTGATAGAACTGTGTGATACATATGGAAATTAAAGATCACTTGACTCTCACCAGCCTGTCTGCCATCTTGTTTAGCCAGTTAGCTTGATAGAGACGAAAGCTGTGATCTTCAAACTGGCTCCAGACATAAAGACAAGGCTTCTCTTTCACGGAAGGGGACTGAAGAGGAATACACTGGAAAGACCTGAAAGACAGACAAGGAGAGAGACAGACAAGGAGAGAGACAACACAGACAGTCAAGCATACAGAAAGCAGGGTGGTGTTTGTGCAATACTTATAAAGGGTGTCACAAGGTTTTTAGGTAAGGAAAGTCAAGCTTTGTTCCCAATTGACAATTGAGTGTACGACAGGGAAAGGAACACACTTAGGAACTCCTAAACCTTATTGACATGCCTTCTGCAGATGAGAAAGAACTTGAGGAAGTCTTATCATGGCAAAGTATCTCCAAAGCATTCCCAGAACACACTGGAGAGATTATCTCTCCCACCTGACCTGGCAAAAGTTTTGTGATCACCAAGAGGTAGCAGGATGATGGGGCCAGGAAGAAGGATTTAGCCATTTGCCAGTACAACCGGCAGCTGGAGAATCGGTGGAAAATGGATGGATGGATTGTGTAGCAGTGTAGGTGTAGTGGTTATTTACCTGTCGTATTCGGTGGGTTGGGGTCTCATGGGAGCAGACAGAGATCTGTTCTCAGGTTCAGGAATCAGCACCTCTTCTCTTTCCAGCTCCTCCTCTGACTCCAGCAGACCCTGCACCTCCTCATTTAGATCCTCCCTGCTCCTCCTAAGCTCCTCCCTGCTCTTCCTCAGATCCTCTTTGCTCTGGCTCTTCTTGGAAATCCCAACCTCCACTGCCTTCCCATAATTCCCTGCCAGAAACAGAACAGCTGATGTTGGAAATAAAATTCCATATCTCAAACAATGGTAGTCGAAATGGTCTGGCTCAGCAGTGGCCCAAATGCATTAACTAGAACATATTTTGAAATCAAAATTAACCCTGGTCCATACCCCCAGAATTAAGGCAACACACAACTGGCAGCCATATTTGGCTATGTTACACTGAAATTGGTAAAAGCCACCAAATGTGAGCTGGCTTTTACCAGCTTCAAGGCGAAGGTCTGAATGCCCTGTTAGACTGTGTTTATGCCAAGTGAGAAGCTGCAGCTGTAATGTAATTTTTGATGACAAATATTCATAAGTTCCAGCTTGTGAAGGTAGGCTGCTTTCCTTTGTCTTATGTAACAATACATTTAATACCATTAGTTTTGCACTGCACATTTAAAGATATTACTATTGGCTCTGGGAAAATGTGATGGATCACTATTTTATGACTTGATTAACTGATCATTCAAGAAAATTATATTGGCAGAGTGATCGATGAAAATAATTGTTAGTTGCAGCCCCAATGGAGATGTGTCTGTAAGCCAATTATTGTTATATCCAGCACAGAGAATGCGTTTCTTACCTATGGAGAGTTCAAAGGTTATCGGTCTGGTTACTACAGATGGGTCCATCATAGTGACTTCGAACAGAGATGCGAACAACAGAAACTCCTCCCTCTCTCCCAGGAAACCCTGAGGACAAAAAATAAGAAAAATCTGAGAGCTGCAGGATATCATTCTCTCCATTTTCCACCAGGAACACTACCTCATCAAGTTCATTCCTTTGTTTACCTAATATTGTATATCCTTCCACTAGGGCAGATACAGTAATGAGGTATTTCTTGTCACTACTATGCAGATGATATTCAATTATTTTTTAAATTTGTGCATTTTGTTTAAGCCCCAAAATATTCAAAATATTATTTGACTGCCTAAACTCAGATAGCAGATATACAGTCCTGCTCACCGTTATTGGCACCCCTTCATTTTTTGCATAACCTCTACAATATCTTCAGAAATAAATAGAAATGTACCAAATTTATATCATCAGGATCTTTTAATTGGAGGTCCAAAGTAATGAACAACTTACATATTGTAATTTCAAAGAAGAAACAGAAAAAAACAGCATGTGCAGCAATAATGGCATCCCTCTTTATTATTTGGTTGCACACCCGTTGATGACAGCCTCCAAACATTTCTTGTAGCCATCTATAAGCTTCTTGCACTTCTCAGCTGGTATTTTCTCCCACTCTTTCTTTGCAAGTTGTTCAAGCTCTTGAACGTTTGCAGGTTTCTTTTCCCCAATGGCAGATTTCAGCTCATCGGATTGAGATCAGGACTCATTGCTTGCCATTTTAAAACAGTCCATTTTTTTCCCTTTTCAACCATTCCTGCGTGCTTTTGGATGTGTGCTTTGGGTCTTTGTCTTGCTGGAGGACCCATGATCTTAGACTCAAACCAAGTTTTCTTACACTGGGTAGGATATTTTGCTCTAAAATCAATTGATAATTCAGATTTCATGATTCCTGTGATACGGTCAAGGCCTCCAGTACCAGATGCAGCAAAGCAGTCCCACAGCATTATGGATCCTCCGCCATGCTTAACTGTTGGTAGGGTGTTCTTTTTCCTTGTAGGCTTCATTAAGTAAAATACAGTCTGTAAACAAACTGTTGGTGTGCATTGCCAAACAGCTCTATTTTTGTTTCATCTGTCCACAGAACATTTTCCCAGAAGGATTGTGGTTTGTCCAGGTACTCTTTGGTAAAGATTAGTTGTTCCTTTTTATGTCTTTTCCTCAGCAATGGTGTTTTCCTTGGCCTTCGCCCATGAAGCCCTGTTTGGTTTAATGTGCGGCATATGGTACTTGTTGAAAACATGACCCCAGACTATTCCAGGTTGGCCTTCAGGTCTTTGGATGTTTGACGTGGTGTTTTGTCCACCATTCGCACCAACCTTCGAAGACTTCTCTCATCAATTTTTCTCTTCCCCCCCACGTCCAGGGAGGTTCTTGACAGTTTCATGCTTGGCAAACTTCTTAATAACATTACGCACTGTTGAAACAGGGATACCAAGGTCTTTGGAGATGGGCTTATGCTCTTTGGAGGTCTTGTGTTTGCTAATTATTGCACTTCTGATGTCCTCAGACAGCTCTTTTGTCTTCACCATTGTGACAAAGGATGGCATCCTTTGATTTACATCAAAGGATGCCAATACCAGTGACACAGCAAGCTTTAAGTTTTTCTATTTTTTCCTCCCATTGTTTATTGTTTTAAATTGTTGTTTATCATTTGCTCTTTTGTATCAAACACAAGTTCTCAATAGAACAGAAATGTTTCACTTGATTCATTTTTTCAGACGATATTCTACATTATGTACTTAAACTTCATGGGTGCCAATAATGGTGAGCAGGACTGTAATACAATGCTGATAAAACATAAGTTTCTTGATAATCACTCTGCGAAGAAACTGTTTTAAATACAAAATTCTTCTACTCTCCACTGCTGGATCTAAGTCTGCTTGGTGACACAGGGTCTTAAAGTAAAATAATAAATATTTTGACATCAATTATTATATAACTCTTTCAACAGACATTGAGACGGAAAGGAGGAGCAACAAAAAATGGAGAAACTAATGTAACAAATAAGCATAAAAGAATTTAAGAAGAGAACATAGAAACAGAACAGCAGGACAAGCACATGTGACATAGAAAAAGAAAGTCTGAAAGAACACCAAACAACATATTAATTTATTCTCAATATCAGAGATGAAAATAAGTTATTTATTCTGAAATATTAGATGGTGGTTGGTGATGATGGCACTGACCTCAGGGAGTGGGTGGGTCTCCTCAACCTCCACAGTAACAGCCTCTGGTACCTCAACTCCCGACTCTCCTGAGTCGTCAACGGATCCACTCGCAGCCGGGGATGCTACAGCAATAACAAGAAAACAAACTGATGAATAAACAATATAAATAATAAGAAAATCTCCGTGGCCCTCTCCACATAAGTCTGGTGGTATAATATTATGATCAACAATGACAGTGTTTTTCATTTTTCACATTTTTCCAATGTACCATAGCATCATTTGATCATTTCAACATCCAAAGCATAGGTAGGAGACAGCGTAGAGTGGCCATTCAAGGAACTGCACATTTGTTACTTCCTCGTTGGCTTCATTTGCAGCCACAGAGGTTTTTGCTGAGGCTAAACATGTCCTGGACGTACTGAACACTCAGAGATTAAACTAATATAAAAAATTTTCTCTCCATTCGGTTTCACCAACATTCTTGATGACAGGGACCCTCTTTAAAATTTTGTTTCAAATTTCTCCTGCTTCTTCTCAGTAGACTGACCTTCCTTCTTGTCTTTCTTCTTCCTCAGTCCCAGCTTACCCAGCGCTCCTTTCATCTTCAAGGACACACAAGAAGGAGTCACATAAGAGTCAGTGACGTTGTACGAGGTGATGTGAGAGTCATCAAGGTCACATAAGATTTTATTAGATATTGTGGTTGCCAAGGTAACAACAACCTGACTCCGAATAACCATACAACAGGAAAAAGCTGCTGATAACCTGACATGTATTGTTGTTTTGCGTGTGTATACAGCTCAATTCTTATGAAAAACAGGAAGTAGGTACCTTTCCCAGGGCAACAGAGCTTGTATCTGTGGTAACGGCAGTGGGGGAGGAGTAAACATCCACACAGAGTGCAAGGAGGATTCGACCACGGTAGAAGATTCCTTCACCCAGACCCTGGTTCAAAGCCTGGAGAAGAGAGAAGGTTAGTCGAATTCGGCCTAGATCAATTTTGTTTAGTCTGTTCTAATCCTGCAGATTGAAAAGGGAACTACAGGGCAGGGTCTCAAGTGAAAAAGCACAAGCTTTACCCTTATGGTCCACCAGTTGCCCCTGGTAAGAGGTCTGGAGAGTAAAGGAATTAGTTTGGCACCTTTAAAGCTCACTAATTACCCAATTATACCTAATTTCTCTAATGCGTACAAAAAACGTGTGTGTTAAAAAGTCAAGTTGTGATTTCATGGTCGGTTATGCAGCACAGTTCCTGCTGGAAACAGTGAGTTCCTGGAGTCTCCACTGGTTGCCTGGTAACTATGTTAAGATGAGCAGCTGCTTGCTGTTATCTTATATTTACAATTGTATCAATCTTCTCATTTAACTTAGGTGTATTTCTCAAACCTATTATGACTTACTGTATTAAATTATTATTGTGTGAAATGTCAGGTTTGATTTGCTCGTGTCTCCCTGGTTTACCTGGTGGACGTCTCCGAGGGTGGAGTTCTGAGGAGAACCGTACAAGTTAACCCAACATGGACCGAAGGTGGGGTTAAACCCTGCAGACAAACAGATGTTTCCCTGTTACCATAAATTCTCAAATAAAAGCTGGTATTCAAATAATCTACTATTCTATGACTACGGTCAGTTAAACTCCTCCTTCAGATGTTTCAGATTAAGTGCCTCCCAGGATAGGGAGGAATTATGCACTTTGAAACACTGAGAGGCTTTTAATGTGAAATATCTGAGCAGGAGAAGTTGAGTTGTGTCAGAAAAAGTTTCTGACACAGGGTTTTCTCAAAGTTTGACCTCAGTATAGTACCATTAAAGTGTATTGTATTGCTTAAACTGCAGGTTGTACCGTTCCTGGTGGGATCAGAAATCTGCAGCAAGTCCAGGAAGTGGGTTGCCAAGGCAATGTCTCCCATTTTGGCGTCATCAAGGATCTGGACTTTTATTCGCTGTGCCAGAGGAGGAAACTGCTCAATGAAGGAGATCTCTTCGTTCCAAACTGGACAGTTGGTGGCACTAGCAACTGACGTCTCCCCCTGAATAGAGTATACATGTAACAAATTACGTTTTATAACTAGGTTCAGGAACAAATACCACGCTACAAACTCATCTCAATTCAGCGCAAAAAGACTTTAAGCACACCTTATCAGTCCACTCCCTCTTTGGCTCAGTTTTCACATCCTTCCCCCCAAAATCCTTTCTTTCTATTTTTTCTCCCCTTCTCTTTCCCTTATTTAAATACAGGAACCACTGGGGCATCCACCAACACATCCCCCCTCATCTTCTCCAACTCCTCCATCCATCAATCCCTCATCCTCCAGCCCATGACCCTCATCCCTTCATCGTTATACCTATAGTTTATTATATGGGTTCACCTTTATCCATTATATACAAAAAACAATTCTAATGGTGGTACCAGTACCTGTTGTCCAGCAAAGGTAACCTGCACGTAGGGATCAATGAAGATCGTCCGATCCGTGACCTTTGACATCTTGGCCATTAGCCCTGAGTCCATGGTGGGCAGGCCCTCTGCCTTGTAGATGCGGACACGGAACCGAGCCCACGGACGTTCAGAAGCCATACCACGAGGAAGCAGCAGGTTCCTGCAACGAAAACACAGTATCACAACACGGTCACACAAGTTCAAACTTCAATATAAGTTCTTACACCTGTCAAGGTACATCACACATTGTGGATGTGTTTGTGTAATGACGGTTCATTTGACGATGCTCTATGATATTTACAAGGTGTTGTTACTGACTTTTCTATGTCCTCATTGGCTCCGGACGAGGAGGATGGGGGCAGACTGGGCATGCTCAAAGCGTCTCCCTTCATCAGTATACTGAGACTTGCCTTGACATATCCCTTGACCCCTGACCTGGTGTCTGCCGGGTCGGTGAGAGGAGCCCACTTCTGGTAGAAGCGATGGTCTGGAGACGTTAGAGAGGTTAGAGGTCAGAGAGTACTGCAGTATTTTGATCAGAGTACTGCACTGTGAGCAGTACTGGTACCTGACTGGTTGTACACGGTGGAGAGGTCAATCTTAAAGGTTCCAATGTGGGTCATCAGGAAGGCCAGTGTCCGCCTGTGGAACACCTGAGAGGAGATGACATTACAGGTGTTCACACCCAGGTCTTTCACCATGGCAAAAGCAGTAGAAACAGAAGTGAAAAAAACTGTTGAACTGACCTTTATCTCTATGACTTTATCAAAGAAGATCTGTGGATAATCCTGAAACTCAAACTGGAAGTTCTGAAAGAGGAGAGAAGAGGAAGTAAACATCTGTACTGTATTCTACTGTACTATATTCAACTATAATGCACTGCATCATATACTACTGTACTGTATTCTACTGTACTATATTCAACTATAATGCACTGCATCATATACTACTGTACTGTATTCTACTGCACTATATTCAACTATAATGCACTGCACCATATACAACTGTACTGTATCGTATTCTAATGTACTATAGTCTACTCTACTGTGTTACCCTGTACTGTACTGTATTCTAATGTACCGTATTGTATTATCCTGTACTGTATTCTACTGTATTGTACTGTATTGTATTTGTATTACTCTATGTTACTCCTCTCTCTGTACCTCATTGTAGAAGGGGCAGTTGGTGGATTTCTGCGTTGCTGTGTGTCTTTTCTGTTTTCCAATTCTGATGAAAACTGCAGGGTTGATATTCACTCCTACCAGCTTCTGAGCCTCCAGGACGTTCACATTAACCTGCACACACACATACAAACACACAACACACACACACACACACACACACACACACACACACACACACACACACACACCTCAATGATGTAATGGTTTTGTCTGGATGGCTGGGAGGTCTGTCTACTAACTGCACCTCCCTTTGAGGAGCTTCAAACAAACTGGAACTAAATCACCCTGTCTGTATCAGTGGGACAGTGCCTGTGGACTGGTAGAAGGGGGTGGTTCACATTTTCTAAAGAGAGTATGCTCCAATTATTGACCAAAACTCGGCTTCTGTCCCAGTAGTGGAACAATCCAGCTTCTTTACTCTTGCAAGGATGCTGGAGGGTGCATGGGAGTTTGCCCATCTGGCCTACATGTTTTGTGGTCTTGGAGAAGGCTTAAGACTGTGCCCCTCGGGGTGTCTTGTGGGGGCCGCAGTACAAGTCCAGTGTGCTAGAACAGCTGCCATACAGTCCATTAAAAGTCTCCATGCCACCCTCTTACAGCTGTAGATTCAGGTGTTAATTCTCTGTAGGCTCATCACTACCAGCATTGCCCCTTAAAATACACATTGTCATTTGATACATTATTATTAGAAAGATATAGATTACAGACACTGTAATTAAAGGGTTTCCAAAAACATCCAACTTGGAGGAGACCCCAGGGTGGAGGGAGTTTATAGAACCTCAGGATCCTTCAGGAGGTCCAAAATGGACGAATGAATGAACTCACCTGGAAGCCATGGACTCTGGGAAATGCTGAAGCAACACTTCTGGACATCGGCCTGCAACGACTACACACATACACACACACACACACACACACACATTATTGACAGCAGATCATTATTACAGCACACAGATGAGTTGAGACAGACAGACAGACAGACAGACAGACAGACAGACAGAAAGGTAACCAGACCTCAGCAGAGGAGTGAAGGTGATGTTGGAAACCTCCAAGTCCATTTGGTCGTCATCATAATCATCATCATCGTCTTCATCTTCATCCCCTGTCCCGACCAAGCTCCGCCCCAGACGCCGAACCTCTCTCTCCAGCTGACCTGGGCGAGTGACAGTCGGCTTACTGTCAGGAGAAAGAGTGAGAGAGAGAGAGAGAGAGAGAGAGAGAGAGAGAGAGAGAGAGAGAAAGAGAGAGAACGAGTGAGAGAGAGAGAGAGAGTAATTAATAGTTTCTCCAAATACTCTGTGTGCTTTGTATTTATTCTTCTGGCAGAAGTAGAGGGGTGGAGTTTCTAAACTGCTTGAAGGAAATCTGCAGCCAGAAAAGCATGCTGCAAAAATGAGACCGGGTGCAGTAGGATATCTGGGAATTTTTGGCATATTGCATTTGTTAATTGGTTGTATTGACATAAGATCTCCATGCAATTAATTCAAAACCATAACATATTTAAATATATATATATATATATATATATATATATATATAAATTCTCCCTTTTGGTTTCAGATTTTTTTCTCAAATGAAAACAGGACAGGTGATTTACAGAGCAGATATGTATTATGTAGCAGACAAAGAAAACACAATTTAATTTCAGTTGGAGCTCTCCGTTGATTTAGCACTGCACTCACGGTGGAGAGTGAAATAAAATCAATATTGATGTTTCAGAACCAGAGATATCATCTTTTTTATTCCAGGCATTTCTCTCCCTTGTCAAAATCTGGCACCTACATTACCCACAATGCAGCTCGACACCAAGTAACAACACTTGAGGCAATTTATCTGGTTTTGGATTTTTGTTTTTGACCGTATCCCGTTGTCCTGTTCAGCAAATTAACTTGCTGTCATCAGGTGACCAAAGTACAGAACCTTTTTACTTTTTTTAAAAAACAGTTTTATGATAACAAATGGTTTCTTGAGTTTGGATTATTTTATCAGGGAAATGTAAAAGTCTAAGATTGCAATGTGAGAGAACCGATTAGATAATTCCTATATTTGCTTTATGTCTGATGGACACTTGGATATGTCGATAGTTTGGCTGATATTATCTGTTCATAGAAACATCAGTATCAGTATTGTTATGATAAGAGAATAAACGTGTGAGTCCTGTAAATTACCTTTCAGGGTCATTAAATCCTTCATTCCTGATGACCAGAGATGATCTGAAGATGAAGGAAGAGAAACTAAATTACATTAATGATAAGAATAATTTGTTCAGTTTGTTTGTTGGGAGATTGTGTGTTGTGTCTTTTCCCAGGGTGGCAACAGTTTCACCCTGCTTCCAATCTTCAGTTAAAACTTTGACAGTGGTTCAGGTTAAACTGAGAGTCATGCTTCAGATAGAAATGTAAATTCATCAGTCTCACAAAGCTCTCTACTTTTTGACAACCGTAAAGGTCCAGAGTGTAACATTTAGGAGGATCTATTGGAAGAAATGGAATATAATGTATGTTTTTATTAGAATATAATCACCTGAAAATAAAAATACTTATGTTTTCATTATCTTAGAATGAGCATTTTTTATCAACAGTCACAACGGGTCACCTTCCATGGTGTCCGCCATGTTGCGATCTGCAACTACACCACTAGATGCCACTAAAACTTACACACTGGACCTTGAAGTAGGACTAACTTGCTGACATGACATTACAAGGCTGACCGAGCAATCATAAATCATAAAGCACTCAGTCCCCTTCACTCCCTAGGAAGATTTCAACAGTTACAAGGATGTTTTACTGGAGGACTGTAACAATACATTTCCAGTGGCTTAAAATCTCAACACAGAGCAGACCTGTGGCAGAACTGGGAGGCTTATTGTGGCAGGACTCGGTATGATGTCCTCACTGCTGTTTATTTACAAGTTATTTTTTTGTAATTTGGTGCCACTGGTCAGCAGGTGTAACTGATTGTTACCATGGAAACAGAGTTGGAGTTAGGCTGGGGTAAGGGTGGCAAACTTTTGAGTCTTAAAATAAGTCAATTTTATTTCTATCTTAACCGTCTATCTTGCGTAAGACTAATCTAAGAGTGAAATTAGGACTGGCCCAACAGCCAAAACTGGACACACGGGAATCTTCTCTCATCACTCTCTGGATAAGACAGTGAACAAGAAGGTTTGTGCTCCTTTAAAAACAAAATGGCAAGTAGAAAGTTCTGTTTTCCTCATCCACATTACAACTAGAGACGGTTGTTTCTACAGTTTAGTGGAGAAGATGTTTTCGGTTCAATGTGGACGTGATCTTACTCATCATTGTCTTCGACTCTCAGGAAGTCGTGTCCCTCCCAGCTTCCTGCTGCTCCCTCAACTGGATGATACCGAATGTCCAACTCTATATAGATCTACACAGAGAGAAAGTGAAATCAACCAACATCTTAACAAGGTTATTTGAAAGTAGATGAAATAAAAAATAAAATTGGAATTTGGAAAAAATAAAAATAAACAGGAAATGTCTTTAGTGTTCCCAATTTGGTCAAATTTGTCAACACAACAAGAATGAGGCTTATGTTCATTGAGACTGGGATCTCTAAATGACTGTGAGTCAGTGTGTTTGTATTGTAATACATATTCTGACAAATAACCCCCATATTATAATCATTAAAACAACTAAACTAAAATTAAACATTTATAGCAAATCCACTCTGGAAACTAACTGAAACTGAACTGAATTGAAAAAATTTAATTAAAAACTAAATAGAAATAAAAACTATATTAACTATACTGCCAACTGTGTGTGTGTGTGTGTGTGTGTGTGTGTGTGTGTGTGTGTGTGTGTGTGTGTGTGTGTGTGTGTGTGTGTGCGTCCTTACATCAGTCAGGCAGTAGTTGGCATCAGTGAGTGGTTCCCGTAGCAACAGCCTCCCCATGGTAACAACATGCTGGAGACTGATGACCAGCTTACCAAGCAGTCTACACACAGAGTTAAAAATAACTATACAAATAAAAATATGTGTGTGTGTTTGTCTATTGTGTGTGAGAGAGAGTTTGTTACCTGTTGGAGAAGACTCTACTGCAGTTGTAAACACTGACGGTCAAAACTTCATCTCTGATCACTTTACCATAGTGAGGCCATCGGAAATACTGTACACACACACCCACACACACACACACATACACAGGTTACTTTCTTTCTTTGTCAAATTACTTCCTTTATGCTATGAAATTAAATGTGTGACACAACAATTTATCTTTTTTGAGCTTTCAACCGTAACTCACAGCCTTCTTCATCAAATGGAGAAGACTCAAGTGTCATCACATGACCTTACCTTCAGTCACATGATAACAGGTATTGGGGGGGTCAAAGTAAATACACAAACATTAGGAGCAATATGGAGTTCAGTGTCTTGCTCAAGGACGGGGATCAAACGGGCAACCCCGAAACTGATGACCAACGTCTGAGGAACAGCTGCTGTATTGACGTTAATATCAAACTGCTAACTTCTGTTTACAGCAAATAAAAACTCAAACTAGAGCAAGGCGGAAGAGATGGTTTCTGTCTTGACACTGGATATTATTCTGTACAACCATGAATCACCATGGCATCCACACACACACACACACACACACACACACACACACACACACACACACACACACACACCTGGTCACACCTGAAGAACAAACAGCCTGACTCAGTGGCTGCACAGAGAAATATATCTCAGGGCTCACTGATCACGTCATCCATATAACTGTAATTCTGTTATCTAAGCTGTCAGTAGTCCTTATGTCAACAAACAGGCGGTGATGTAGTGAAGTTGGCGGAGGCTCCAGTTCAATAAACACTTCCTCCATTTTTAAAATCACACAATAAAGTCTGTTCGCAGGAGAACCCTTAAACTCAGAACCACAGAGTCTCTGGATCATTGAGCGATAAGGAAGAAATGTTTCATGTTTTCATTAAATACTACAGCACCCATGAGCCTCAGTGGCCGTTGCTATGGAGATGCCTCTTTCCAGAGCTGTGAAATCAAAGTAATTTATCCAACTACTTCTACAAAGCTCAACCTGTAACCACATCAAGCTTAAGTGAAACCAGGACTCCCAGGTTCCGTTTCAAAAGTAAGAAACTCCATGGAAATATCTCAGCAGTTATTGAACGGATTCAGGATGAACTGTAATGACTTTTCATCTGCCGCAGTCTTGTTAAACAAGATCCAAAATCTCTCCCTTTTTACTATAAAGTGCATTATATTTACTGTCTGCCATTATTTGAGTGTCTGAATCGTGAGTTTTGAAAGTCATATTTATATTGTGCCTCAAAAACAGAGAAGCAAACCCCTGGTATGTGCGCCATAATGTAATGCATCACATTTTATAGATCCTCTGTGGACCTTAAATATCTGTACCAGAATTCATGTCATTTCACTCAAAACCAAAGACTTCAACCTCATGGTGACACTAGAGATAAACTTCACCAAAGTCGTTAATATTCATCCTCTGGGAGCTATTAATGTCTGTTTCATTACAATAGTTGTTGAGACATTTAAGTCTGAACCAAAGTAGTGGACCAATCGACACAGAGCCTTTAGTGTGGTAATGCCTGCGTAAAAAATGGTTAATTCAAGAGCATGAATTATTTATTTTTGTTTCTTTTTTAATGTTATTTTCCTCCGGGAGTCCTGCCAGTAGAATAAAAATCACGCCAACTGTAGGTGTGTGTGTGTTGAAGGAGCGGTTGTGTGTGAGTGTGTGTTCTGTAGGAGTGGTACAATTTCCTATCAGCGCCATTAAAATAGTTTCAATCTGAAGCAGACAAACAACTGCAGCTACCTGATATAACACACACACAAACACACACATACAAACACACACACATGATGAAGGTTATGTGATGTGAAATCTAAGCAGCTCATCATCTTCACAGCTGTTTCTACTTGAACTACTTGTCTGTAAGATTCAGGCCGACATCAGGAGAAAATCTCTGTTTGTGTAAAAACCGTATTTATTTATTTATTTATTTTGGAATGTGTCCGCAGTGGGACAGTGGTTTACTGACCTCGTTGAAGATGGCCAAGTTCTCACACTGCAGGATTTTGGTTTTATGGGTGAAACCTGTAGGACAGACAGACAGACAGGTCACCATAGTAACAATACTGGTGTTTCAGGCTCTGTTAACAGCTCACTGGCTGGTGAAACTAACTTCTTCATGGATTAAACTGACTACAAACACACTTTAAAACATGGGATGTCTGATGACAGACTTCCAGGTGTCCACAAAGATACACCTTTTGAAGAACCAAGAATCGTGATGATCTAATTGTCCCTAAATTCTATTTTGTATCTAATGTGTCTCCAACTGTCTTTATCATTCTGAAACCAGAACAAAACAAATGTTGAGGATGATTTATTTTCAGTGTTCAATATGTTAATATTCTAAGATTACATAAATAGGGATTACATAAGAAATCTATTAAACTATGTTGGAGCAGAGTTCACAGAATGAATGTGAATCCATAATACTGTAATAGATTGGGATATTTCCCAGTAATAGAACTTTTGCCTCATTGACTCTGAGGGAAAATGACAAAAAGTTATTTTAAAAGCCTAAAAGATTTTGGGCTTTTGACAAAACATTTGGGGCTGTTCCTGCACAACACCAGTCCAATCTGTGGTGTTAATGCTCCGATAAGCTGGTTTTAGGAGAGACAATAATTAACACACGAAGAAGTTGTTGATTATGATATTTTTGATTCAACATGAATATTATTAATGTCCAAACACCTCGGCAGAAGCTGTACTGTATGTTATATTTTCATGATTATTAATGTATACGTCACTTTAATATTGCATCTGATATAAATATTAAAGATCATATCCTTTTATCAATGATAACTCAAGTTGCTTAATTAATTGTGTTACTCTGAATGTAACTATAATACTGTTTGATTATATTTGTTGCTCATTATGTAGAAAGTAAATAAAACCCGCCAACAAAGATAGGATCTCAATAGAGGAATGTACTTGTATTTGTTTTGTCTCTTTAACCAAGCCTGTCCCAGATCTGATAAACATCCGCACTAACGCAGTCTTAAAGGATAGGTTCACAATGTCTGTCAATAAAACAAAAGTCCTTCCTGCTGTTCAAACTGGCCTCCATCACATCCCTTCCCAACACACTTCCAGTGGAATCTGTAGTCCTTTTAAAGTGTATCTGAAGTTATTCTAGGGCGTAAGTCTGAGTTAGTCAGATCAAGAGGATACGTTAATGTCTCTTTACTATAAAATTAACTTTTGTGTTTCCATTGACATTGTTTCCTTGCTGAGCTGTGGTTTATTCAAACAGTCAGTAAACACAAACAACACAAACACGACTCAGTTTCCACTGTTCTTGAAACAGGAAAAGTTCTTTGTCCACTTTCTATTTTATGCTACTTTTACATATTACAGCTGGACTCAGTTTCCCACATACGATGAGTTGAAACAGTACGATTAATTAAAACAGGATATAAAGTTGAATTAGGTTTCACATTTACCAGCTACAACATAAATTGTTATACTCATAAATGTATCAATAATAATAATCTATTAATAATAATATATTGACGTGAAAGGAAACATTCTACATTTACAGTGCTTTTACTTTTGATGATATATGGACACATTCTACTTTCACTTTAGTATATTTTGGAAAAAACCTTTACTCACACTTTTTACAGAGTGATACTTCTACTTTTAAAGGATTTGAATACTTCTTTCCACAACCTGTTAGAAAGTTGGAAGCTCACTACTGTTTAAAATATCATCGTAGGAGCGCAGAACAAACTAGGAAAACCAAAGGTACACTGAAGACAGGTAAGTCCACAACATAGAGGGTATATAATATTATAGAATATAATAAAATAAAAAATAATATAATACAATATAAGGAGGCCGTTCTCTCCTTGAAGATGCAGACAGGTTAGTGTGTGTTACTGACCTCTGAAGCAGAGTTCGACCTTTCTGTCGGATCGTCCCGGCAGGTTGGAGATCCTCCTCAGATTCACACTGATGGACATTATGATCCCGATAACTGAGACACCTGTCTACCTGTTCACCTGTCGACCTGTCTACATATTGTCTCTCTGACAGTGTCCCATCTGCTCTGTTCTGTCCTCTCTCTTCAGCAGTTGGAAACTAACTACTGTGTGTGTGTTTTCTGTCCAACAGGGTGATGGGAGGTACCTGCGTGTGTGTGTGTGTGTGTGTGTGTGTGTGTGTGTGTGTGTGTGTGTGTGTGTGTGCATTACAGCACACAAAGGCTTGTTAAAGTGTGTGTGTGTACAGTGTGTGTGTGTCTGTTAAGGCAGGTCCTTGCTAATGTTTGAGAAAGCAAATAGTTGCTCAACTAGTTTCCTCCTTGACACACACACGCACGCACAAAATGGTGGAAGCAACACTTTTTGCTTATAAGCCTGTAAAAAAACACTTTATTCTGCATTGAAAACCAAAAGCATCAAAATACAAAGAACTGAATTAAAATGACTCTTTTCTTTATGAAGTCTGGTGTTGATGTTCACTGACAGCTGATTTTCTGGTTGTCGTACAGTATGATAATAGCTTTCTACTCTGTTCAGTTTTTTGCTGTATTAACACAAAAGTTACTTAAATTTAAGCCTTAAAAGGTCCAATGTGTAGGATTAAGTGCCATCTACCGGTGTAGTTGCAGATTGCAACTCAATTGCTTCACCCTCCCTTTCAGTGCTCGAGGTTAGAAACTACAGTGGCTGTGAAACACACTAGAGCCTGTTGTCGGTTTGTCTGTTCTGGGCTACTGTAGAAAGATGGAGCTTTGACATGTTGGACTTTGTAGAGGAGGAGGACCCCCGCTCCCTCTGAAGATAAAAATGTCTCTATAATTATTATACAGTAATGAAAACATACCAATGAATAATATATTTCATTTCTGACGAATGTCACACACTGGACCTTTAATATCTGTACTATTAAACATGTAGCAGTTCATTATTTTGATGTGCAGGCCCACAGAAGTGGCTGTAACCCTGAAAAGGTCCAGTGAATAAGCCCCCCCCCCCCATGATGTGAGCACATCTCAGGTAAATTCCCCATGGTCCATTAAAAAGCAGAATTACCCTTTAAACAGTGCTTCATCAGCTTAAACACAGTAAAAAACAACACTTGTCTCTTTCCCAAAGTTGTTTTATTGTATTGTTACAGGCAGCATTCATACAGACATGATGTTTACTGGTTCAGTTATTCTGGTTAGTTAATAGCAGTTAGTTGAATAAGCTGGTGGCCACATGGTGCTGTGGATCACCCAGTTTACTTTACAGAGTGAAAAATACAATGTGTGTGACAGAGGAAACTGTTCCCAGTGAGCAGCACCGTGGAGCAAAGCATTATGGGAGGTGTAGATGACACAGGCAGCATTTTCTTATGTTTTTCCTCTTTTTCAAACAGCTGATTTTTGTCCCAGTGATGGTTACAGTGACAATACAGCAAATGCAGAATTTGGCTATAATGTCGTTACAACTGAGGCTCCTTTAAAATACTTGTGTAAAAACAGAATTTCCCTTCAACTACAACACATGAAACACGTTTTTGGCAACGACTCAGAAAACTAACAAAGACAACATTATGGCAGCCTAACGGGGACAAACTTCAATCTACAGAATCTGCTGCAGTTTGGCCTCAAAACAAGATAATATTGAACAACAAACAAAAATATCTCAACTTTAACTCATTATTTTGTGCTACATGGTCCAAATGAATGTTTATGCAGAATTAACTTTGAACAAACTTCAGTCAAGTAGTTTGCATAGTTTTCTTTTCTAAAAGGTGATAATAAAAGATTTTTTCGAACTTAACAGATTTTCTGTGGTCTGACAAAACCCTGCAGGTCTGTTTTCTAAAATAATCCCAGAAAGTAAAGAAGTTTAAATTGTGACACAGATCGATAAAGTAATCCAATAGGAAGTCATTTATTTTGACAAACTTTTCTATAATCTTTGCTTTTTTTCTTGTGAATTACTGGATAGTTTTCCCTCCTAATGCCACTAAATGTATTCAAATAATTGTCACAACTGTTGATGCAGCCGATTTGTATACTGATATGTTGATATGTTTAAACAGTTCAACCAAAGAAGACATTACAAATCTTTAAGTAAACAGACAACGATGTTACTCTCCTGAACTTCAGTCCATCTCTCTAGAAAACCTCTTTACAAGAATCAACACTTTTAATCCCTCTACTTTCTGGGAAATTGATCTAAACTTTGTGTCAAATAAAGAATATCTGTTCAAATCTGACCCTCAGATTGAAAACGTCTGAAAACTCAGGAGATGTTTGAGAAATTAAAGACAAGGAGAGCAGAAGAGGCTCTAAACTTGTGCTCCTGTCTTTAATGGTCTACATGAGAGGTTGACAGCAAGTGATAGTTTCTGTTTTCTTGGAGAGAAAAGCGGAAAAAAATCGGATCCAAGAACAACCAAACACAGTCTGAAGCAGCAAACACTGTTGGCACCACAGAGGCAGACGCAGGACAAACTGCTGAGAAACACTTGAAATCGGCTTCAAGTAAAAAAAACAAACACACGACTGATATATTTCACAAAATAATCACTTGCTTATGTAACTCACATGTTTTTCCCAGAGCTTTCAACCACATCTCGCAGTCTTTCAGAGGGCGTTTGTTCTGGCGTCAGTGTTAAACTTATGGTGATGTAATGTTCCCTATAGCTGCCACATGTGATGTCAGGATTAAATCATACACCAGTAGTAGACCCTCAATCCATACAGGTATAAAACAACAACCGTGTATGTTTGCCTCAGTCCGGAGAGATGTAAATCCAGTTTGAGCTCCATTTGCTGATCAAGACTGTGAGATGTGGTTTGACTGCATTTATTTAAACACTTTTTTCCCACTCAAAGCGCTTTATAATTGAGTTTGTAAGCTACAAAAACAAGTAAGAGATTATTTTGTAACAGACTGTTCCCAAACATGAAGAATGTACTTTTTTGCTAATGTTAAAACAAACTTTAGTGCTAAAAATTATATGTAATACAAATATTTCACTTTAATAAAATGGACCCTTAAAAAAAGTTGGACAAAAGATGAAAAAAAGCCCAAATTTTCTTTCCTATTCTGTCATTTCCATCACCATCCACAGCAGTTGTGATTTAAAGTGGTTAAAAAGGTTATTTAAAATTGACTGTAAAGTGATTTGAAGTCATTTAAAGAGGTTGAAGGTGACGTGTTGGCACTCGCTCTTTAATCAGCAGTGGATTTTGACAACATTAACTCTGGCTTTGCTGCAGTAAACATGGATTTTTACACATTGTGTGCGTGTTCAGATCATTAGTCACAAAGTCTTTGGTAAAGAGTGGTAAGGCTACATTGCAATCACAAGATCAGTGATCTGATGTACGACAGCTCATGTGGTCACGTGTGAGTAAAATGTGATCAAATCAAAATTAAATGAGAATTTAGTTAGACTGAAGAATAAAGTTGAGGGCACAGTGTTTGTTTACTTTTCAGACATGAACACGTTTACCTACAACTTGAAAAAAGACTCACTTGCTGACAGTATTTACGGTAACTTCCACATGACCTGAACGCAGCATCACAACACCATCGCTCCAACCATGTTGGCTCCCAGTGAACATTCAATTTGTTTTATTAAGGCACTTTACTCTGAGACATCATCTCTACTTCCAGAAATATGACTTTACTCCACTCCATGATCCCTTTCTTCTTAGTTTTTGTCATTTATTGTGAGATCAATCTGTGACTCTACCACCCACTCACGTGGCGGCAAAGAGTCTGAATGGCATGAATGTTATTTTATTTGACCGACAAACATTTTAGCATCCTTCAATGCACAAGAACCGTGTGTGTCTGCTGTCGTATGGGATGATGCAGGTGATCAGGTTTGGTGTTTGGTGTGTTAAGGGTCAAGCAGAGATCAGCCCCATTTTAGGAAACACAGCGGCATGATGGTCAAAAATAAGCTCAGCACTGGGAACCAAGGTGGTGGCATCAACAAACCTTTGAGCGTCGTGACAGAACAGTCCGGAAACATTCAGGCTGAAGCAGAGTGCGGAGGTCACACAGGCTACTCTAAAGACTACAGTAAGGCTATAGTAGAGTTTATAGTAAGGCTATAGCAGTAAAGCTACGATATATAATGTCATTCATAATATAACTTTCCAGCATTTATTGCAAAAGCAAAGTGCAAAGTATCAATACCTGATCTATAAAGCTAATAAGAGCCATACACACACACACACAGTGGTGGTCCAGAGTGCATAGTCACCATGGTACCGTGGACCCCACTGGTTACAGCAAAGAACCGGCAGCTGTAGTTCCTCTAATGTCCACTAGGTGTCGCTGTGATTAAACTCTTGCTTTATTGAGGTGAAAACCACCCACTTCTCTCTAAACAAAGTCGACACAGTTTTTAGACAAGATCAGCTCTCAGGAGATCACTGACCTTTCTGTTACTATGGCAACAACTATGTGTGTGTGTGTGTGTGTGTGTGCGTGTGTGTGTGAGATTGTTAAACACATGTTTGTAAACACATGTGATCTGCATAGTTAGCGTAAAAGCAGCAGGAGGAATCAATAATCAATATATCTATACTACATCATTATCATTCCACTTATTCAAGAGAAGAATCAGAAAGCAAAGTGATTATAAAACATAATTATTTTTTTTTTTTTTTAAACTGGGGAGGGGTTGCTCATGGCATCCTGATTGGCTGACAGCTCAATGCTGCATTGTGATTGGCTGAGATTTCGTGCAACACATCAGGTTGGTCCCTGAAGGGTGGTCGGCGTGGTGGGTGGAGCCAGAGCGGAGGGGCGTGGTCTTATCCTGGAATCATATGAGGGTGCGCATTCAGCATTATGGCGTGGGGTCTAAGGAGTGCACGGGTGGGGTTTTAGGATTTTTGGGGGTCAGGGTTTAGGATTTGGGGGCAGCCTTTGGTTTAGGTGGGTCCAGGCCTCTCATTTTGAAATAAGAGACCAGCTGGTTGGGAACCTCAGCGAGGACAGACTGAGCCAGAGCTTCCTTGGGAGCCTGAAGAGAGAGAGAGAGAGAGAGAGAGAATAGGATCATTATGTCCAAGTCTGTCTTAAAAGGACCAGTGTGTAGGATTTAGTGGCATCAAGTGGTGCAGGTGCAGATTACAACATGAATGAGAAACTACGGTGGCTCGTAAAACTCGTGAAAAATGCATCAGGCCCTCTCTTAGACCACTGTTTGGTTTGGACTGTGGCTTTTGTCCCCCATCACTCACACTGACAGCACATTAGAGAGGGATCTTTTCATTGCTGGTATGAGCAGGAGGAATGATAACAGGAAGCATAAAGAGTTTCAGAGTTCATATGGACACTGGGTCTAAGCCCAATCAGTCAATGATTTGAAAAGACTTAAATCGACTCGCATTGTTCGATTCTCTGCACTCGGCTTTACAACTTTACAAACCAGGTCTCGAAATGACCACAAACCACAAAACTAACTGTGGAAGTGGAGAAGAGTGATAGTAAGTGTTGGGGAGGCGTAACACCGGACAGCGGACAGGAAGTGGTGACTGCACTTTCACTTCTTTATGAATATACATGTTTTTGTTCCTTTATGGCAAATTAGAAAAAAAAGAAAACAGATTTTATAACTGAACTATGAGCAGGACGTTTACTTTCTCTGACTGTGTGGAGATCTTTTGACATTACAGATGATGAAGAAATGCATTAAAACTAAGCTAAAACATCAGACTCATGTGGATGCGTTTCCACCACAGAACCAGAGTTAATGGTTCAGGCTGAGTTTAGTGTATCGCTGAACAGTCAACTCTTGGTATTAAACAGCTAATTCAGATTGAACTGACAACATTCTGAGTTGGGTAGCTCTAAAGAAGCCTTCCTCCCACAAAGCCCTTTTCCATTTTCTTCTAATGTTCTGCTCTGACAGAAGAGCTCATACAACAAACAGGCAAATACAAATCCATCTATCATATCTCTGAACACACACACACACACACACACACACACACACACACACACACACACACACACACACACACACACACACTTACATCTTTGAACTGTCTGTACGGGACGAACTGCACAATGTCTCTGGCGACGGCCTCCCCCACTGTGGACCTCAGCACGCCATCGTCTCCATCCAGCATCTCCATGGCCTTAAAGTCCGCCGGACCGACCCCCACAATGATGATTGACAGCGGCAACCGCGACGCCCGGACAATGGCGTCCCGGGTCTGGTCAAAGTCGGTGATCTCACCGTCAGTGAGGATGAGGAGGACGAAGTATTGCTGCAGACAGGCAGAAACAGGTTTCAGTACGAGTGTGTTTGTAGTTGTTTTTTTGTGCGTGTGTGTGTATTTGTGTGTGTCCTCACAGAGGCGCTGTTGCTCTGAGCGCCGGTGGCGGCAATGGAAGCGACGTGATTGATGATGGGAGAGAAGTTTGTGGGTCCAGAGAGTCTCAGCTGAGGCAAAACCCCCCTGTAGGCTTCAACAATCCCCTGAATACCTGAGAGAGACAGAGAGGGGAGCAGATTAACAAAGATGAAAATGTTTTATATATGTTGGGCAGTTAAATATGCTTTGTGTGTGTGTGTGTGTGTGTGTGTGTGTGTGTGTGTGTGTGTGTGTGTGTGTGTGTGTGTGTGTGTGTGTGTGTACCTTGGCAGTAGGGACTATTGGGGTTGAAGTTGAGAGCGAACTCGTGGTGTGCAGCCTGTGAGATCAACAAACAACAGTTCAATAAACCTGACAATCTACAAGTTTTACTCTGATTGGCTGTTTAGAGAAGCATCATTTAATTCAACCAAATCACAAAATTATAAAATCATTTTACAACACAGACTCTGAGCAGGGCGAAATATGACGTCACACTTGTTCTACATTGAGTGCTGTGTTGTGATTAGTTGGTTAGAGAGCTGACCTGATAGTCTGGAGGCAGTTTGGCTCCAAAACCGAACGCTGGGAAGAGTTTATCACTGAAACAGGAAAACAAAAAACAACCACAGTTATGGTCACATAAATAATTCTCCTGCTCTCTAATAGGATTCAGGGTTTATGGATCAGGCTGTGAGATTTAGGGATTAGCGTGTAGGGTTAAGGATGAACGCTGTAGGAATTAGGTTGCGGCATTTCGGGTGTATGATTTGAGGTGTAGGAACTTGGGGGTAGAGGGTGTGAGTAGGGTTTATGATGTAAATTGTAGGGTTGAAGTTTTATGGTGTTGAATAAATGTGTTTAGCTTGTAGGGCTAAGGTTGTAGGTGAAGGATTGAGGTAGCAGGGTTCAGGATTTAAGATGTAGGTTGTATAATTTAGGTTAAAAGGGTTTAAGGTGTAAGATATATGGTGTAGGGTTTAAGGTGTAGAAACTAGGGTTTACGTTATAGAATTCAGTGTGTAGGGATCACAGTGTAAGTTTAGGGTTTAGATGTAGGGTAAAAGGGTTCAGAGTTAAGGGTGTAGGTTTGGTGTGTATTTCGACAGCGTACGATTGCGTGATTGTGTACTAACGTGTCGTAGTCCTGGACCACCTGACCCACAGACCACAGAGCAGACAGGTACTGGTTCAGTCCGTCTGGACTCATGTAGTGGAGAGAGTTGGGCGAGCGAGGGTCACCATTAGAGCCGGTGAAGTCGATCCCCACCTACAGTGTTCACACAACATTCATTCATTCATGAATCCACACCTACAAACATTCATTCATTCATTGTTGAAATACATCGTTTACACGTTAATCAGCCAGTTCATTCATTTTTTTTAACACATCAATTAAGAGATTATGATTAATAACTGAAGGCCTACAGACTGGTGACTTTATATACAGTATTTAAAATGTGTTCATTGTTGTTGACATACAGTGAAGTTGATCTGGCAGCCGCCCATCACATAGTCCAGGAAGGAGTACTGAGCCACCAGCTGCAAACACACAGAGACACAGTGTAAGAATCACTCACTTATCTATGTGTATATTAAAAAAACGTTGAAGTGAAGGGTGGTTAACCCAGAGGCCCGCGGTAAAAACCTTGCCTTGATTTAGAGAGAAGATGTGAGATGTCAGAGTCAACATGGACTGAACAGATCAACACTACATAATCTCTTATAATGACACCACTACTGCCTCAGTGACCATTTATGTTTAATTCTGGAGTTTTTAAACTTGTATTATGTCACCTGCTAACAAAATTAGCACATATATGAGGCTTTTCTGCCCTGAGCAGTGTCTGCAGGTGGCAAAACACCCGTTGAGGAACACTGGCGTGGTTAGTTAGATTGTAAGGATTGATCAAAGGAAGAATCTGTTCTCAGATTGACAACAAAGCAGCACCTCCCAGGAGGGAACTCTGGGTAATGTAGTCTTTACCTTGCAGTTCTTCACAGAAACGACTCCAGAGTTCTTGTAGCTCTTCTTTTTCTTCTGTTTCTCAGGATGGATGCACTCAAACTCCACCTGGGGGGATAAAACAGCCAGTTTAATGACCTAATGACCACTGATCAGCCAATAGACAAGATTGATTTATTATCAGTGAGCTCACCGGTGAACCGTGTCCTCCTTTCTGCAGCTCAGAGACTTTAGTGGTGAAAGAACCAATCAGATCATGAGATCCATCACTGTCATGATCAGAGCAATCCACCTGCAGGAGGAGGAGATTGTATGTGACTGATGAAGATTGCATTGATCATTATGACTGAAGCTGGATTCTGATTGGTGGAACCTTCAGCGGTCTCTCGAGGTCGCTGCCGCAGAACGTCTGCAGAGGAACTGTAAACGTCTTCCAGGTGGGACTCAGATTGTTCTTCACCACCTACACACACACACAAACCTTCATCATTACCATAATGTTCACCATCCTCTTCATCACAGTGACATCGCCCTCTGTGTGTTCTTCAATTAGATCAGTTATAGTCTTTTTTTCTGACTATGTGGTTTCAAATCTTTATCATTTCCCTTTAACATTAAATATTCACGACTAAATAGGCAAGAATAGTTTTGAAACATCCTAAAGTATTACTTCCTCTATATCCAACTGTGTGTGTGTGTCTGAGTGTATAAACGTGTGTGTGTGTGTGTGTGTGTGTGTGTGTGTGTGTGTGTGTGTGTGTGTGTGTGTGTGTGTGTGTGTGTGTGTGTGTGTGTGTACCTCTGTTCTGTGGACCAGCTGCCACTTTCCATCATCTCCTTTTTTGAAAAACTCCAGGAATGGATCAGACTTCCCAAACGTATCCTAAAGACAGAAAAGACAATATCTCATTACATGCGCTTACATAACCGGTTTACAGTCTTATTTCTTAAATGTAAACAAATAACTTTCTGTAATTCGGGTAGGGGATTTCCCCAGGTGGGGGCATTTGATTGCTTTCTATACAGGTAACCAGGTTTCTAATCTGCTTTTTACAATTATGCATGTGACTTCAGACGGAGAAAATAAAGGTACAGTTACAACATGACTGTGGTTTAACAGCAATACATGTATTTAAAACAAATCCATCCACAGTCTGAGTGACTTCTACAGGTTACCTTAAACACAAGGTAACCTGTAGAAGTCTACCGGTTTCCACCAGTGAGAACTGGAATGTTTATAATATTCAGACACTTTTGAACTTGGAAGGAAAGAAAACATCACTTCTGTCACTAATACAAAATAGGAAATGTTTTTGTGGTATGGCAGAAACTGATCTGCTGCATTTAGATGTGGATTTACAGTAACCAGGTTACTACAGTCAGCGTTAACAGGTTCTTTGATCAACTGTGTAATAAATACCCAACACCACAAAATAAAAGCTCACGATGCAGTGACTTCCTGTTTACTTCCTTTAAACTTCCTGTCACTGCAGAAATGGATCACTTTTCATTGGAGGGCTAAAACGGTCCTTACGTTTTAATGGTGCAACCTCATTTACTTGGTGACAACAAAGCAAAGCCTTCACACACAAACTAATGATTTATGAAGAGCAACACGGCCCTGAAGAGGTGGCGGTGGAGAAGAGGAAGATGAAAAGGAGGGGATGAGGAGCAAGATAGAAAAGGAACATAAGGAGGAAGAGCAGAGTTACCTTCTTGTCGAGGTTTTTAGCCTCCAGCTCCAACACAATGGCTCTGTTGTCCGTTATCTCCTCTGCTGTGACCTACACAATGTACACAATGAAATATGACATTTATATATATTTTATATTTCATATATTATATCTTCTTTGCAGGCACGCACGCAGACACACACACACACACACACACACACACACACACACACACAGTACGTACAGTGAGGGTTCCTTTCCCTGCAGGTTTGCCTTTCTTCAGCTGCAGAGGTCTGGTCAAAGTTTTACTGGAAACTATCTGAAATACACACAGAGGAAGTGAGTTAATAACAGACTTCAACCCAGCATCAGTACTGTAGCAGCAACTGTAAAGCACTTTGGATAAAAGGGAATACTGTATCAATACAGCCCATATAATTAAGACAGAGAGCTGTTTGTGAGGGCGGTGTAGACTTCATAACACTTTTTTGGGCCTGAGAAGCTTTTCCTTATCTTAACAACAACTCTGAAATTAAACTATTTTATTTAGGATTTCTGCTTAAAATGTTCTTTATGCCTTTATATAAAAGCTGAATATAAAATGATGAATCGTCATTCATTTTACTCTCCACAGTTGTTGGATATCTGCATCCAACTTGCGGCAACAGTCAGATTTTCCAACGGTTACTGTGAAACAACCTTCTCCACCAGGTCACTGGACAACAATGCAAAATCATTTTCTACATATTCAAGAGCTGACATGACTATGTCAATCAATCGATTTGTCAACTGACAGAACTACATGCCAACTACTTTGATTATCCATTAATCACTTCGGTCATTCTTCAAGAAAAGGTGCTTAATATTCTCTGATTTTAGCTTCTCACCTGAGGATTTGCTGCTTTTATTGGTTGTTTATAACTTTAATTCAATATATTTTCTTCTTCTCTTCTTCTTGGACTCATTTTATAGACAAAGGGGTTAATAGATTAATTGAGAAATAATGATTGATTAATGAATCATTAGTTGCAACCAAAACATGCTGATCCAATCTGTTAATGAGTCCTCAACACTTTTATTAAAACAAACTATTTTACTGAAAAATAATGTTTCACTTGTTTACAAAACAAATCAGCAAATCTGTTTTGTTTCAATATACTGAAATATTTTTGGGAAAATGAAAATGTAAAAGGTTGCAGGGGTAAAGACTTTGGGATTTCCCAACCTCACCGGAAATTTAAAATGGGAGGAAAAACAAACTTCTACTGAGTCTGGTATAAGTTGATCTGGTGTGTACCTGTCCCAGTGTTAGCTCCACCCCTCCCAGGTAGTCATCATCGCCGAGGTCGGCGCTGGAGTTGTCGATATCGTAGACCCCCAGCTTCAGATTCTGAACTGCCTCAAAGTGATAATCCAGTCTGAGACGCTGACTGAAGGACGGACTGGAAGTGTTGTTCAAACGTTCAGTACGACCCAGCTGACAGAGAGACAGACAGAGAGAGTGGGGGGGGATGTTTAATTCATCTCACATAAAATTAAAAGTAAAATAAAGACCCATTTATCGTGTAGTGAGTTACCTCGATCCACTTATCTCCTCCTGAGCTCTGCAGCAGCACGCACAGAGGATCAGACTTTGAGCCGACATCTTTATCCAGCAGGTCAGAACAGGAGACGCTCAGCTCCACTTTAGAGACGCAGTCCGCCATCTGATGGGGGACAGAGAGAGAAATCAGGATTCAGTTCAGAATATACACAGAATAACTTCAGTATGAGAACAGATCGTACAGTTCGACACATTAAAGCCTTCGGATGTCTGAAACTGAACCACAAATGTGTTGAAGCCTCGGTCACATTACACTCTCAGAGTCGTCACATCCCTGTAGAGTTCACACAGTGAATACAGTTTCAGTCTCGAAGCTGTTGTGGTTTTCACATTACATGACCAGAGTCTGTCTGGTCTTTAAACTACCATTTCACCAGGAGCAACGCCATTAATAACAAGCACATCATGTTTAATTAGGAAAGCAGCTTAAAAACATGCACAAAGGGAAACCATTTACAGAATACTGCTGTTAGAGCAATCAGCCGGCATTAGTCAATAATCAGACTCTTCATCTTTTTACTAAACCGAAACAGAGACGCAGTCACTGCTTCTCTTTTACCTGCTCTGAAACTGTGTAATAAACTCTCACAGTATACTGGATGCACTTCTGTTTTATGCTGATAGTAAACGATGCAATATGTGCACTTAAGAACCATTTACTAGTTGATTGAACTTATGTGATTGTTCTGTCAGTTAAAACAAGCGACAGGAAGAAGTCCGCTTCGACTTTAAGGAATTGTGATCAACCTTTTTCAGCATTTTATAGACCAAACAGAATCACTAAATAATCCCACATTAACCAAGAACTAAAGCTGCAGACCTTCACTGCAGTCAACACTGAATGCAAATGTTTATGATTCATCTAACTTCAGTCCGCACTAAAACAATTCATGTCACTTATTTCACGACTGCAGCACAGAAATAAAGTATTAAACAGTCTGTAGTGAGAAGAAAATGGGATTTTCTGTGACACGATTTCCGCTGACGGTTTCCTACCTCTGTGATACTTGTTCTTTTACATGAAATGTAACAAACATTATGGTGTCTCACGAGCTCTCTGTGAGAGAATACTATACAACAGTATAAATTATCTTTTACACATGCAAAAGAGGCCGTCAACCCTCCAGCAGATACTGGATAACCTCCCTCGACAGCAGCTTTAAACCGGGGCTGGGCTCCCTGTACGACGTTGTGATGATAAAACCTCATAAATAGTTGTGGTCAGTCGCTGTCCTTCTCTTTGTCTAAATGAAAAACAAGTTAAATGTGACAGCCTGAAGGGATGGAGAATACCGAGACACTTTTTGGAAACTTAAGAGCATTTTGTTGCAGTAAAACTACAAACAAACTACTTTACTCCACAACAAACATGAATTTAACATTTAAAAATGCAGTTTAGGATATTTAAACTGTCACATATGATATATAATGACATAATTTAATAATTATAAAGACAACAAAAGGTCATAATCAAGGTGCTACTGTACTATTGTGAAATATGTGTATATATAGTTGCTCTACTTCTCTCTTGTGTATTGGAAATGAAGCATTAATTAGCAGAGTGCCTTTAGACCTTTAGGGAGAATTCATTCGCTGTCTAGTTGACAACTACCTGTGCATCAGGTGATGTGTTCAACAGTGCAAAACCCAAAAATATTCACATTACATAGAGAAAAGCTGCAACCAGATAAACTTTAAACAAAGTATTGTTGTCCAGTGTGTCTTTAAAGAAGACTCTCATCTAACAAAGTAACACAATGAAATAATAAACATCTAACTTTCACTAAACCATAACCATCTCTGACATAAACACAATAAAATCACCTGAACACACCTTTAATCCCAACCTCCTATTGTCTTACAAGTACACCTGACTGTTTACTGTCCATATTAAATGTTACAAACTGTGAGCTGACTGAAGTTAAAGTTTGATACCTGGGAGGGTTTTATTCCTCAGACTAAATGAACTGAGCGAGCAGCACCTGAAGGCAACACCAGCATGAGACTAAGAGAAGATTATCTGAGGCTGTAAAACCGGTCAGCCAGTTAAACCAGTACAGTAAACACTGTTTGTAAAGGTGTTTGTGTTTGTAAATCACCTTATCAGATCCGGGATATGATATCTTCAGCAGATCACAGGAGCAAACACCAAGGCGGAGGACAACAACTCACGGTCCCGGAACAGGAAACGACACCTCTTCAGTGAGAGTAAATACACCTGAGAGAGAGCTAACTGTTACCTGACCACTCTGTTACACCACACAAAAGATTAACTACAGCTGGAGTTTATATTTTCACTGTAACTGAGACAGAAAGCAGCAGTTCGCCTCCGTTCAGCGGCTTAGCTAACAGGGAGCGGCACACCCAGGCTGAGTGCGCTCTGATTGGACAAGCAGCTACAGAGCCGCGTTCTGATTGGATAAGACGACTGTCAGTCACGCCCTCTTTGCTAAACGCGAATGGGTGACGTTTCTGGCTTATAAAAAGGCAGCAGCAACCAACGAGGAGACTTCCGACCCTGGCTCCTTCAGAATAAAAGCGGCGTCACAACAAATCCTTTCAAATCCGTTCTTTGCAGCAGGATTAGCTGTAATTAATCAGCTTGTAACACTTTCCTACTTTTGATTAGTTAATACACAAAATGTCATATACTGATTTATGGAGTCTATCAACCTACCTACCGATCATACCTTACGATCAGTATTGCAACAACATATTTCTTTAGACCAGTTTTAATCTGAGCCTTCCTTTAGTGAGTGTCCTAAAAATCTTCACTCAAGGTCCACTTTGTAGCCCCCCCCAAACCACATCTCAAAGTCGTCCTAAAGCCAATGGAGTTTGCATAAGAAAGTAACAGGTGGTTATATATTGTGACAACTGACAACATCCTGTTGAGGAAGACTGACGTGTTGTTAAAACCTCCAGAAAATACCTTGTAAATGGATCTTTTTTAACTGTTTTCACATTCACTTCAAGGCTGATTCATACAAGTACATTTCTGTGCTTTTACGTTGAAGGGCCACACACTCAAGCTGGAAGTACTGCTGCTGAAGCAAAAAGCACTGGAGGTGTCTAATAATGAGTCAGATGATGAGCTGTACTGACACAGCCAGAGAGAAAACAGCAAGTCACATTAAGTATAATTGAGAACACTAAGAAAGTAGGAAGAACAGAACAAATTGAACACAGCACGAGCCAATCTCCTCACAGAGAAACATACGGTTTTCTTTTATTCACCCTTTGTAGCTGAACCACAGTGGAGTCAGAAACAGCAGCAGAGGACTCATCGTGTGAGAAACAGTACAGGAAATGCCAAAACACAGAAAAAGAATGTCCTGATAAGGAAAAGGTCATAATGTACAGAACCATAGTATTAAAGCCTGTAAATCACTCACTCTCTCTCACACACACACACACACCCATCTTTGACATCATCCTTGTCTTCAAATGCTCCACCTCCCTGGAAACTATGTCCTTTAATGAGCTCTTAAATTCTGCTCAACCCTCCACTGCCTCCATCTTTACCAACATTATGCAGCTTTATCAAGCTGTGTCTAAACTCTGTTCAAACCCACAGAACTTTATTTAAAATTCCAGAGGAGGAAAGTTTCCAAAGATCCCAAATCTGTCAGATTGAATTTTAGGGAAATGTGTCTGCGATGGTGCAGTCTGAATAACATCATACAGCTTCAATGAAGAGCTGCAACAAGCTTACAGACAATATACTTTATATGATACACTCGTACAAAGTGGAATAAGATGATGAACAACCAATAGCCACTTCAGGGGAAATTAAAGGGGACATTTGATGTTATTGAATTGTTCTAATTTTATGTTAAATAAAAAAATAAATAATCTAACTCTGCAAACAGCAACAGTTCAGTTGCAAACAAGACACGACAATATAATCAATAATTGGAAGAGGGTTTATTATGCAAACTACAGGTCTGGACTGAGCTACTGCATATTTCAGCACTACGGTGACAACTGACAACAAACGAAACTGTTTAATAAATCTGTTCATTTTTAAAGTTTGCTTGTGAATAAATAGTTAAACAAATAAAAACCTATACAGACACAGAGGGTCTCCACTGCACCTGTTAATCTGCATTGCCCCCAGTGAACAGTGCTAAAAAGACATGTGACTACTAAACACTGCAGTGCAGTATAGGATACCATATACCACCTACAGGCCACTCGTTATCTACACATCCACACTTTCAGCTACCATATTTCTGGGCAGCTTAACACTACCATCCACTATGATCGATATATAATAGCCACCATTTTATTTATTTGATCAAACCTTTATTTTACCAGGCAAGACATTAGGAACAATTTCTTATGTACAACGACGACCTGGCAAGTGCCAGAACACTTCACTACCATCTTCAGACTTCCTCCTCTTATTTTAACATTATCTACATGGCATCAACTAGCATCTAAACTCTACCATCTACAGACCACTATCTACCCCCTGTAGACCAACGTCTTCAGGCAACCATCTACTATCTACAAGTGCAAACTCTACCATTTACATGTTACCATCTACAGGACACCGTCTACCAACTGTAGACTCTACTATTCTCACTCTACCATGTAAATGCTACAATCTGCAGACCATTATCTGCCAGCTACAGGGTAAAGTTGCATTATGATGCCTTAATGGTGTCTGTTTATATCTTTATGTCATGTTATAAGCGACACTTTAACAGGCTAACGTCTAAAAGTTAATGTCTATATTATAAACTGTAACACATCACCTAGCACCTAAATGCCTCCATATTCTACAGGCCGCTTTATCTTCCCCTACTGGCCATCACAGGGCACCTAAATACTACCATCTACTGACTATCCTGTACAACTGGCAGCGCACCATGCACCAGTTACCATTTACAAGCTTTTTTTTTTTTTTTTTTTTTACTGAACATCATTGTAAATAAGCGTTATCCTCTATGGTCATTTAAGGTGAATCTAAGATTGTTGATGATGGTAAACGGGCTACAACTGAATGTTTACAGGCCACTGTAGCTACAGTGTCTGTCATGTTTTGAATGCAACGTCTTTGTCACTCACCTGCAAGTTCTGCCTTCTGTCTGTCTATTGATTAGTTGGGGGGGGGGATCTCAGTAGGTGATTGACAGCTCAGTGTCAGTCATTCAGCAAAAATTGTACCTCTGTCCCAAAGTCACCCACCCAAACAGACTCACTGTTCACTCACATCCGTTGCAGAAGCCACAACACAGATACAATCATCTTTACCAACAGCCATTTATCCAAACAGTGTTTCACTTCAATTTATTCTGTCTCTCACACACACACACTATAAAACTGCATGCACAACCATTTGATCAATGTACCTGTTTGGAGGTTAACCACTTCCTGAGAGCAGCAGACGGTCCCTCTTCAGACACAACTACTTCCACTGATGATTTCTGCTACTACAAAAGTCATATAGAGACTTCATGTGTGGACTAAACAGCAATTAGAAACTGAGGATTTATTTCAAATCTGCAGCATTAAGTACATTAACATATGCTGAGAGCAGCCGTGCAGACTTATAAAATTAAGGCCATTAATGGTGAAATCAAAACTACTTTCATCTTTGATATTTTTGAAACTGTTATGAATGGTTTAAAACTTGAATATCTTATAACCTGGGGATAAATCGTGTTAACAGTTACATTCTATGCAGCAATCCATTTCTCTGCTGTTATTTTTGTTTTGTTCAGACGTCGAGGAAGAGCAAAGACTCTGCAATGAACTCCACTTGGATGGGACATAAAGGACAAAGCAGTTATTCTGAGATTGTGACATTTGTATTGTCCTGACAACTATTGAACTATGTTTACACAAACCTGATCATTGAATTCTTTCCTCCTGATAACTGACCTTAAAATAAAACCTTAATATGTGCCTGATCTATGGATTTGGGCACTTAAATTGGAATTAAAATAAATTAATCGCTATGTCCCCTTCTAGTCACAGTGAACTACTTTTACGTTCACTTGCAGTACTTTTGAGTTACCTCACAATACTGTTTACATTATCCTATCTGATCCACATCTCTGGAGGAAGCACAAGCTTCAACAATATCTACAACCACTGGTTGCATACACAACACATGTATGTAACATGATTTCACGGGAATATTAACGTTTTGCAAGGAAATGAAAAAGGTAGTTCACAAAGAAATTCTATAATTAATGCAAGGGATCTAAATGACTCATTAGCAACTCCCAGCTGTATGATAAACCACCTGGAACTTGCTGAATACTGACAAGCTGCAGCATTTTTCTGTTTTTCTGGCCGTTTATGGCACAGCTATTAGCTTCCCTACTAGTCTAGCTGTTAGCATCAGTGTGGAAAGGGTTACTAACGCTGGGAGTCATCATTAAAATGCAAAACATCCAGACTGGTGACTCTACAGAACGGACACCAGCCACTGTTCAGTCAAAAATAAACGCTACCAAGTTAACATCGAGTCTAAATACTCACAGAGGAGGAAGTTTAATTTTGATTTAATTTTAAATCAATTCTAAATCGCTAATGTAAAAGCAATGATAACTTGAGGCACAACCTGGAGCCATTTACTGGATCAAAGTTTACCTTATATTCCACTGAAGATGTTGAATTGAAGGTCATCTGTATTCCACACAAACCCCAGTCTTCTATTCAAGTTTTACAAAATACAGAAACAAGTGACTCAAAATCAATCACATAAGTTTCCATCATCAGGCAGTGAAGAGTAGGTGTGCATCAGGAATGTCCTTTTATTAGCCAAAGCAAAGGAGACTCCACATCATGTATGGGATACGATCATACAAGTTTGTTCACACTGACAGTAGAAACAAAAATGAGCTTTAAAGGTGAAAACATCCAAAACATTATCAAACATACATACAACAAAAAGCTACCAAACTAAAAAACGCTACAGACTTCATCTGAGCGCTCTACAGTCCAAACACCTATTGAGCATGTGCTGTGGAAAAGGGAGTGGGGTTGGGGTGGCAATATTCAAACACAGCAATAATGAGACAGAGGGGGAAAAGGATTCAGCAGCCCAAAAATCATTATTTACAAAGTAAAACACGAGTCAGCAATCTGTCCATCCCACATCCTCTACATAGCAACGGAGCACTGTTGCAACACTGAATTGTGTCAACATTTTACCATAGCAACAGAGTGTCAGCCTTTTACAATGGCAAAAAGCTTGTTATCAGTAAAGATTTTTACCATAGCAACGGGGCATGTCAAAATTTCACCACAGCAACAGAGCATAAACATTTGATCATGGCAACATAGCTTTTTATCATAATTTTACCATAGCAACAGAGAATGTGAAGACTTTACCACAGCAACAGAGCAACAAAATGTCACTGTGATAGAAAAGCTTTTCATCTACAGCATGTTTTACCATAGCAACAGAGCATGTGAAGATTTTAGCGTAGCAACAGAGCATGTAAAGATTTTAGCAACAGAGCATGTAAAGATTTTAGCAACAGAGCATGTAAAGATTTTACCATAGCAACAGAGCATGTAAAGATTTTACCATGGCAACAAATTTTATCATAGCAACAGAGCATGTAAAGATTTTACCATGGCAACAAATTTTATCATAGCAACAGAGCATAAACATTTTATAATGGCAACATGCTGTGGCTTTTCATCATGATTTTACCACAGCAACAGGGCATACATTTTAAACCACAGCAGCACAGCATATTTAAGCGCTTTACAGCTACTTTGTCAGCCTCATTATAATCATCGTGTTACCATAGCAACAAAACAGGTGAGTATGTTCAGTGTGTCAACATGACGTGACAAAAAGCGGCATTAGAAACAGGATCAGAAAAGACCAAAATCCATCAACATCATCATCGGTTTGTGCCACCAGAGTCAGTGGAGGAGCTGCACAAAGAGCAAAGTCTGGATCAGTCGTTCCACTTGACAGACTGCAGGGGGGGCGTGGCCATTATTTACACACAGGGGGAGGGGCTTCAGTAATGACTGACAATCAATGAGCACGGCAAGATGTAAACTGAGATACTAACAGTTGGGTTGGAGTCCAGACTCAGGTATGGTTTATGTTGACTTTGTTTCACCTGGATGGTTGAACCAGGTAGGTGTAAATTTATTTTTATTTTTATCTACAATCAGTCTGTTTTGGGATTTGGGATTTAACCCAGGCTTATTTTGACCTTGCGTGCTCCAATTGGTCGGTCATTGAGGTCCATGACGGCAGCAGTGGCCTCCTCGTGGTTCTGAAAGGCCACCATGGCCTCGCCAGTTGGCAGGCCTTTCTCACTGAATTGTAGGCAGACTGAGCCTTGCAGCACCTGGTAGCCGTAAAAGAAGTCCATAATCTCATCCACAGTTACAGTGAACGGCATATTCTGAAGCTTTACAATGGTTGGGCCAGCAGCACCACGTTGACTGTTGGGATTGTTAGGTCCCCCAGGGGCCGGCTGGTTACGGAGGCCGTCAGCTCCTGGAGTGAACACCTGCTGTGCACCAGTAGCCCCGCCCCCAGGACGTCCTTGGTTGTTATTAGCCCCTCCCCCACGGTTCTGTCCTCCTCCACCTCCTTTTCTGTTGCCGTTGTCAAAAGGCACCAACCCTCTCAGTCCATCTTGGTTGAAGGGGGCTCCTCCTGCAGCGCCAGGTCGAAAGCCGGGTGGCTCCAAGATGGAAGCTCCAGGAATACCAGCAACAAGTGGAGGGGCCACGCCTAGATTCACGTCCCCTAGCCCTGCAGCCAGAGGAGGGAGAGGAGGAGGGCCTGCCAGCCCATTTCCTGGGGCTGAGAATGGAGTCACAAAGGGGGCACTATTGAGGTTTCCCATGGTGTTTCTGAGAAAGTTAAACTCTTCACCGCTAATACCAGCAAATGGGTTGATCTGGGGTTGCTGGGCAGTGGGCTGAGGTTGCTGATGCTGGTTCTGATTTTGGTTCAGCTGGTTCTGGTTCTGGTTGCGTTGGCCCCTCTTGTTCTGAGGAGGGGGATTCCTCTCAATTTCCTTCATCTGGTCAAATGTCACCAGGTGGACAAAAGCATCTCGGCCATTTAGTTTTTGGCGGTGCAGTCTCTCAGCTTTACGGGCATCTTCTTCAGTCCGCAGCTGGAAGATCGCTTGGCCTAAACCATTGCCATGACTATCTGTCAGAACTTTCAGGGTGTCCTCGTAAAGCCCCACACCCTCCAGGAAGGCACGGACATCCTTCTTGGAGACATTGTAAGGGATGTTGGTGATGTGGGCACAGTTCCTAGGAGCTTTCATGCCATCCTGGTTCTTGCCATCACCCTGTGCGGCTTCACGTTTGCGGATAGTGTCAATCTTTTCAAGCATTCCCTTACGGTTGATTGGGTGGACCTGGATGAAGCGGGTGCCCATGTACTGCATATGAGCACCCAGAGCAGTCTTGTAGTCCTGTTCTGTTTTAAACTCAAGGAAGCCCTCTCCTGTGGCTCTCCCATTGGGCCCGTAGGCAATGTAGATGCTGTCCTCTATGATGGCCAAATTGTTAAAGAACTCCTTTATCTGTTTCTTGTCTGCCTCGTAGGGAAGGCCCTTCAGGTAGACACAGAACTCCTGCCGGTGGGGAGATCGTGACCTTCCTCGCTGATCCCTGCCTCCGGCCCCTGACCCAGCATTACCACGGCGGTGCTGCTGGTCCTGTGCCTCATTATTTGATTTGCCGCTGTTGTGAGGATTATGGCCTGTCACACTATCATTGAGGCTGGCCCATTGCCGCTCAGAGCCAGGGGTGATCTCAATGAACCTTTGGCCCATCATGCCACCTCCCCGTTTCACAGCTTCGAAGCTGTCCTGGGGTGAGTAGAACTTGACCATAGCCCTGCCAGATGGGCGGCCCTGTCCATCCCTCAGCAGGCGAACCCCATCCACCCCCAGACCCCGGAAAAAACCCCTGACATCCACCTCTGAACAGGAGAATGGGAGGTTCTGCAGGAAGACAAATAACTCATCAGGACTGGCCACTCCTGCTCCACTAGCCGCAGCAGCAGCAGCCTTCATATGGGCCTGGAGGCCAAGAGAGGCCAGGGGGGAGAGAGGGTTGAACAGCATGGGGTTGGGGGTTCCAAGAGGGAGGCCAGAGCCAAGCCCTCCTGGAGGAGGTAGGGAGGGGTTAAAGGGAGGCATGGAGGACATGTGAGATAGGTGGGACATAGGAGGAACTGGAGGTCCTTGGGACAGTGGGGAGACAGTAGGGACAGGAGGGAGGGAAGACACTGGAGGAGGAACTGGAATAGAGGGAAGAGTGGGCATGGGGGGCATGGAGGGCATGGAAGGCATGCTTGGAAGTGGAGGGATGGGTGGGGGTCCTGCATTGAGCGATGCCAGAGCTGTGGTGATTGTGGGGGCAGAGCTGTAGCTGTTGGGGAAGCTGGGCACCACACTGGCGACTGCCTTGTTGCTTTGTGGAGATGAGCTTGCTGCTGTTACTGAGGCCTGGGTGTTACTGAAACCCTGGTTTCCATGGCTACCACTTCTCCCTCCTGCCCCTGGCTGCACTGTGGGTATGGGGGCAGCCACTTGTCGGTTGGCATTTCCTGCTGTAGATGCAGCTGTCTCTACAGCACCTGCCCCAGCCTCAAACCTGCGGCGGCTGAGTTCAATCATGTTCTGCATTTCTGTTTTGCTACTAAGCAACAGCGACACTTTGGATCCCTTAATAGACCCTCCTGTACGCATCATCCCCAGCCGAGCATCTTCATCAGTGGCAAAGACGATGAAGGCCTCGCCATGCTCACCCCCCACGATGTGCACTCCCCCGTCAGGGATGGTGAGGCCAGAGAAGAAGTGTCTGATGTCCATGGTGCCGGCCACTATGGGCAGACCTTGCAGCCTGATGACTACTGCCATACTGACTGCTAAACAACAGCCCTACAACCTGGGGAGAAAGCAACACTACGGTCAGATGAAGAGCATAAGAGGGCAACCAGTGGTTTCCAGATGTTTCCTCAGGAAACTCAGGTCTGACTTCGCAGGCCAAAAAAAGGCTTAGCCAACAATGCTTACATTTCAGTTTCTTCAGAATAACCTAGAGACCATTTTTATAAACTTTGTGCACCCGTTTTTGGGTCCTGACATTTGGAAACCAGTGGTGTTTGGAAGGGGTTTGATGGGGGTGAAACATTTGTAGGAAACTGACAACAAAGCTAAACTGAAACAGTCTCCAGACATCTGCAAGCTTTAAATAAGTGATTAACTTTTCAGATCACAGCAGACTTTGTTAGACCCCAACAGAAGCAATCTTAAGCATTAGCATAGCTCCGCTGTTCCTAAATTTTGTGTGTTGTAAAAGAAACATAGCAAGAAATTAAGGAATGGAACTGACATCAATAAACAAATATATGCACATAAGACACACGCACAAATATTTATGAACATACATATACATACACACACACACACACACACACACACACACACACACACACACACACAGGTTCTCTCCTCAACTGCCTCTGAAGTATTGCAAATTCAGAGCAATTCAAACTGGGGAAAAAGTGTTTCACAGTGCAAAACAATTCAAAATTTACCATCTGTGATATCATTCATTACTGAGTCTGGCCAAGATTTTGCTAGCTAGCTTACTGTACCATTTTTTGTGAAGCAAGCATGCAACAGGGTCAGGTCACATTCTCTAACTCCACTAGTGAAGTCTGATTGATCTAATTGACTCACACAGTTACTCTTTTCAATGTATGCAGACCTTCAATGTACCTCATGGTTGGTTATAGTTAGATCCTTTTCCTTTGTGTGTTTCAGTAACACCTCATGTATTGCAGATACACAAGAAACTTCCTAATGCAACTTGTTTTGTTGAAAATTAACGTCTACAGTAAGCTTCAAACAAAGTGCATGTCGAATTGTCTGACAGTATCTGAAACCTAATATCCAAAAGGTTAAATCAACAATTTTTGTAAATTGAAGCAAACAATAAAATGTGGGATAACATATCATACAACCCAATTTGTTTGAAGATTACTGAGGACTTTAAATCTCAATATGAGCTGCTCTGTTTATCAGTCCCTGAATGCAACCAAGAGGTTTTATGCTATTTGGTTCCTTAAAGTAACCCTTACTGTCGTCTACAACGCAGTACAAAGATATTGCTTGTAGTTTCGGATAAGTCTGAAATATTTCGTGCAACAGTAAACCTTCATGAATCTCATGCAACTTGCGACTCACCAATGCAACTAAGCTGTGTATAGTTTCACTGTTTAACAGACAGGGGATTTCTGCAGGAAAACTGAAACCTGGTGAAAAGGTAGAAAACAAACATTCCTGTTCAAAACATTTGATGAAATTCAACCTTACAGAACATGCTTTATATTTCCAACGACGGGCGTGTGTTGGTGTTTTCAGCAGTTGACAGCTTGTGCTTAAGTCAGTGTCAGTAACTGGCTCTCATTCAGTATTCGATAAAATGTTGAATATTAACAAAGCATGGTGTAATGTATGATTTCAGCTGTACTACTAAAAGGCTATCTTTAACCAAACACAGATCTCAAACCTAAACAAACCTCAGAATCTGACTGCGGTAGCTTTCCTAGCTGACAGCAGAAAGACACACCTGTCCAAAACCAAAACCCATCATGACTAAAGCCGGCAGTGTAACAATATCAAACTCTCCTAAGAAGAAGTACCAAGTATGAAACCGAAGATAGGACTTGCTGAGCTCCAACAAGCCAGCAACCACCTGGAAACCAGCCAGCAACACCCTATAAACACCAAGCAACAACCCAGGACCTATCAGGCAACCAGGAGGCCAGCAACAACACAGAGGTGAGCAGGACCGATCCTGCTTCCTGAATCCTCAAGCAGCACCAAAAGAGCAGGCAGCACTTCAGCAACTTCACCCAACCCAAGCAACACGTCAACCAGCAAATCTGCAACATTGTCAACAAAACATTAGCAACATGTTATCAAAAGCAACAGCAATAACTTATCAACCAGAGCAATAAGAGCAATGTCATCAACATTTTAACAAAAGCAGTGTCAGGTACATGTAAACCAAAGCAACATTAGCATCATGTCAACCAGGGCAACATTAGCATTACATCAACGAGAGCAATATTAGCATTATGTGAACCAGAGCAATATCAGCAACTGATTGCCAGCACAACACCAAAGACATCAGCTGATCAGAGGAGAAAGCAAACAGAAGCAAGGTGCAGAGCAACGTGTAAGCTAACACGGATAAAAAAAAACATGTTCAACTGAGCGACAGCAGGTGGAGCAATGCTCACTGCTTCCACAATCCTGTACTCCGCAGATGTCTCTGGATCCTCAGACACAGCTTCAGGGGTTCTGTGCTGCAACTAACCCTGATCCAGGAACAACATCAGACCGTACATTATGATCCTGAACAGACAGCTCGCTCAACTCTGACCTCTCAGTCATTTCAGATTGATGAAAAATGCTGAAAATACAATTCATCATAATGCTAGACATCATCATCATCACCATTCATTTCAGTGCTCCACCTCAGCACAGAAAAATCACATCCAACAATGACAGCTTAACTAATGCTTCTTCCACTTTGAATGGATTTTTAACCTGGACGTCCACACCTCTTGTTGGTGTCAACCTGCTAACAGTCTGTGAGAAACATCAACAGCAGCAAGAGGATAAAACACAGCAGGAGAGGAAACGGCAACAGCTCATAATGTCAGAGACAACCAGAGCATCCAAAGTGAGGTGAAAGGGTTCAATTGAAGCCGCAGTTTGCACTCACATAAAACCAAGAAACAAAATGGAGCTGATAGAAGACAGAAAATAATGTCCTTTAAAAACAGGCAGAAAACCAGAAGATGATCAAGACAGCAAATTCAGGATCAAAGAGCAAAAACACTGCCTTGATTTCTCAGTTTACAGCTGAAACACAGAACTGTCCACATGCTGTCGGCCTCAAAACACAGCAAACATAGTGGAATTAAACGAGAGAGAGTGGAACGCCATCCACGGACCAAATAACTCAAACACAAAGAAACCTATCTGAGAACAAGGATGAGGGAATCTCCTCACGTCAGCCAACTTGAAGCTCTAATCTCAACAGAGAGGACAATGAGACAGGATCGGGCATGATAGCGTCTGTAAAAAAAAAGCCATTCGCTGCCCCTTATTAAACCCTTTAGGGATAAATAACAGACATTATCCATCCATCTATTTCACAATGACTGACTGTACACAACTCCACTGACCTGCACAAAACAAAGACAAAAACAGAAACAACTGACATACAGGAAACGTACGGTAATTAATCTCAGTTTCCAAACGGATTCACCACATGAGGTATCATTCACTGATTAACTATAGCCCCTTTCAGATATGCATCTTGTTACATGCAACTTTATACGCGAGTCTCATGTTTGATTAAACCCGTTACTTTGATGTAAAAGTCACGACAGTAATGTGATGAGGCCGAACCTGTAAAATATCTAAAATAAATAAATAAAATAATTTAATAAAAGAGGTAAATCAGTTTTCTTCTGTTCATAAACAAGAAAACACTGTGAATAAGCCAATTTTAATTATTTTAGGAGTCTAATCAATCTGAAAAAAAGTTTACAAAAGGACAAAAAAAAAAAATAACGATAACCACAATAACGATTAAACATTCAGTCTCAGAATATCACGCTCTTATAATATATAATACGTTATAATATATTTATATTGGTCATTACAGGACTAACGATTCTTTAAAAATCGAATGAAAAGTCGTCCGATACTAATTTTCCGATTACTGATCACCTGTTGATTGATCCCATGTCTGAAAAGGGCTAAAGTCAGTCAGTCAGTCAGTCTGTGTGCTGAGTGTTGAACCCAGACTCCATGACAACCGCTGACATCTTAAACAACTTTCTACCTGTTCAGTTCAGCCCCGGTGCACTGTGACGTCTCTGCCCGGGGGCGTGGCCTGTGGGCAGCAACCGCAGTGTAATCAATAATAAAAACTCATCTATAGACTAATCAAACCAGAGCTCAAACACCTCCTCATCCTGTTCGTACAGTGAAGAAACTACAGCTGATGCGTAATTTTAAATAAAACAAATTAAAAAAAAATACATGAAAACATTAAGTGTGTCGGTTAGTTAGCTAACGTAGCAGCTACGTATACGACCGCGTTTTAAACAAACCCTGCCTTTAAAGTTTTTACACAATCATTCATGAAAATAAAACAAATATCCGACACGGAGCCTCTGAAGAGAGACTCCAGCTAGCTACTGCCTAACAGAAAGGGTGAATGGAGCTAGTTTAGCTACCTGTGCAGGCTAACCCTCCGTTAGCCACCTAGAGCTAAGGTTGTGGATTTGCTTTGTGTGTGTGTGTGTGTGTGTGTGTGTGTGTGTGTGTGTAGTGTGTGTGTGTTGGAGCGGAGAAGCGGGCAGGACGCACGCTTTTTAGCGGCTCCTCTCGCCCTCTGCTCCCGGTGTGAGTGCGTCACTGAGCGGGCTGCCGCTGCTGGATTCTTACCGAGAAATCTGTCAACAAACACACTGAGGTTTTAACTCATGAACGGAGCTCTCTCTTCTCCTCTCTTCTCTTCTCTTCTCCCTGCAGGTCGCGACGGCACGAAATGTCGGCGCAAGTGCTGCGATAACACGCGTGATACCGCGAGATTACGGCGTGCGTTTCCCGGACGTCGGCTCAGAGCGACATCGCCCCCTACCGGTTGAACCGGGCTACTTTATTGGAGAGTAAAGGTCCAAGGAGTTCTCTAATTCCCCTCACAGAAAAATATACTCTTTAAATTATGCTCCAGTTTTTTAAAAACATTTGCTGTTTGACTTCCAGAAGTAAGGATCATTATGAAATTAACATTAACCACAGGGATTTACATTGCCCTCAATGTACATACACAGAATAGCAGAGATTAACTGCTATGTACTGATATATATATAAACGTAAACAACAACAATAACATTTGTAGACAATAGTGCAATGGTGCAGGGTGCAAAGGATGCTGCAATAAATATTTTTGTTCTGGTATTTAGTGATGATATTCATGCATTTTAAAAAGAAAATTGAATTTCAGCAATAAAAATAAATGTTTTACAGCCACAGTGAATGTTTGAGTCACGAGGTTACTGCACTGATACACTGTTTGTTTCGGTGTGATAGGTCTGCAGGGATGTTTCCTGCCTGTTTCCTGACTCTGGACATGTACACGTCCTGACTGACAGATCCGAACCAGACAGTGATGGATGGTGCTGAGAACAGCCGGAATAATGGCTGTGTAGAAATGGATCAGCAGCTCCTTCGGCAGGTTAAGCTTCCTGAGCTGGCACAGGACGTACATCCTCTGCTGGGCCTTCTGGATGATGGTATTCTGCAATCAATACTGGCATAATTGTCCATTTTAGAAGAATATTCCTTAGTCCTTACTTCAAGCACTAATAAAAATGAGCTTGCAGAATATTACCTGCCTCTACACTGACCTCAACCCCATCCAGTCTTTTGGGATTGAACAGGAACTGTAAGCCAGGTCTTATCAGCCAACATCAGTGTTGAATCAGAAGAGTGAAGGCTGTTATAGCAGCAGATAAATGCCCCTGGTTTTACCTCTTTACTATCACACATGGCTACGTAGTTATTTACAGATCAAACCTTTACCAACATAATGTGAGCGATGCAAATCCACAAGCCCCAGGTTCACTTTACTGCATTATTACTTCATCACAGGCCCTGTGACAAAAAATAGCTTTAATATCTGAATTATTTAAACTTATATAGCATAACAGGATGCTTACACGTGACATGAGGCATTAAAAGGGGCCCGCACTTTATTTTTGACAGCGGGGCCACTAATGAGATTACACTGAGCACATATGACCTAATAAAGTACTTAACAAAATTATAGGAATATTAGTATAACCAAATTATATATAAAGACAGTAAACTTGTATTTTTATGTACATTGCTTCTGATGTTTAATGAACAGTAGCAAATTGATATTTTTAGATAATACCTTTACAATAACCAATTTTATGGTATTTTTTTTGTTGTCTGTGTTTTGTATTCTTCTGTATGTTGAATTTATGCAGTGCTACTAGCTCAGCCTATACATGTTGTGGTATTTACTGTAGAATGTATCCATGAAATGTAAATACGTCAATTAAAAATAAACATTAGAACAAAACTTAAGTTTATTGCATAATCACGAAGCAGCACTTTATTTGGATAATAATGAGCGTAACAGTAGAAGACAATAGATGCAGGAGTCTAATAAATATGATGTGTATAGGCTCAGCTGACTACATCCAGGAACACGATACTTTCAAGATCACCTTCAGATTCTCGTCAACATTGTACGTGACACTGAGTTGGTTTTATTCTCCGCCATCTTAAAAATTCAGCTGTCAAATCACGGCTACAGTCTTACAGAGTGTCCCAGGCTTAAAGAAATTAATCAAACCGCGGCTGCTAACACTGACATAATGCTGCTGTTTACGGAGTACTGAAAACTCATGTGAGAAGAAAAACTGCGTGTCTGGGTGAGTTTTGAGTGAGCGAGGGAGGACAGTGCATCACCTGTGAACAGCAGGAGACAGAATGTGAAAGTGAAGAGGTCTGATTCATACGATTATTAGTGAATCATCAAATCGACTCAGTAAATTTAGGTCTGCTGCCTTTAGTTACCCATCAGCATCCCTGGTGACGCAAGAACTGATCTCATTGTGTTTCTTGTCACTTGGGTCGTTGCCTGTCTCTCTTAAGAGTTCAGATACAGGACTCTGGTGTCACTGCTTCTGCTTGTTAGCTAACTGAGGTACAACAGAATGAATACAACAAGCAGAAGTGTCTATGTGTTGGTCAACTCTCTGAGCAACATCTCCTGACAGAGCAACCTGGGGAGCTTCTACAGAGACAGAGAGCTACAGCTACAAACAAGACTTCAAGTCGGGCAGGAAGTTTGTGCGTGTTTGTATACAGGAAGGGAAAGCTGGTCCGTTCCCAGAATTCTCTGGGAATCATCGTCGTCGTTGTCGTTGTCGTTGTCAGCCAGGAAGTAAACCGGAAGCGGGAGGAGTCTAGTGCTGAGTCCACTTGATGCTCTTCAGATCGATGCCTTCTTGAACCATCTCCCACAGAGGACTGCAAACACAGAGAGAGAGAGAGAGACAGAGAGAGAGAGACGATCAAGTTAATATCTGGGACTAAAAAGAAGAGAGATGAAGCTGAGAGTCGGATATTACTTTGGAGCGTACTATTACTATGGTGTTATTGTTATTAATAGAACTGATGGATAAAACTACCAACATAAGATCAGTTAGAATAAACCATCATTATCAGTCCAGCTGAGCTCACCTCATCTCTCGGAGTCTGCTGACCTGGTGGATGCATTTTTCTGCTGTGTAGTCCACCTCTTCTTCAGTGGTGAACCTGCCAATACCAAACCTAACCACACACCCCCCCACACACACACACACACACACACACACAGATTTACATTTACAGTCAACCGACCCCACATCACGACCACTATTCAACGTGAGTCAGTACACGTGCTCCATCATTCGTGAAAATCTTGATATCGATTTGTGACAGTGGCTGGATAGCTCTCTTGTTTTGTTGTTAAATATACTGTCAAATTATAGCTGTCAACTACTTCACGGAGGCAACCGTCAGACAGTTCTGGCCTCCACATGGTTCATTAATTCCTGATAATGGATCCCTTAAATAATCAACGGAATAACAGAGAGGATGGCAAGTGTTTGTACCTGATGGAAGAGTGAGCCAGGTCTTCATCCGCTCCGATCGCTCTGAGGACGTATGATGGCTCCAGAGACGCTGATGTACAGGCACTGCGCGCACACACAGACACAAAGGAAATCAGTCATCTTTTATATATCAGTTAAATCTCGTCTGTGGAGTCACCAAAACACACTGTGTGTATCCCTGAGGTCTAACAACATGCTAAACGTATCTGTATCTATATAGAGCCATTGCTCCATAGTGCTACTAATGGTGAAAAAAACAATCCACAGGGCACTACATTTACATATATTAAGATTGTTAGACCAAACAGCTTCAAGCCTGTTTTTTTAAACTGTTTTTAAAGTGTGTGTCTGACCTCCCAGATGACAGAGCGACATCCTTCAGCGCCATCAACAGACTCTCTCCCTCCACATAGGCAAAGGACAGGTTGACACAGCCTGAAAAGCACACACACAGTCACTGAAGGAAGACATTTGGAGTAACTTGTGACAGTGGTGTGTTTTTGTTTCACTTCTATGTGTGTGTGTGTGTGTGTGTGTGCGTACCAGGGTAGCGTCGTACTGGATCTCCATTCATGATGACGTCCGGAAGCCCAGCCATGATCTTCTGGACCAAACGATTAGCCAGCATGGAAACTCTGTTATGGTCGTACTGCGCACATACACAAACACACAGACACACACATTAGGTCTCAGGGTGTTTGGTTGTGTTAGTTGAGTTTCAGGATTTTTTTTGGGTGCGTTTGTTTTACCTCCATCTCGTGCTGGGCGATGCTGCAAGCGGCTCCCAGCCCAACAGCCAGCGGAGTGGGGACAGTGCCGGAGCGCAGCCCCCTCTCCTGCCCGCCTCCGTTCTGAATCGGCTCCATACGCACTCGGGGCCGGCGGCGCACGTACAAAGCACCCACACCTGCACACACACACAGATTGGCAAATATAACTTCCAAGCAGGTCAGCAGGACCTCAAGGATCTCAACCCTCTTTCTGTTCACTCAGTACATGCTGCCGTTTCAGGTCAGATTGAAGAGTAGAGTTCAGTATTTGTATTTTAACTGCAACTTCAACTGTTTGCAAAATTTAAGCAGCAAGTTCTTGTAAATTTCCTTCAGAAAATTAGCTTTTATAGTTTTGGCAGTATAGCGTTTGTGTGAAAGCGGCTGTATAGATAAACTGCCTCACTAAGTGTTAATGAGCTAACACTTAGGTCTATGTTCATGCTTACCTTTGGGTCCGTAGATCTTGTGGCCGCTGATGGACATCAGATCAATCTTACAGTCGGTGACGTTGAGGGGAATCTTTCCGACAGCCTGAGCAGCATCAGTGTGAAAGAAGACTCCTTTAGAACGACAAATCTGACCTATGGAGAGGAAGGTTAGAGATCAATGAATCAATAGTTTTGATCAGAACACTGAATAAGATCAGGGAAGATCATATATATATAGATGTTTCAGATCTTGGCCAAACGTGGGGAGTAAGTAACACGTGTGTTGCCGTGGTTACCGATCTCCTCGATGGGCTGTCTCACTCCGATCTCGTTGTTGATGGTCATCACCGACAAGAGAGAGGTGTCAGGGCGGATGGAGGCCTCCAACAGCTGAACACACACAGACACACACATGACGATGACTTCTGTGTGTCCAACGTACAATATGTTCACTGTTTATTATCTCTGTGTTCTGTTTACCTCCAGGTCCAGCAGTCCGTTCGTCTGGACCGGCAGGTATGTGATGCTGAATCCTTCGGACTCCAGAACCCGACACGAGTCCAGAACACATTTATGTTCAGTCTGGGTGGTGATCACATGGCGCTTCTTGGCCTGGTAGAACCTGGCCACGCCCTGCAGGAGAAGGAGAGGCGGTGTCACTACTTACAGCACAACTTAACATTACTTTTTTTGTTTACTTTCACCTTTTCACTGTTCTTACTGCGAACCAAAAACAGGATAAAAAAGGATAAAAAAGAATAAAGAAGGATAAAGAAGGATGTAGTGGTGAGAGAGGTTTTTTTTTTTTTAACCTTGATAGCCATGTTGTTGGACTCGGTGGCTCCACTGGTGAAGATGATCTCTCTGGGATCTGCTCCAATCAGATCAGCCACCTGCTGCTCAGAGAGAAAGAGAGAGACAACACACAGTCAGTGTCTCTCGCTCAAATTAAGATTTAATACACTCAGCTCGTTGTTACAGTTTAAATAGAAAAAAGAATATGTTGTGTGTCTCTACCTTCCTGGCCGTCTCCATGGCGCTCTCACTCTCCCAGCCGTAGGCGTGTGTCCTGGAGTGAGGGTTACCATAGTAATTCACCTGGTAGGGCAACATGGCATCCAGTACGCGGGGGTCCTAAACACACACACACACACACACACACACACACACACACAAGTTAAACTGTAAGTGTAAGTAACTCTCTCGACTTGGACATCAGCTGGTAAAGCTTGTAACCATGACAACGTGGTAGTTAACGGTTACCATGGGCGTAGTGGCCTGGAAGTCCATGTAGAGGGGGCGGGGCTCATCTTTCTCCAGTTCATGCTTCTTTATCAACACTGTAGCACAAAACAACAACAGACAGACAGACAGACAGACAGACAGACGGACGGTCAGTCAGCTGGTTTTACTCAGAGTTTAATCAGATCTTTAAGGTTCTGGACTGAAACACTGAGTCTCCTCTGTGACAGGCAGGTCAGTAACTTGTTGAACTGTGTCTGTGGAGCCGAGTGCAGAAAAGTGAAAGAATTCTAAACGTGAACACGGTATCAGGTATCATGTTGGTACCTAAAAATACGTGTATGCCATCTTGATTGTTATTATCTTTATATATATATATATCTATTGTGTTGAGTGTGTTTTAGATAATCAGCTCTCATTTCAGCAAACTACAATCCGACCCCCCCATCAGTTTACTGTGGTATGCTACTTACTATAGATTTTGCCCTGACCTTTAACTGCATTCTTCAGTGCGGTCATTTGATAATAAACTGAATCTTTATAAGGGGTTTTGTACTACAGTGGAGCTCATACTGGATTTATGATATGGTTGGTAATCAAAATCTCAATATGGCTATCTGCAATTAACAAGTTATTTTTCAATAAAAGGTAAATGTGTGACAAAACAGCATTATAATTAAGTACTTTAGTGCTGCAGAGGTGCCCTGGTCTACAAACTTTAAGAAGACTTTATTTGGTACAGACCCCCAAAAAGTTCACATCATCATAAATGTAATAGTTTTTTTGTTTTGTTGTGAAAATTCAATGTGTGGTGCAAAAATGATCCTTCCCACACAATATCTGTCAAAATAATAGTAATATGATGTTTTTACTACATACAGGCCAATATCGATATTTGAGAGTTAAAAAAATAATTCAGATAAAAATATATCAGCAGATGTTCATTTGTAGTAAATGACCATAAACTGATCCATAAATGTGGTTCTTAAAGAATAGTGACCAAAAAAGGTCAGTTTGAACAAGTATTCAAAGAAAACACAAACACCTTTACCTTTTAAGATCAAAAACAAAATTATAAATGTCATTAAAACCAGGTAATAAAATAAAAACCGCAGAGAGCTGATAAATGACTTGAGTCATAAATCAAGTATAAAAGTTATTTTCAGTTTTCTGTCAACCAGCTAACATTAGTGCCCTTCATGTTTTTAAGCGTTTTATAGCATCATTGTACTCTTTTATGTACCAGACGACTCATTATGTAACGTTTAGTAAAGTTTCATCGCTCAAGTTTATAGCTGCTGTAAACTGCGTCACTCTCGGGATTAGCTCCATGCTAGCTGCTCTGTGAGCCCCGAGAACCGGGCTGCTTGGCTCCGGACGGCCGGTACCTTTCTGTGCTGTGCTAGCGGCTCTCCGGTCGGAGCCCAGCCGGAGAGGGATCCACGACACCGGCCTGAAGAGCCGGGAGGAGACGGTCCTGCTTGGGGAAAGCATCTGTACGGCGTGCTGGTTTCACCTGGAGACCCGCTGACCTCCGACAACACGCTGACCCGCGAACAAAACAACCGGGTAGCACCGGGTCGAAGCGGTTCAAACTACCGGCGGCTGACGGGGGGGGGTGAAGAAAATGATTCACGATTTAAGACTGAATTTTAAATGTGAACGAAGCTGGGTTTGATTCAAGAAACGCTGCCGCCTGTCAGTTGCATCCACATTACAACACAATCCGACAGTGTCAAGGTAGAGCATGCTAACAACGAACACTTCCGGCGATGACTTTCAAAATAAAATATTCTACTGTCGAGTGGGAGTTTTATTTATGTAAAAAGCACTACTTTCCCCCTTTTTCTATTCAAAATGTTTTTTTTCAGCTAATAAATGTATGTTGTGTACACAAAATGATATTAATTATTTCACTTTGTTTGGTTTTCTGAAGCTTTCTTCGTCCTCTCTGCAGCTACTTCCGGTGTCTCGCTGTAGCTTGACGCAGCTCTGCGTCACTGCTGTTTCACTGTTGCACAAGAAGCGGAAACAGGGGCGGGACTTCCTCTGGACGAGCTGTGCTCTCATTGGTCGATGTACGTTGTTTTGGTCCTGTTTGAGGCGGGGCCAATGTCTTTCTCTGTCCTCTGATTGGTTTAAAACAGGCGTTTATAAAACATCAGTTAAACTTTACATTTTATACATTTTATACATTTTAGAGCATTTTTTATTTTGTCCTGTGTCCAAAAGATTTTGCTATAAAGAATTTTATTTCACTAAAGATAAATGACTTTCTCATATATTTTTTTTTAAACATTTATTTCCTGATGTTTTGATTTATGACCCCCTTTTGTAATTCTTGCATGGTTTTATTTAGTTTCTTATTTACTCCTGGAGATTAAGATATTCTGTCCATTGTAAGTTTCCATGTGTTTTTATTTCTATAAATTTATTTTCATGTTTATTTCACGTATGTATGTACGAGTTCTAGTATATTTGTTATTGTCTGTTTAACAATAAAATAAAAATAAATCCCTCTCTCATAATGCATCTCTTATTCCTCGACCCAGTCACATACACGCAGATAATGTGAGAGTTGTTTTAAGAGACAGACAGCTTCCTATCTGCAGTCAGGTTTCATTCAATATATAATAACTTTAATATTTTTATTATTTCACCATTAAATGTCGGTCACATATCTTCCACACCAGCAGGTGACGGTAATGCACCAACTCCTAAACCACCAGTAGAAGAAGATGAAGATCCGGACTGGTTGTGGCAGCAATGCTCATTAACTGAGGAAGCTAGTTTATTTATTTTTAAATAGTTTTTTTTTTTTTTTTTTCCTGCAGCGTGAGGTGAGAAAGAAGAGAGGTGGACCTCACGTTCAGGTGAGGTTGTTTGTTGTTTTCTTTTAAGCGACGTAAAGTCAACGTGTTACCCGAGGCTAGTTAGCAGAAGCTACCAGCTCAGTGTGTTGCTGTGGGTTGGTGATGAGCTCTGTGGAGGAAGTTAGTGAAGTGTCTCCTGCGTTAACATCGTTACAGGTTCAATCGAGCACAGTTTGGTTTCTTACGTTAACTACGTTACTAACTTACGTTACTACGTTACTACGTTACATGTGGCTGACGGGTTTTAAACGCACTTCCTGTCCTGATGTTTGTACTCAACGAAGCACGACGAGGATAAACTACCAGCGTGTTTCCTTCACCGAGTGTCTTCATGTTAGTTACTTTATATAGAGAGACACCTGGGAGTTTGTTGTTGTCTCTATCTGGACACCTGGGAGTTTGTTGTTGTCTCTATCTGGACACCTGGGAGTTTGTTATTGTCTCTATCTGGACACCTGGGAGTTTGTTATTGTCTCTATCTGGACACCTGGGAGTTTGTTATTGCCTCTATCTGGACACCTGGGAGTTTGTTGTTGTCTCTATATGGACACCTGGGAGTTTGTTATTGTCTCTATCTGGATACCTGGGAGTTTGTTGTTGTCTCTATATGGACACCTGGGAGTTTGTTATTGTCTCTATCTGGACACCTGGGAGTTTGTTATTGTCTCTATCTGGACACCTGGGAGTTTGTTATTGTCTCTATCTGGACACCTGGGAGTTTGTTATTGTCTCTATCTGGACACCTGGGAGTTTGTTATTGTCTCTATCTGGACACCTGGGAGTTTGTTATTGTCTCTATCTGGACACCTGGGAGTTTGTTATTGCCTCTATCTGGACACCTGGGAGTTTGTTGTTGTCTCTATATGGATACCTGGGAGTTTGTTATTGTCTCTATCTGGATACCTGGGAGTTTGTTGTTGTCTCTATATGGACACCTGGGAGTTTGTTATTGTCTCTATCTGGACACCTGGGAGTTTGTTGTTGTCTCTATCTGGACACCTGGGAGTTTGTTATTGTCTCTATCTGGACACCTGGGAGTTTGTTATTGTCTCTATCTGGACACCTGGGAGTTTGTTATTGTCTATGGACACCTGAGGGGTATTGCACAAAACCAGGATAAGGGATTAAGCCGGGATATGTTGGTTATCCTGGCTTAATTTAGCCTCAAGTCGGTTGCATGAAAGCAGGTAAAACTTATCCCGGCCAAGTTACTATGGTGATTTATTCTCTGCAGTTAGCCTGCTCCAGACCAGACTAACAGCCAGGCTAAGATTAATCCTAGTGATTCACCTGTATTTCCACCGTCAGGCCTGTGAGGAATTAATGTGTTTTACAGCATGTCCAAGGTCTTTCTAAGTATGTTGCATCATTTTAATTATCCTGCATTAAAATATTACATATATATTGTAATTTCTTATTTCATTTAAATCTGTTGGCTGTTTGTAATTGCAACAGTCTTTTTATATTAATTCAAGTGGAAGTATTATTACTCAGGACAAGTGTTATATTGCTATGCTAATGAAGACTGCTCGTGAAACTGCATAAATATGTGTTTATTGCAGTAATTGAGATTACAAAACACAGCTGATGAAGTTGCAAAGGTGTTTTCAATGAAATCTGTGACAAGGGCAATATAGTATATATATTATGGCATACCGTTTAAGAGATTAATCTTTGAATATATAAAATTAATCTTTGAATATATGGAATGAAACTTTTAATATATTCAATGAAACTTGACTGGTCATCAAGGCACTGCTGCCATCTTGTAGAAGTGAGAATGAGTCAGTCAGGAACCTTGTGGCAGCAATACTGAGCAATGAGGACATTATTAACTCATTGGCAAGTGCTTGTACGGGCCACAATCCTTCCCACAGTACCCGTGCCCAATACCGTTCTCCTGACGAAGAAGTTCACTCCCTTTTTAATGGTGGCAGGCCGACTACAACAGGCCTCAGGCTAAATCCTGACAGAAAAAGCAAAAAAGTTTTCCAGTTTAAGAAAGTATTGTAATATTTCAACTGATGCCATTTTGTAAAACCAGCTAATTCAGAAGGCTATCACTTTGATGAAAAGGATACAACTAGGTTTTCAATTTCATTCAGTATTCTCACATTTTTATCAGTATATCCAAGATTCATTCCATATATTCAAAGCTTCATTTCCTAAACGGCATGCCATAATATATATATATTATTCACACCTGTTCCCTCTTCATAATGGCTTGCCCTTTCTTGGAGGATGTACTGGATGAGGAAGCCCTAATCCTCAGACGAGCATTTAGTCATGAAAGAGTCTTCTGGGACAGGTCAGACCCATTGGCTGTTGGAGATGACTATCTCATTGAGAGATACAGATTCTCAGGTGATGGACTAAGATATTTATGTAGGCTACTGGGTCCAAAAATACAGCACCAGACGGCAGGAAGCCATGCTCTCACTGTACCACAGATGGTCTGTGTTACATTGAGATGTTTTGCAAGTGGGAGCTTCCTTTATTCTGTTGGGGATGCAGAGAACCTCAATAAAGGGACCATTTTCCGTACATATCCTGGCTTGGTGGGCCCCCTGTGCCAGTTCTATGGGCTTTTTTTAACTGCTACAATCATACAGACATTCAACAAGTCAGCAGATACCTAATCTATTCACCTCATTTGTTCACTGTTATCTACTTTAAAGTCACTTTCCAGCCTGCAAAATGTTCTTGTATTTAACTTTAACTTGCTGCCAGGTCCTTTTATGGCCAGACAAGTTGGTTCTTTATGAAGGATAGAAAGATAAAATAGATAAAAATAGATTAAATGACACACATTGTGGATAATTGTTTGCACTTAATCATACTTTACATTTTCTGAGTAACATGAACCTCTACTTGCCACATTTAAAGCAAAGTGTACAACAGTTGATTAGTGGACTTAAAGTAACTCCTTTAGTCCTTTAATTGTAGCCTAATTATGACAGTTCCAGTGGAGCACTGTTTATTCATTGTACAGTTTTGGACTACTTAAGCATTAAGCCGGTCCGCTATTGTCTGCCAGGCTTTCTCTCTTTCTTTAATTATGGCATTGGTATTGCCTTTTTTTCTTCTATCTTCCACCTCTTCATAGAACTCCATCAGCAGCTGTTTTTCAGCGGCCGTGAAATATGAAGCGCGACTCTGATCCATGTTCCCATCAGTGATTCTGTGAGCGATCGCGAGGTCTATTTCAGTATGCCGTGAACACGCACTTATCCCGACTATCTACACCTGGCTTAACATAGCCGCACCTTTTAATCCTGGCTCGGCAAACGTGCAACCGATTAAGCCAGGATGCGCCGAGCAGGCTAAGTCAAGCCGCGCTTGCTCAATTATCCTGGATTTCTTTATCCTACTTTTGTGCAATACCCAACTGGGAGTTTGTTGTTGTCTCTATCTGGACACCTGGGAGTTTGTTATTGTCTCTATCTGGACACCTGGGAGTTTGTTATTGTCTCTATCTGGATAACTGGGAGTTTGTTATTGTCTCTATCTGGATACCTGGGAGTTTGTTATTGTCTCTATCTGGATACCTGGGAGTTTGTTATTGTCTTTATATTGTGGACACCTGGGAGTTTGTTGTTGTCTTTATATTGTGGACACCTGGGAGTTTGTTGTTGTCTCTATCTGGACACCTGGGAGTTTGTTATTGTCTCTATCTGGACACCTGGGAGTTTGTTACTGTCTCTTTGGACACCTGGGAGTTTGTTATTGTCTCTTTGGACACCTGGGAGTTTGTTATTGTCTCTTTGGACACCTGGGAGTTTGTACTGTCTCCTCTATCTACCGACAAGGTCGACTGTGTTTACATCGTGCTACAGTTTTAAAGTGTGTTTGAAGCCAGTTTAATCCAGTGTTCGATTAGTTCTTTTCACCATTACATTAACAGCCAACAGAGGCTGAAGCATCAGTGCTGTTGCCATGGTAACCTGCAGTTCCTCATTTAGAGTGGTGGTTAACCACGAAACACGTTACCGCAGTGTGTTTTTCCGGATATTCCTACATAGATAAAAACATTACTTTAGTAACTCAGACTGAGCTACATTTATGTCATCATTCATAGATGCCAAAGCATTTTTTAAAAGAGAAAATTATACGGTGCTCTAGGTATGTTACACTGTCATGACTTGACAGGAGGAGGATGCTCACCTTTCACCATTTAAGTTATGAAGGCTAACCGGTTTTGAAAGTTATGAAGCGGCAGTTAACATTTCAGACTGACTTCCTAGGTGACACCATGCTCCTGGAGCCTGCAGCAGCTGCAGATCAACGCGTTTGACCGTGAAACCACCGTCACTGTGGCCGCCATGGGAACGACGATGAGTGAGCCGTGTATCTACGACAAGCTGTCCGAGAGCATCGACATCCTCCGCCAGTCGGGCTACCGCTATGGCATGTCGGAGAGAGAGATAGAGAGGTTCATCAAGCAGGTCCTGGAGACCAACGAGCCCAGGAGAGAGCCTCCCCAGTTCCCCATCCTGAGGGCCACCATAAAGGTCAACACAAATATTATACTAGTTGACAGAAAGTATAATCAATGACTCACTAAAGGCCTCTTATATGTGAGGATTTGGTTGCTTTTCCCAGTTTGTTTTAGTACAAAGGTCTTCCTTGTGTTTACATTGTGGAAATTCTCTCTTTGTATTCCTATTTGTCCACTGCAGCTCAGCAAGAAAACTACACTAAAAAGACTTTAATCTGTAAAAGTTTCCACTTGATTTGTTAGAACTACTGAAGCCCAAAATCATGTTAGTGAGCATGTTAGGAAGCGATCACACACACACACACACACACACACACACACACACATTTTTGCTGTGTGTGAGGGGGGACACAGCTTTCAGTGTTGGTAATGTTTCTGTTATCTCTGCAGTTTGTGGTGGCAGTGGGCTTCCTGCTGGTGGCGGTGCTGGCCTTCACATACCCCCAGAGTGCCCCTCAGCTGGGTCTGGTCAACCTGGGCTGTTACAACTGGTCGTCGCCCCTCAGCCACGTCCGTCTGCTGTCCCTGCCCATCGCCAAGAAGTACAACCTACAAGGTCTGAAGCTTGATCACTCGGTCTCTCTTTCTGTTTTGAATTGAACAAATGCGCAGACAGTTTTTTACTAATGAGAACGTACCGGGTATCTACAGGGTGAAAATATTACTTTATTTCTAAAAGGTCCTAGTGTGTAGGATTTAGCAGCATCTGGTGGTGAAGTTGTAGCTGCAACCATTTGAATACAGCTCAGCTTTGAATACATTTCTACGTGTGTGCGTGCTGCAGGTTTCCATGAATGGTGGAGTGCTGGCTCTCTCCGACAGAATCTGGTCAACTGTTCGGGCTGTGCAGAGATCTCTTCAGTGCTTGAAGTCCCAGAGAGCCTCAGAGGGACCGTGACTCTGCGACGGGGGCCACAGCTCGTCCTGCTGAAGGTCAGAGGTCAACACAGACAGAGTTGGCCTCTTGATAGGCCTTCCCATGTGAGAACCATGGGTGCAAACTTTGTAAACGACGGCTTTAAAAAAGCTTTTCATAAACGCTACAATTAAAATAATATATATATATTTATAATGAAGCTGTGAAGTTTGATGAGTTGCTGGTTCCTTCTGGTCTCTGCAGGGTGGGGAGTCCCTCAGTATCCAGCGGCAGCAGCTTGAGGAGCTCTACTTGGCCCATTCAGGCTCTATGTCCATTCTGCTGGAGGAGGACGACGGTCAGCAGAACCACAACCTCGGCCTCCCGCAAGGACCCGCTAACTTCACTCTGCTCTGGTACACTTTTCTTGTTTCCCCCTTTTTTAAGATAATGTTTTGGGCTTTTTATGCCTTTATTATTATAGGACAGGTGAAGATAGACAGGAAAGGGGGTGGTGGGGCGGGGGGGGATATGCAGCAAAGGGCCACAAGTTGGAATCAAAACAGTAAGGAAAAGGTGGATCACTCACATCACACTGTGAGAGAAAATAGTTTAGGAATCAGTTGTTGAAGAAACTATATTATTGATAACTTTAGCTAACCAGTTCCGGATCTTCACATTATAATGCATTTATTGTGAAGGTCATGCAGGAAGTAGAGAAGTATCAGTGTTAGCTTTATGCGTAATTTGTTTACCATTGTAAAAGCAGAACAGAAAGCTGTAATGTGAATCGGTCACAGTCAATCCATAACATAACCAATCCACTTAACCAGGTCAGTATCTGATCAGATCAGCACCAAGAGGACACAGTGGTATTCAATGATTGTGATTGGTGCCACGTGTTGTAGGAGGTTCAGCTCGGGGACCAGGGAGAAGGTGTTGAGGTGGCTCTTCCCGAAGGCTGAGCTCTGCCCCCTGCTGGACAGTGCCGGGACCATCGTGCAGCGCTGCCTGGTCACCCACAGCACAAACTCCCAGAGCAAGGTCAGTTCACATGTCCAGATTCATGTCAAAATGTCTTTGACTGCAGTTAAAGACACAACTGTGACTATTTACTATATGCTGTGATGATGTTTTCACACTGAATTTGGATTGTTGTTGATATTGAAAGTGCAGTATTGGACTGTAAGTGTGGATACAGAAAATAAATAAACATATGTTTTAATTTCAGGAATGTTAGTTATTCTGTTTTGAAGCAGTTGTCCTCACTCTCAGTGTTGGTCTGTATTCCTCCATTGTTCACCACTAATGAACCCTCAGTCTTAACTTTGAGTTGTTGTCTGTGTTTTCAGGGTGTTGGGGTGTTTGGCTGGCTGGTGGTGGGCGAGGGGTTACCAACAGTTCGAGTTCTTCCTGTTCAACGCTGTCAGAAACACTGCAGCTCCTTCAACCTGTGGCTGACACCTGGAGACATGGGTAACACCTGCAGCAGCTGTTTTTATCCAGAAATACAATTATTTGAAAAAACTTCAGACAGCACAAATAGGCTTTGTTCCTGTGCCCACAAGATGAAATAGGATCTTCAGGGCTGCGTATAAAAGTTATAAATTACTTGCCACAGCAGACTGATAAACAAATCAACACGTTATGCCTTTCACCTAATAAATACATTAAACATTAATAAGTTGCACGAGTTGCGTCGGTGATCTTTGGTTGTCTCTTTAGTTGCTGATAGTCAATATGTTGTACACTGTACACACACACACACACACACACACACACACACACACAAACACACACAGGGACGGACGGTCTCTGTCCTCTCACTTTCCTTCCATCCTAATCCAGATGACAAAAGGTTCTCAGCTGATGAAAATCAAGATTAAATCTTCTGATTTTTACTGCCAGCTGAAACCACAAACTTTATTAACAGTTAACAGAATATTAGTGTAATATTGAAGAATGTGTGTAGTTTGATTAAAAGGAGACAGTTTGTTTGACTGACATGAATTTAGTGACTGTTTAAACTGTAGCTCACTGTCTTCGAGGTGTGTACATGTTCTATCTGTTCCCCTGATCTATAAAATCACACAGTTGAAGGTTACATGGCTGCAGAAACTGTCCAATCTGAACACTGTTAGGGTTAGGGTTAGGGTTCACACAGTTCATGGTTGTTCTCTCTGACCTTTGACCCTGTGCAGTGTACGCTGACCCTCGATACTGGCAGATGGAGCTGTTCCCCGGCCGAGGCCAGAACATCATCTGTGACGGATCGGCCTTTTAACCTTCAGGTGGAGCGAAGTGGAGGAGGACAGTTCAGGACTGTGGCGTGACAGATGGGCTGTGAATGTCTGACTTCCTGCTGAGGCGGCGCTCGTCTGCCTTCGCGTGGCCCCGCCCACTGATGCCTTATAACCCTACGGTCTTTTTTCCGACGCCCCACCCGTCTGATAATCCTCCCATTGTCCTCAGAGAACTGGAAACCATTGCACACATGACTTTAAGGGTCAAGGTTGGAGGATTTAAAAGTGGCTTTTTGACTTTGTCCTGGTGTATAACAGCGGAGCATCATCGGCCTTTAGACTCTCTGCAGCTCTCAGATGTTTTGGATGTGCTGTGCTCGTGCCATAGCTTCAAGCAGATGTCTAGCAATGAAATCACTGGGTGTGTTTCTCTTTCAGAAGGTAGTGAAACACTGTCGAGTACATTGCCGCTATCTGAATCGCGGCCCACATCTACGATTTGTTCAGGATTTTAAAAAGTAGGTGTTTTGATACCTTTTTCCTGGGTTACTAGTCAATCAGGGGTTTGTAGGCGGGATTAAGAATGTCTGCAGGTTGATGTAAGTCAAATTAGAAGAATAACAAGTCTAAAAATCACTACATTTATTCAGTCAACTTTTAAGTAAACTGCTCCTAGAAACCGCAGCTTCTGTGTTGACTGAAAATGATGTTGACTGGACGGATCAATCCCTGCTGATTGTTTAGAACAAAATAAAACCCCCCTGCTAAGAATGAAAAGAAACAAAGTGATTACATAATGCTTATTCTGCAGTGCACTAATGACTTCGGTGTCAGTAGTTGTTGGACATTCGCTACCTCCTGAAGTTGTGAGACACACCTGCAGCTTCACCTTCTGCTCCTCATCCGTTTTGTCTTAAAGGGCCTTTTCACCGAAAGTTACACAAACAGCTTTCTTAGTTATCTGTGATGTTATCTAGAACAAGCAGTTCTCCTTTGAACTGAACTGCAATATTCTGACATATATTGTGATTATTTTCTTTAAAAGAAGTTTTATTTATGTAGCCACAAATCACAATTTGCCTGAAGAGGCTTTACAATCTGTGCAGTGTACGACACTGTCGATTTGGATAAGAGAAAACACAATAAATGAACAGGTAAATAGGAAAAAAGCTGCATATATAATAAATTATATGCTGCTCGTTGATGTTTTCTACAGATAAATCACCAATTCATCTCACATTTGACACATTTAATGGCCACCTGATAATTTACAAAAATTATTGTGACATTCAAAAGAAAGTGGCAGAGAATGTGTTTTTTTTATTTTGGTGAACTGACCCTTTAACAACCACTAACATACAGCCTCATCATTCATCCTTCATGTCTTTTATCAGGATCAGCTTCAGATATATATTTTTAAATTGTGACTTTACTAATTCAACAGACAAAGTTGCTTCTTTAATTTCAGTGTCGTTATTTATTGTTATGATTGTATGTGTATATATATGTTCAAGCCATTCATTTTAATAATAACGTGTTGTAATATTATTATGCTGTGATCAGTTGTGGGTATTAGTGCAGAGAGCAGACAGCAACATCACAGTGACGTAGTAGAGCAAATATTTTGTGCATAATCAGCGTTTCAATGGGTCGTTCAAAAGTCTGAATAATATTAAATCAGTTTGCCAAAGTTAATGCCTGTCAAATCCGAGTTTCTGTGTTTAACAGATGCTCCGCCTCGTTTTGTTTTCTCATTAAAAAAAAAAACTTCTCATTTCTAAACATCACCCGATGCGAGTGCTTGAACAGAGTTAGGGAGTGAATCGTTTAAAATGTTCGCTTCGTATAGAAATGTCATAGTTTTTATGAGAAAATTAAAGCTTGTCATGTATTTGCTTCCACCTGTGTGGGATTTTTTTTTTTTTTAAAGTGCTATGAAGCAGAAAGGTTGGAAATCAGGCAAGTTTGTCTTGTTTTAATGAGGAAAGGTGTTAAACTGCTTATTTTTGCTGAGCAGACGGTTTTACAGATGATATTGTGAGTGTTCGGAGCACCGCAGGTAGGAAATAATGAATTGTACAAAATGTTAAACAAAATCTTGTGACATTTAACAGGAAAAATCTGAAATACTTCCATAGGACTGTTCATCCAACTTTTGGCACATTTTACTGTGTGTTCACATTTGTATTGTTATTGTTGACAAACCTTGAACACAGATGCCAGTTTATTAGATACACCAACCTACCCAGTTGTAAACAATCATTGTTCCAGTTGTAGAGATACTGGACTGACGGGCCGAATCTGTAATAACTCTTGAGGTCCCAGGATACTGAATCCCTGAAAGGTTTTATTTAATTAATCAGTAATGTAATTTGACCTCAGTTTTTCTTAAATCATGGCTACCGGCCTGAATGAAGGTAAATAAACAACAGGGGAGCTGAATGCTTTGGTAAGTACTCTAATTACTTTGCATTCATGTCACATACAGATCAGAGTGTGTTAAATGTTTTCAGGTCACAATCATCCACAGGGCGGACCTGTGACAAACCTGAAGAACCTCCACCTGCAAGAGCTGTGAGTAAATGTAAACCTCTGCAGGCTCAGATCAGACTTTTATTGAACCCTAAATGTGACATTATTATATTAATAGTATTTAATTAATATTTGATTGTCTCCAACTCCGGTTAAAATATTTCTATTTAGCTGCTAAATCTAATCTCTTGCCAAAACTACACTACGTAGAGGCTTCTCTGCGTTCACAACTTAACCATTACGGTGAGTTGACTCATTGTTAATATCAAAAATATTGATTGAAGCCTTAAATAAAAAAAAATTAGTATTATTATTGTATAACTTGTTAAATATGAGGTTTACATTTAATTTGTCTGCAGTCTGAAGTAGACAAAGTATCACCATGGTAATTACAAACAAGAAATAAATCTTTATTAGTCTGAACATAATGTAAACGGACAGCAGCAAACAGCACAATGCGCAGTAGCAACACAAGTTAGGTAGGTTTGTATCTGATTAAACATTAAAGGTGGACTAAGTGGTTCTGATCAGTCCCAATCGTTTTGAACACAGCCCTGCCTTTGTGAGTGGTAAACAAAGTGAATCAGACCGGGCCACACAACACAAACTTGTTATTCCAGCCAGGATTTTTGTGTGTCAGGTAATGTTAAATGACCTGCAGACATTCAGCTTACTTCCAAGTTTACCAAGATATGCTGCTGTTGTTGTTGTGACGTCAACTATAGCAGCAGGAGAGCTGTATCGCTGTCTGGAGCTGTGTGCTGCCTCTGGCACTATATTGACACTATTTCTCCAGAATCGCTTACCACACCTTTAATGTTTATTTGTGGATATGTTAATAAACCGCACGTACTGTGGAGTCTGGAGTCTGCCAGTTTAAAAACAGACTGGTTTAAAGGTAATACAAGCAATACAGCAACTGTTACTACAATCTAACTTTATCAGGGTGCTGATTCTCCAGCAGGGGGAGCTGTTCAGTTATTGTGACCAGCGCCACCTACAGGAGAGCAAAGTAGTGGTTCAGTTCATAGTAATCTGCCATGTTTTAGGGGAAGTAAAGCATTTGAAAGATGCACCCGGAAATGATACTGAAATATTCAGTAGTATTAACTGAATATTACAAATGTAATGCAGCTAAATGAAAGCAGACTGAATAACTAAAGACATTAAACAATCCTAAGTGCTAATATTCTTTCCCCTCACAGTTTAACTGCCTGCTGTACAATCAATAACTTTTAAATATCCTACCATCAGGAAGAGCGGCTGTAATTTATAACTGAAAGTAAAAGACAGTGCAGCGTTTTTAAAATTTGATATAGAGTATAAATGAGGAAGTCACTGAGAGGGACTGTTGCAGTTTGAGGTTAAAGTGCAAAGCATCATATTTGGGTTTTCATATTGGTCAGTTGCCCAAACAAAAAATCCTCTTCCCTCTCGTATTATCTCTCCGGTCGCATAGATTTTATTTTATTTGTACAGGTTTTGAGATTTCTGTCTTCCTCCTAGTACAATAGAGGGAAGAGAGTTTGTTCATACCTTATGTTTTATTATTTGTAATATATTAAATGAATACAAAACTATCTGACCGGAGAGACAACACGAGAACAAATTAATTCTCTATTCTCTCTATATTTAGTGTACTGCCCCTTTAAGAGCTGCCATGCCAGCTTTAAGAAAGTCCCTATAAAAACCCTTTAAACAAGATTAGAAAACATTTAAAAAATCTGTGTAAAATCAGTTGTTGTAGGATGTTCTGCTGCTGGTCACGTTCCTCCGGCCAGCAGTGGAGACGACTCGGAGACTCCGCGTTTGTGGTGATGTGCTGCTGCGACGCCATCGTGTGACCAGTCGTACAGGTGGCTGCTCTGCAAAACTGCTTCGGCTCGCAAGTTAATTTTCTTCATGAAAAAAGAAAGAAACAACAAAGTTACACACACACACATGAATTTAATCACACTGATCTGCTAGAATTTCCTAATTTTACTGAATCTAATGAACAAAAAAAATGCAAACAGCAGTTTCTATACATCATTTTATATCATGTTTGTTGTTTGCAACCCTCTCTCTTCTATCAACCCTTTGTGGGCACCTTTAACCTTTTTATTTTAATTGTATATGAAGTTGTAGTTTAAATTGATGTAAAACAACTACAATAATAATAATTTTAAAAACCACTGGGTCAAGTCAGTAACTAACCGTAGGTCCACAAGTATAAACTATGTATCTCTACACTGGACAAAGATACAACTTATTATCTGACTCACAGAACATGAGGATTTCCTTGTTTGTAGGAGTGTTTGTCTGGTCTTCACAGTAAATATAACAAACAAAACACAAGAGATTAGACTTCAACAGCAGCTGTGTGGGTGAAAAGATGAGAGAGAGAGTACCTGAAAATCTCTGATGTAGGTGAGGAAGAAGCTGATGAAGGAGAAGGCCAGAAACCATTCAGACACGGTGCTGATAATGTGAGCTGTGTAGCCCTGAAGAGGACAAGATACAAACATTAATGTTGACATGATGCTGCAAAGAGCTGCGTTACCAACATCAATACGTTTTATTACCAACTTAAAGGTGTTTCTTTTATTCTTGTATGGCTGATTGTGATCAGACAACTTATATTTCTCAAAGTAAGGTATCATTCTAGCATCAGTACTGAAACTTATGATATCTGCACTAGTAAATCCCACCAATGACTACTGACCGTCTCTCCAGGAGTCCAGTGCAGTTTGTGAGCTACGTCCACTCCCGGCAGGCTGCTGTACATGATGACTGATGATATGAACACTGACAGGACGCTGTTAAGGATCATAGCTAAACACTACAGAGGGTGTGTTTCCATACACAGCTGATATTCTGATTCGCTTCCTTAAACTTTTATCAACCGCTGTTGCTTTGGTGCTGGGTTCTTCTGTTTCCATCATGTTTTTACAAACCAGACTTCAAATATTTCATTATTAGTAAAACATGACCCCAGAACGTTATTAATTGTGTTTTTTTGCTGTGTCGCTAAAGCCGTTGTTGGTATCATCTCCTGAGCAAGTTTGGTTCCAGTAATTGTCCCCGAACGTGGTGGAGAACAGTGGAAACAAAAGTAGAACCTGTGAGAATGACTGCATGTTAAACTGGTTGTTACGTTCCTGTAGTGGTTAAAGGCCTTTCTATCAACCTGTCCACTGATCCAGTCTCTACACCAAGTGCAGTCCTTCCATTCATTTAACGATACTGACATTGGTGCCACTTCTATTATTGTACAATCAGTCAAAAATCCCTTTGTTTTCTCAACACATTCAAGACTGTTTTAATTTGGAACATAATAAAAACTTTCCCCATTAAGTAATTATTGTCTCACTACTCTGTCGCCATATTAAAGGATACTGCTGATGATGCTGCACAGGGTCCAGAATCCGATGCCGAGGCGGACCAGGTAGATGGTCTTGCTGTGGACGTGAGGCTGCATGTAGAGTGACAGCAGCGTCTGAACCAGGATGTAGAGCGCTCCGACCCCGAAGGTCAGCACGGCCCCCACCAGGTGCATGGAGAACAGCGTGGTCTTCTACTCACACACACACACACACACAGATTCACTGACATGTTCAACACTTCACACACTGTACAGGTGTGATCAGATCCAGGACCAGCAGCGCTCACCTGGAAGTTGGCGACCACGCACATCCCAAAGGAGCTGATAAAACCGAGCAGCAGCCCGAAGCGGTTCAGTCTGTTCAGTTTGAGCTCGTTTTCACCTGTCAGAGCCTCCACCTGTTTGTAACGCACGTATACTGTGGCCATACCTGCACACGCACACACACACACACACACACACACACACACACACACTCAATCAATGAGTGAAATAAGTCCTATAACATCAGCCGATATTCTTTTCTTCTTTCTACGTAGACAGAATATTTAACAGCTGTACAATAAATTAATCATGAAAGATTTCTATTAAACAATAACTAACAAATTTGTGTGTGTGTGTGTGTGTGTGTGTGTGTGTGTGTGTGTGTGTGTGTGTGTGTGTGTTGTGTGTGTGTGTGTGTGTGTGTGCACTTGTGTGTTACCTAAAAAGGCTGACACATCCAGCATGATGCCAAACACACACCTCTCTGGTGCCATCGTTCCTGTGTCGCTGCAACACACAACAAAGTTCATTAAGAGAGAAGTTTGTTTTATTTTGTTAAATATATAATAAAGCTGTTTAAAAAATATATATATGTTCATAATATGGAAAAATGTTAATTCTGGTGTCAGATCTAAAACTCATGCACCATGTATTAACGTCAGTATAAACTAAAAAGGTAAATCTGCCACTGTTATTGTATGTGGTTGAACAGTGGTTTCCAACCTGAGCGTCGGGACCCCCACTAGGGGTCACCAAAGCTTGAAGGAGGGTCACGAGGCCTTCTTGAATTTAAAGGGGTGTAAAAAATTTAAAAGAAAATATACACAGTAGGCTTGTATCTCAGCATTTTGTTCCTAAAGTTCAGATTTTTATTTAAGATCTAAACTTTGACGACTTGAACACAAGCTGTAATTAGAGCCTTCACTCTCTGCTAAAGAAGGAAAAGTACAAAGTTAAAACAAGTAAAGAGTCAATAGAACAATGGCGAAGCATCAGGGAGAAGAAAACACTGAATTTGTCACAAAAAAAAAGAAACCTATTTAGTCTGTATGCTTGTTAAAAATAAAATGTAAAAAATACATAATACAGACAGAGAAACTAATTCTGTCCAGAAAACTCTGATATTCATCCAAATTAATCGTTTTACACAAACTTCCTGCACTTATTGCGTTTAATATTTGGGATCATTATTCTGTTTATTATTTGTTCTGTTCTGTTACTGTTATACATTGAATAGTCAGTAAGACATCGTCAGATTACTCAATGATAGAAAATGAATCCCTTAAGAAAAAGGTTGAGAGCTGCTGCTCTAAGAAACTACAATGTGGATTTTCAACAGTTTTCTGGTCAATAAACAAATGAATGTTTAATGTATTAATGTAGGTAATGTATTTAATATGTATATAAAATCATATTTGTTGTAGCAATACTTTCAACTACATTTCAATTGAGACATCTGAAAAGAAAAATACAATACTGCAAATCAAACCAAATCAATATATATCGTATAGAAATAGAGAGAGAGAGAGAGTGTGTGTGTGTGTGTGTGTGTGTGTGTGTGTGTGTGTTCAGACCTGATGTAAGGCACCAGAGGATCCACATGTCTCAGCAACACCGCGGTGATGTAAGCAAAGATGAAGGACGCCGCCGTCCAGGTGACCAGCGCTGCGGGCAGGAAGCAAAGACCCTGCTGGAACCACCACATGGCCGCCTCACTGTGTGTGTGTGTGTGTGTGTGTGTGTGTGTGTGTGTGTGTGTGTGTGTGTGTGCGCTGCTGGTTCACTCTGTCCTGTATACAACACACAAACAGGGACACACACTGATATACAGTCGGGCCGTCATCAACTGTGCTGCTGACTCAAAAATAAATGTTTAATTTTAATTTTTAAAGTGAATATTAAAATTGTTTCACTTTTAAAGACCAGTATGAACACAATTTAAGATTTTATGTCCATACTGGCAGAATAAAGGACCATGGATGTGAAGGAAAACCGGTACTGGTCCAGTTTGCAACTTATACAAGTGTGATGCAGAAACTTGAGGCCACCAGTGCACACACACACTGAGAACGGACTTTACAGTGAAGTAGGAGACATCTTGTATCCTTCAGGAAAACATAAAAAATATGCATATTCATAGATTATGCAATTTTTAATGAGGTAGAAGGAGTAGACGCCTTTTAAAAAGGGAGTTTAATAATGAAATTATACTTTTATTGTGGAAAAAAAACATCTGAAATGTCTGAAGGGGATCTTTAAAGGATTATATTATCATGATTATCTCTATGGGGCATTTATATATCCTGATCTATCACACAACATCAGTTCAAACACCAGTTCTGAGAGGCGCGAGTCATCTGAAATGAGCCTAATAAGATCCACAGCTTCACCTGGCACTTAAAGCTGCAGCAGGTAACCTTTATATCTGCTGACATTTTCACTGTGTCCTGACATTAGTACATGAGACAGATAATCTGTGAATAAATCAGGTTCCTCTGGCTCTAGTGCTCCTAATGGCATTCACAAGAATCCATCATCCAGGACGAAAACAACCAATCAGAGCAGAGACAGAGGTTGTTTTCACACATTATCTGTCTCATATACTGCTGCCAGGATATAATGAACATCTCACCAAATATGACCAAAATAATACTGTTATAAAAATTACCTACTGCAGCTTTAAAGTGATAAAAAAAAACACACAGTGTTATAGTAACGTGTGCAGAGGCTTTAAGGAAATTCCCCATGTTCTCACTGAGGAAGTGAAACTGAGAAAGTCAGACTGAAGTGTGTAAAATTAACTGTTTCTGTTATTCTCGCCTTTAGGGAACCAGGGTCGCTCACACCAAACTCCATTCAAAAATCTGACACTTTAAGAAAAACCAAACTAAGCTCATACGAGTCCAAACGTTACATGTAACGTTAATGATCCAAATTAAAACCAGTAGGATTGTTGATAGCTAACGTTGGCTACGGCCGATAGCTTCCATCGATCATTATTAACGTTATATTTAAACGTTTTCAGTTTTACCGGTTGGACCACCCAGCCGATCGATAGAGGAAATATCGTCACGTGAGTCAGTCAGTCGGTTTGTAACTGATCATAATAACACTCACGTTATCACGAGTCCTCCAGTGACCATACTCTTCCTCAGGCAACTCCTTAAATCTCTTATTTCCTAACGGGACTCTGGTGTCCAGACGTCCGTGTTACTGTCACTAACCGTCGGTGTACTGCGGAGGTCGTGTGCGCCGCTTCCATTTAAAAATAAAGTTAAAAGTTACCACAGGGTCGTTGTAGTTCAGCGGAGGGTGAAGCACGCATGCGCAAGTCAACAACAAGACAAGACTTTAGGGCTCATTCTGTCCTGAATTCTGCCTCACAGGCTAACATAAAGGAGCAGTGTGTGCCCTCAGTTTAAACTACAGGGAAGAGGAAGCTGTGGAAGACCATTTTCACCAATGTGATGGGATAATGAGAAACTTTCTCAAAATAATAATGAATAATGAATTAAGATACTAATTCCAAATATTGAGAATAGGTTTGTCATTATTTTGCAATCCTAAGTTAAAATAATGAGAACGTTTCTTATTATTTTGAGATCCTATGTAAATATTTTAATAGATTACCATTATAATGACTTACACAATCTTTTTTTTCATAAATGGGCTCCATAAAAAAGCTTGTGTGAAGTGCTGATAAAAAAAAAAAAAAACTTACCATTTCAGGATACTCAGCAGAGCTAATACAGAATTTCTCACAACTCTTGGTTAAATAAAGAACCCAAATAGTATATATAGTAATTGTTTTGCAAGTGCATCATGAATAACACCTAATACAAACAGCAATTTAAGTATTCATTTTACACCAATGTGTGTTTTAGAAGCACTACTGTGTACAATTAGGGCTTCATAATTATTTGAAATACTTTTGAAATTAATATGGCCAAATGATAATTCTCACTCTAATAAATTGCAATATTAAGTTTTTATAGTATCGTGCAGCCCTACAATTTACATTTATTCACTCTCTCTCCCGCAGAGATAAAAAAAAAATATATAAAATAAAAAAAAAAACACAAAATTTTTTAAAAAAAAAAAAAAAAAAAAAAAACATCCCCCAAAACCTTACTTTTTTTTAAAAAGAAAAAAAAGTGAATTTAAATAAAAAAATAAAAAAAAAAAAAAAAAAAAAAAAAAAAAAAAAAAAAAAAAAAAAAAAAAAAAAAAAAAAAAAAAAAAAAAAAAAATAAAAAAAAAAAAAAAAAAAAAAAAAAAAAAATAAAAAAAAAAAAAAAAAAAAAAAAAATGAAAATGAATGATACAAGTTTCTATTATTATTGTTATTTTAATGCTGGCCTCCTCTCGTCCCATTGAAAAAAATAATAAGTTGGAAACACAACCGCCAGAATCAAACTTCCTTACATACCACCCTCTGGAGCGTTGCCTTCAGTGGCCCCATCAGTGGTTTCCAGTCAGACCAGGACAATGAATCCATCAGTTTGACCGTTTTCCAGTAAAACACAGAAGATGAAACCTGCTTCCAGGTAGGAAGTATGAAATTTATTTGCATTGGTAGGTGAACGGAGAGATTGTCAGGTGATGTGGTTTTTACTGTACTGTCGTCTATGAACACACACCGTTCTGCACACTGGTGATATACCTGAGCTCGGCAGTCTGGCCAACAGAAGACAAACTTTTACACAAGCTTTCCAGAGTACAGACACACGCAGTGACAACATGCTCATCGTGAAAAGGCTTCTTCTCTTCTACAAAACAATAAAAAAAATAAAAAAAACCTGACCTGACATCAGTAACTATATGCAGATGAGCTGTCGATGCTGTATCTCACAGTTATTATGAAAAGGTTGTTCAGTTGCAGGTTTCAGGTCGTGGGGTTATACAAAGACTCTCTACAGCTATAGTACACACTGTACAGCAGTATAGTACACATGCAGATTAGGGCATCGTTTCTTTTCCCATTTTGTCCTGAAACACCCAGAAACGACCGTACAGAGACGCCCACTGTGGAAAATAAAGGATAAAATAATCTGAATGTCAACATTGAACTGTTTTATTTAAAGGGTCAGTTCACACAAGTCACAAACACAGTTAGTATCCAGTCACACAGGTTTTGATTTTGTCTCGACATTAAAATCTCCATTAAGATTTTTGCCTTTCAGCCAAATAGTTTTTTTTCATATTTTCTATTATTTCTTTTACTTAATGACTATATTTTCTCAAAATTATAACTATAGTTTATTACTTTCTTACATTTGTATGACTTTATTCTTCAAATATTGCAACTTATTTGTATAATTACAACTGAAGTCTCATAATTTCACTCTCTCTCCTGTGGCTCTCCCCACTGGCAGAATGTCTTTACAGAAACTATCATGACTTCCTTCCCAATATAATCACATTATTTTCAAAACTTTTCTTTGTTAAATTATCCTTTTTCATAATATTTAGATGTTTTTTCTTTGTATTTATTCTTGATATTATTTTTTTAAATAGTTTTTATTAGCAAAATAACAAATTTCCCAATTTCCTTATTCAAAACTTTACTCTCAATATATTACATTCTCAAAATACTGAAACCATATTCTTGTAACCACTTTATTCTCATAAATTCCATCGTTATAAGCGTTGACTTTATTTAAAAGTATTTAATGATATACATCATAATATTTCATCTTAAAGGAGCAGTGTGCAGGATTTAGTGGCATCAAGAGGTGAAGTTGCAGATTGAAACTAACTTTTAACACTGCTGGCGTTTGTATTTGACGACCTGGGAACGAGAACAAGCTGTGAAATGTGATGGAGAAACTACGGTGGCCATGAAACCTGTGAAGCATCTAGAGCCACTGTTTGATTTGTCCATTCTGAGCTACTGTAGAAACAGGGCAGCCTCCATACAAGGCGACTTAGGCGTCTGTAGACAAAAACGTTTCATTCTAAGGTAACAAAAACACAAATCTTATATTCAGGTGATTATACACTAATGAAAACAAACTTGGGTTATTATATTTTATTTACGCCAGTAGATCCTCCTAAAAGTTACACACTGGACCTTTAAGATACCACAAGGCATTCAATGTATGTTTGTTATTTGTGTGAAGTGGCCCTTTAACACTTTCTATGAATCAGACCAACAGTCTTTTTTTTTTTCTTTTAATCATTAACATTCAGATGACCTGAACCTGAACTCGTCCAGTTAAGACAATTGCGCTGTTGTAACTGCTGTAACTTGACTACAGTCAACACTTTGCATTGTAAATCTTTTTATAACATTATAAAAAAAAACTATAGCGGCTTAGTTCAGCATCTGCAGATGTAACCCTTTAGACGAAATACAAATAAAAAACAGGCACAATATGCAAAAGCAAGAAACTAAACTCCGCCGTTAAAACTTGTTCTCCACATTAAATCACTACAGGTTCTCTTCAGAAGCAGCAACACTGAACACCCACTCGGCACGAGGCACCGTAACAGTAGAAGATGATGTCGGAGCAGCAGCCACTTCAAATAAACAGGTTTTTATTATTAACTGTCAGGAACAAAAGTTTGATCTGATTCTCGTCAGTCACCACCTTAAAAGCTGTGATGTCATCGTGTGACCTCACCTCCTACACATTCAGTCGAGGTGCACCTGTTCAGCTTCAGCAGGTACGTTTTGGAGGAAACGCAACGTCACCCAATGTTCTGTTATATTAACGGTGATTCGGGTTGAGTAACGGCGTCCATCGGCCACACAGGAAGGAGTGTAAATAACCGTAATGGTGGCAGGTAGTTTGTTTTAAAAGGAGAAGTCTGGTTATTGTCAACAAATCCAATAAAAAGACCAAAACCAACAACTTTTGAAGACTTGTCGTCTATAAAAAGGCTTAAATTCTACAAGATTATAATGGAGTGAAAGGACCACTGACCTTAAAAAGGTACAAGTCTGGGGATATTCTGCATTATTTTCAACAAATCCCACAAAAAAAGACCAAAACAAACAATGAACTGATCCACTAACAAGTGTTGTCTGTGTATTTAAAGCCTGATAATCTTATTCCTCGGTACCAGAGCTCCATTGTTGTCAAAAAACTATTAAAAACACATAAATGAGGCACATTGTTGCACTGAGTGACATGTTCCTTCATTACCAAAAACACACACACACACAGTATTTGGACTCACATACACATTCCTGCTGCCAGTAGAACAAAAAAAAAAAAGTGGATTAATCCACTGCTGAAAATAGTCCCCAACAATTGCATTATTTCTTCCTGATTGAATAATGTTTGCTAAAACCTACAGTAACCCGATGTCTTAGGAAATTACTGAGAGTCGGAACCAATGAGTCGGGAAGTCAGAAACCATTAAGAGACAAACTAAAACATTGTTGGTTTTGGTCCTTTCACTGGATTTGTTGGTGGTAGAAGAGGAACGAGAAGTAACAGAAAGCAGACAGACAGCTGGCGGAGTGATCTGTCGCTCTGATCTGATCGGAGTATTGATTCATTTAAAACGTGAGCTTTGTTCTCGAACTCAAAAGGCCTACTTGCTAGCTTCTGTACTTTTCATCTGCATAGCTCTTAACGCTAGTAAGTGGACCTTTGAGTTTAGACATTTAATACGTGAATAGTTCAGATTTTGGCTATCGTGTCTCTCCCTCTTGTGCATGACGTGTCCTAATCTATTTACAATGAAAAGAATAAAAAGTGTAGAGGAAGCCAAACTCCAAGAAGCATTAGCCAAACTATAAACTTCATAATGAATAGCAAATAACATTACATGTGACAATAAGCACGCACACACACACACACACACACACACACGCACACACAACCCAGACTTGAATAACACCCAAAAACATCCCATGTGCAGAAACGAGTGATTTCAGTTAACATTGGCAGTGAATATTCTGATATGTAACAGAAAAGTGGAACAAAGTCGACATTAAGTTTCCTCCAAAACCGCATTTTGCTGATGTGAAACAGCTGCACAGTTCTCAGTAATGTGCAGAAGATAAAGTTGTTTTAAAATCATATACATGAAGAAAAAAAAAAAGGTTTATAAATGTGTCAAAGCAGGATTTTTAACTTAAAAGAGAAGCACAGACACCGTAACAGTTTGGTATTTACAATAGCAAAAAGGTGAAAGTTATGCAAATATTACAAAAATTATAACCATGAAAAGCAAAGAGTTTGATTCATTTCCAATACATTTTCTTTGCACAAGAACAGTTAAAACACACTTAAGTTTCTCTCCTTGAACATACTGAGTAGCACCTGTACTCTCCTGAAATATTTGCTGTGTAACCATGAGTTTGTCAGAAGATATTATTATTATTATTATTATTATTATTATTATTATTATTATTACTGGGGCAGAAGATTAAACTGGTACAAATTCAATTCTGCACTGGTGAGAAAAAAAAAAAGAGAAAACAATGACAGTAATACTCCAGTATCTTAATATATATTATTTGTCCTCACATTCAGTTGGCAGAAGCACGTACGTTACACCACGTCATCCCCTGCATCTCTACGTGGAAAACAGAGGGAAGAAAAGATGAGTGCGACTAACAGGAAGGGACAGAGTCAGTAATGGCCGGCGTGTCCTCAGTGAGGAGCTGAACTGAGCACTGAACAAGGCTTGATTTTGAAAACGAAAATGTGAAGATGGCAGGCAATCTGGTTGCAAACACTGACACAGTAACGCACCAAGTCAAAAAAGGAAATGATCTGCAGGAGAGAAAAGAGACAGTCCGTCACTCTTTGCAAGCAGGAATAACAGGAGCTCTACACACAGTGGAAACACATTAGTGACAGGAAGATTAAAAAAAATGATGAAAAGTTCAGTAAAATTATAAAAGAGTCAAAGGTTTTACTTAATATCTCAGAATTCGGACTTAATATTTCATCATTTCAATGTGTAAAAATCATAGTTTGTATCTAATTTTTACACAGCATCTCTTTTTCATCCCAATATTTCAGTGTCATAATTTTGAGTTAGTATGTTATAATTGTTACTCAGTATATCTCATACTTTTGATACATTACAGTTTTTCATCCCCAAACTTGTGACATACTCAGATTTATGATATCAAGTAAAAATGTTTGATGATAAAATCTCAAAATAATTAGTTTGACTGTCCTACTTTTCACTCGTTATCTCAGTTTCATACTTATGACAATATTTCAGTCTTTCAGTATACATTTGACTTACTCGCTCGTTTTCACTTGGTAAGTCATAATAAAGACTTGTATCTTATTATTTATTATTTTTACCTAGTATCTCCGAATTTCAACGCATCATTTCAAACCAGTTACTTCGTATCTAATAACTGTGACTTAGAAAACATTCAATCAAAGCTAGAATCGTGTGTGTACTTACCAATGCAATCCACAGCACCAGGTACTCGTCGATAAAACTATTGAAATACTGATCCAGGAACAGTAGTCCTGGTCCCAGGAAGGCTAAATCATGGAGATGCATCTCACTTTTTGTCATATGTGCTACCTGTGGACAGACAGAAAGCACAGTCAGCATCAAACAACACAACTGTTTAACTATACTAAAAATAAAAATAAATTCCTTCAGCAATTCTCTGTTTTAACTTATACTTTATATATATTAATGGTATTTTGTGAATTTTAATGTATTTTTTTATGGTTCTATCAGTATGTTGAATGTTGAGCTACTTCCTACAACTTTTGTTGTGATGACAATAAAGTTAACTCAAACTCAGGATAACTAATGTGGTAAAAAGAAGTTACTGCAAACTGAAAATAAAAATGCAGTTTCAAGTTCAAAAGTCAACAGGTGAGATCAGAGAAAACAGATGTTCCACCGTCTCGTCACTAACTTTGTCTTATTTTCTATGATTTCTAACATCAAGTTCTCTACCAGACTCTTGTTTCACAACAAAGTTTATTTAGTTAAATGTTAAAACTGTTCAGTATTTAGTTATATGTTGCTCAATCACAGCTTACACTCTGTTGGTATGAGCTTTACAAGGTTTTTTTTGCCAGATTTGAGGAATTTAAACCGGGTGAAGCTGAACAAAGTATTCAGCTTTGGATTTGTTTGAAGGTGATTTGTTTGATGAAGCTCGGCTAATAGTTTCCTTCTGCTTCCAGTATTTGTACTAAGCTACATTAAACACATCCTGGATCTCAACAGTGGAGAGACACAGCAATGAGTCTGAATCTGTGTGTACAAACTGAATACTGAAGTTTCTACATTGTCAGGTTTTTCCTTTCTGTTTCTTATAAAAAAAAAAGCAGGTTTGACTTACAACTAATTTATTGGTGATTTTCGCCGAGACGAAGCCAAACGCCAGGATATAAAGACACGGATGTTTCTCAAAGAGCTGAACAGCAGACTTCTTGTATATCATCATCGCCAAAATTATAACGGAACCAATATGTAAGACTGGAGAGAGGACGCTGGTTCCCTGAAGACACAGACACACAATAAACACACAGATGGTTAATGTCAGTAGAAAGATTCACTAGAGCTGCTTAAAGTCCCATAATAATTAGCAATGAGTTCTACATAGCATATGATACAGAGCGGTGGTGCATTCAGACACCAGCTTGCGATAAATTATTCAACAGATAGCAGCTGACAATTTGAATTTTGTTGTTTGGCTAACTAACAGAATTAATGTTAATTAACTACAGATAATAAAATCTGAAAATTGAGAAGCCTTCTTACAGCTCTGGTAACTGTTGGTGCCTCTGGATCAAACCATATACAGTATTCATAATGGTCAATCAGGTTTCTTATTTACAAATATAAAAAGATGTGCCACAAGCCCTTTGAGGCAAATTCATTGTTTGTAATTTTTGGCTTAATAAATAAAACTGATCAGTCAAAGTCAGTAAAAACTGAAGAAATACCAGTAAAATTACACATAAATTACAAAATATCTGTGAACTCTGGTTTGCAGTGACAAATGTCAGCTGGTAGCACTGTTAGCGTAACCGAGAATACACACAGCTCTACAGGTAGTAAGAAATTAACTGAGTGAAGATATGTTATGTTTTATAGCCGTCATGTGACCAATGTTACACAAACCATCAACAGGTCACACTGACATTGCTCGGAAACATTTCCATGTGGATTTATCTGTGATAAAACAATATCCTCCCTCTTTAAACACCAACTTATCAGGACTTACTGCTATTGTGGATCCGTTTTTGCCCACACCTCCCGTAAAAATAACTCTGAAGTAATTGGTGCAGGAGAAGATGGCTCCTAAAAAAGTGCAGATGGCAGGAACCATTTTCATCTGGATATTTAGGATCGGAATCTGGGAATCAAGACAGTAAAAACACTCAAATTAAAAGGACAGATAATGAAACACTTTTACATGGATAGATTTTGCTGATCATACTAATAATCCAGCTATTTTTGTAATTTGTGAGTTCATTCACCTTTACATCCACAATGAAAGCATCATGAGTAATGTTAGAGGATTGTAAACACGTTCAGAGTGACACTCTTTCTGATAACAGTTATAGTAAAACAGTCAAAACAAGAATGTTAGAGCAGCATTTTAAAAAAAAACAGCATAAACATCAATACACAATTACATTATCACCAGTCTCATTAATCTCAATCATTAAGAATTAGAACCGATCACAATTACCAGTGACTGCCAAAAAGCAGATCCTCCCACGGCGGCCAGCAAATACATGATTATAATGAAGATTTGCACCTCAGTCACATCAATGCTGAGTGGGAGGAGAAAGCAGAGAGTTCACAGTGAGGATTAGTGACCAGCACACAGTAATCCTACAGCCTTCTTCCACAACACACTGCTGGACACGGAGCTGATGGGACGCTGTTGTGTTCTTCGCCACCACGCAGTTATTTATTATTTATAATGGAGGTTAAAGATTAAAACAGGAAAGTCGCTGCATTAAAGATGCAATCAGTTATATTTAACTGGCTCTTTGAACAAGAGGTCGTCCTCCTCAGTGACTTCTGACATATTTTTAGTGGGAGACACTAAAATACGTGAAGTCACTGCGCCCGCTTGTTAAGAAATCATTCCAGCACGTAAATCCCCGTAAAACCACCAACTGTTGTTAATTTCTGTTTGTGTACAGATTTAACATCTGACATACGTTTTGATTAGAGAGCTTTAGAGGTGTTGAAGGAAGGTGTAGTTTTGAACCAGGCTAGCCGTTTCCCCCTGCTTCCTGTGTTTATGCTAAGCTAGGCTAACCACATCCTGAACACCTCACTGTAAGAAAGAAAAATGTTTAATGTTTCCTTACAGCTTTCTGAACACATATAACCTGTCTGGATATCTACAGCTACAATTAAATATTTTCATTATCAATTAATCTTGTGGTTATTCTTTTTAATTAACGATTAAAACATCAGAAATAAAATGAAAATGTCTTAAATATTTCCCAGAGCAAGTAGGAAACGGTTTGCCAACAGTCCAAAGCCCGAATATATTCAGTTTACAGAGATAAAAAGAAAGATAAACGCAGAAAATCCTCTTGTTTTGTTTCCTCCACAACATTTTCCAAACAATCAGAAGGTGTCACATTGTTCCTCGTCCCCGGTGGCGTTTGGATTTAGAGTTTCGGGTGGAGATCATGCAGTTAGTTTGATACTGAAAGAGTTGTATTTTTACTGACTGCACCTTTAAGCAGAACAGACTGTGAATTTAATTCTCCATGGAGGTCAGCAGTCACTGTGGAAGGAGACAGCAGTGAGCCATGCAGCAGCAGCCAGGAGGTTTACCATCATGTTCCACAGGCAGGGACCGACAGTGGCTGTGAGCATCTGTAATCCTGCTAGACAGATCTGCACTTCTGTTATGTCAAATCTACACACAGAATACATCCACATTTACTGCAGCACCACTGCACACCTCACTGCTATTATCTCGTCAAATTACTGACAATAAAAGTATAACTAGATGCTGTTTTTAATAAGTAACAAAATGTGTTTTAGATTTGATACATTCACTTTTTTTGTTATTCAACCTAAAATTTATGCAAATCAATCTTCTGTTTTTCCAAACTTACAGGTGTCACTCAATTTGGCAATATACTTAAGTAGAGCTGTACAATTTATCGAAATATATCAAAACAATAAAAAATATATTTATAATAATAATAAGTTTTATTTTATGTGATTTTAATTGTTTTTTCAGTGAAGAGGACAATTGCTCTATGTTTTATGTTTAAGATAGACGGACTAAATTCTTAGTTTACAGAATTCAAAGTTTTTATCTTAACACAGAACCACAGCAACAAAAAACAAAGAAAGAAAGAAGAAAAAACAAGAAAACACCACAAACACTGAGAAGCACAGAGCTGTGAGCTGTTGAACCGCGCTCGGTGGACATAGAGAACAATCACACATCAGTCCCGGCTGTAGATGAAAGGTCTTAATCTTGTTTTTCTGAGCAGATATTTCCTGATTTAAATCGTCACTTTGTAAATTCTATGGGTTTCTGTGTTCAGATAACATTAAATACAGATGCATTTGAGCAGCTTTTATAGGAATCAGTACTGAAACTCAGGTCTTGTATTGAAGGACTGAACTTTAACTCCTGAGACGAGCGAACTTAATATACAAATAGAAATTATCTTCTTGCTTTTAAAAAGAAAAACAAACAGCTTTTGTCGACTCACATGCCGAAGCGCAGTGTTCCTGACACGTATGTTTGCCAGTGGGCACAGTAGAACATAAACATCCCGGCGAAGCAGCAGAAGAACATCCAGTCCGGGTTCGTACCCATCTGCACGGCTATACTGGTTCCCAACACTACGAACACTGTAGAGACAAAAGGCATGAACACAGGTCGTGTTAAAAAGGAGCTTCAGATTCACGGGGACGCAGCGGAACGACGTTGAACGGGTACAAGCTGACCAGTGGAGAGGGAGTCACAGCCGTGGTCAAACAGCTCGCCCAGCGGAGAGCTGCTATTGGTGCGTCTGGCTTGCTTCCCGTCGATGGCGTCCAATGACTGGTAGACAAACAGACCCACAGCACATAGCAGGTACGCCCAGAGAGGAGCCTGAAACAACACACACACAAACATTCATGCAGGGGTCACTCACTCACCTTGAAACCCAGAATCAAATACGCTTCAGGTTCATAACTCAGAACAGATGCTGTACACTTCAATACATATAATCACAGACCATAAACAGAGTCTGTGATACTGAGGCTAACTCTGCTCAGTCTCTGGTGGACTTCAATTCATTTTTTATTACAGTACTGTCACCAGGAAACAGACTCCATAGCTGCAAGGTCATAAAGAGAGGTGTGTATGGCTCGCGTGTCGTCGTCTTTAAACACCAAAATCGAGTCGGAGCCAGTTTTCCATCGAGGCATATTTCAAAAGTCTGAGACACCCCAAGGTCGAGGACCTCAAAAAGGTTTCCATGCCCTATTTGAGTTATTGAACAGATTATTTAACAGTGATTCAGCAATTTTACATGTATATATATTTCAGTATTTCTCTACCACAGACACCCAATGACAAATAACAGGTCCGTTGTCATTGTTGTGTTGGAGGTCAGTTTCCAGAAACAGCCCCAGTAACAGACCTATGACAGTCCCTGTAATAAAATGGCTGCTGGGGTAACTCAGCGAAGTAAAACAGTATTTGTGTTAACAGAAATCCTAGTTGTGTTTAATAAGTTTTAACATGAAGACATTCCGGTATAACGATGCTTCAGAATGATGACGAACCTGTTCAGTGGCAGTTGGGCAGTAGTAGATGAGCACGAGGGTGGTGAAGACGTTGGTTGCCAGGCCGATGATGGTGATGAGGTTGGGGGCGATCCAGGAGGGGACTCTTCCCACCAACCATTCCCAGTAACGCTGCATCAGAGGCTCCAGTAGGGAGCGTCCAGCACTGCTGTACCTGTAGGGGACGGACAACAGCCAGGTGAGGACATGATGACTTTACCCTGGTGATTTACTGCCCCCCCCCGCTTTTCAGTGTTCAGAAACTATAAACAGAGTGGCAGATCTTTTTATTCATAAATAATTTAGGTGATCTCCTCTCCTGTCAAGTTCAGACAGCCTGCAGGTAGTTCTGCAGTTTGAGAGTGTAAATGACAAACAGCTAGCAGGACGGGAATGAGTCATCAACCGTTTACGTGTCGTCAGTCCAGAAATACCAGCAACTAGACAATCAATTTATATTGTGACATTTCTGATTGTCATATTGGAAAACCACTGACTAACACTATGTACACCACTAATGTAATACCTTAATGATATTACATATGACACTGACACATGAGCTGAAGTGGTCAATCTCTTACAATTAACTGCATTATTTTACTTGTTTGTGTTCAAGTTGAAACAAGTTTGAAAATAGTTGTTAGAAGACTTTCTTGTTTCAAACTGTGTTGACCACATAAACAGTCCTGGAGTTTAATGTTGTAGAAAATAAACTCTATTTAAACCACAGTCACTCAAACAGCAACTAAGTTTGAAATGTAAACTCTTATAAAACACTGAACACGTCCATATGAGACTGCTGAGGACATTTCTGCACGGTTCCATAAATCACTGCCAACTTACTGTACATAGTATTAAATATCCATATAAGGTAAAGTTTTACTGCCGTTCGTCTCAGTCTGTAGAGCTGAAATCTCTGTTACCTGTGCTCCTCCAGTCTCTTGAGCTGGTGTCGGGACAGGGGGGGCGAGGGCAGCTCGATCAGCCTGCGCAGCACTCCGGGGGCCAGCCAGCAGGCCGCCTCCATGCCCATGCCCTGCCCAGGGTCCTTGTCCCGGGCAAGGCTTCGGCGAGAACGCAAGCCCCCCCCTTGCTGCTGCCCCGTCGTACTCATGGAGCCCTGCTGCCTGCTGATCTGGTCCCCGATGGCTCTGGCTCTGCCTCTGCCACTGTCCTGCCGGAGGGGCTAAAGATCCACAGTGGGGCCGGGTGAGGCTGGACAATACCTGGGAAACAGGAACCAAAGATATAATAACATAATACAGAAATACAGCAGCACAAAACACAGTGAAGCATCTTTACCAAGGCTGCAGCCAATGCTTATACTGATAGTAATGTAAAGATAAATCACAAGGCAGTTTAACTGTGGTACAAATGTGTGAAAAACAAACTGTGGTTTTAAGGCGCGGTGACTTTAGTTTCACTTTTACAAAGAAAAGGAAATATGCATTGTTTTTGAACAGTTTATACTATATAACATATATACGTATATAAACAGGTGAGTGGAGTAAATCGTATTATTTTACAATAACATAAAAACAGACACACAGAGCTTCTTGCTTAAATAATAACTGACTTAATCAGATTAATCGTTACAGATGAAAGATCAGACCTCTCCGGGGGGGGGTTATCGATAATAGGATTAATTACAGGTTTGTAACGTTACCAATAATAAATAAACGACCTGATATCTCTGACCTGTTCAACCAGCACAGACATAAACAAGAGTCAAACCGGCTGTAAACAAACACTACAGACAACAAACATTACTGACAACAAACACTACAGACAACAAACACTACAGACCACAAACACTACAGACCACAAACATTACTGACCACAAACACTACAGACCACAAACACTACAGACCACAAACATTACTGACCACAAACACTACAGACAACAAACACTACAGACAACAAACACTACAGACAACAAACATCACAGACAACAAACATCACAGACAACAAACATCACAGACAACAAACACTACAGACAACAGACACTACAGACAACAGACACTACAGACAACAGACACTACAGACAACAAACACTACAGACAACAAACATCACAGACAACAAACACTACAGACAACAAACATCACAGACAACAAACACTACTGACAACAAACACTACAGACAACAAACACTACTGACAACAAACACTACAGACAACAAACACTACAGACACTACAGACAACAAACACTACAGACACTACAGACAACAAACACTACAGACAACAAACACTACAGACAACAAACACTACAGACAACAAACATCACAGACAACAAACATCACAGACAACAAACACTACAGACAACAAACACTACAGACACTACAGACAACAAACACTACAGACACTACAGACAACAAACACTACAGACAACAAACACTACAGACAACAAACACTACAGACAACAAACACTACTGACAACAGACACTACAGACAACAGACACTACAGACAACAAACACTACAGACAACAAACACTACAGACAACAAACATCACAGACAACAAACACTACAGACAACAAACACTACTGACAACAAACATCACAGACAACAAACACTACTGACAACAAACACTACAGACAACAACACTACTGACAACAAACACTACAGACAACAAACACTACAGACAACAAACATCACAGACAACAAACACTACTGACAACAAACACTACAGACAACAAACACTACAGACAACAAACACTACAGACAACAAACACTACTGACAACAAACACTACTGACAACAAACACTACTGACAACAGACACTACAGACAACAGACACTACAGACAACAAACACTACAGACAACAAACACTACTGACAACAGACACTACAGACAACAAACACTACAGACAACAAACATCACAGACAACAAACACCACAGACAACAAACACTACAGACAACAAACACTACTGACAACAGACATCACAGACAACAAACACTACAGACAACAAACACTACAGACAACAAACACTACAGACAACAAACACTACTGACAACAAACACTACAGACAACAAACATCACAGACAACAAACACTACTGACAACAGACACTACAGACAACAAACACTACAGACAACAAACACTACAGACAACAAACATCACAGACAACAAACACTACTGACAACAGACACTACAGACAACAAACACTACAGACAACAAACACTACTGACAACAGACACTACAGACAACAAACATCACAGACAACAAACACTACTGACAACAGACACTACAGACAACAAACACTACAGACAACAAACACTACAGACAACAAACACTACAGACAACAAACATCACTGACAACAGACACTACAGACAACAAACACTACAGACAACAAACACTACAGACAACAGACACTACAGACAACAAACATCTGCCTCAGCGGCTCGCTAACGCTGCTAGCTGTTAGCTGCTAGCTGCTGATGGTGGAGATTAGCATTAGCTGGCTGCTCCGGAAGACGAGTGTCCGGTTGAAGTGATTCGCTGGCTGTCGGTTTTGTTTTCACCCCCCCTCTCCACTCTTGCATGGCTGACAGACCAGTGCTGGTTGTAACGATGCTGATTAAAATGAGACTCTACTGACACTTCCCCCAGAGATGACTGCGTCTCGCTGGAGCTAACCAGCTAACCCCAGAGACAGCTAGCGACTGGCGGATGAACGCAGACTGACCTGGCCGATTAAAGGACGACAGCCGCGGGTAGTCCGAGGGGGCGGTGAGGGCTGTTCAAGCCGACAGACAGGACCCCTCTGTGGGTGGCTGGGGTCGGACTTTTCTCTTTATGTGCCGGATTACCGGAGGATCGGTTGCAGCTGTCGGTGGATCACCCCGACCGGTGTCACTGTAGTTGTCACAGCGAGCTAGTTCACGTTAGCCATCACCGAAGTCTCGCGTGACTTGCTCTTCTTTAACACAGCTTTGTGCCCTGAGTAAAGTCTCGCAGGTAGGGAGGGAGGGAGGGAGGCAGGTAGGGAGGGAGGGAGGGAGGCAGGTAGGTAGGGAGGGAGGTAGGGAGGGAGGTAGGCAGGTAGGGAGGGAGGGAGGGAGGTAGGCAGGTAGGGAGGGAGGGAGGTAGGCAGGTAGGGAGGGAGGTAGATAGCGAGGCAGGGAGGGAGGTAGGCAGGGAGGGAGGTAGGCAGGGAGGGAGAGAGGGAGGGAGGTAGGCAGGGAGGGAGGGAGGCAGGTAGGGAGGGTGGTAGGCAGGGAGGGAGGTAGGCAGGTAGGGAGGGAGGTAGATAGCGAGGCAGGGAGGGAGGTAGGCAGGTGGGGAGGTAGGGAGGAAGGTAGGGAGGGAGGCAGGGAGGTAGGAAGGGAGGGAGGGAGGGAGGTAGGTAGGGGGAGGAGGCAGGTAGGGAGGCAGGTAGGGAGGGAGGGAGGTAGGCAGGGAGATAGATAGCGAGGCAGGTAGGGAGGGAGGTAGGCAGGGAGGGAGGTAGACAGGTAGGGAGGGAGGTAGGGAGGGAGGCAGGTAGGGAGGGAGGGAGGGAGGGAGGTAGGCAGGTAGGGAGGGAGGTAGGGAGGGAGGTAGGCAGGTAGGGAGGGAGGCAGGTAGGGAGGGAGGGAGGTAGGCAGGTAGGGAGGGAGGTAGGGAGGGAGGCAGGTAGGGAGGGAGGTAGGGAGGGAGGTAGGCAGGTAGGGAGGGAGGTAGGGAGGCAGGTAGGGAGGGAGGGAGGGAGGGAGACAGGGAGGGAGGCAGGAAGGGAGGGAGGTAGATAGCGAGGCAGGGAGGGGGGTAGGGAGGGAGGGTGGTAGATAGCGAGGCAGGGAGGGAGGGAGGGAGGTAGATAGCGAGGCAGGTAGGCAGGTAGGGAGGGAGGTAGGGAGGGAGGCAGGTAGGGAGGGAGGTAGGCAGGTAGGGAGGGAGGCAGGCAGGGAGGGAGGGAGGCAGGGAGGTAGGGAGGTAGATAGCGAGGCAGGGAGGGTGGTAGGCAGGTAGGGAGGGAGGGAGGCAGGGAGGTAGGGAGGTAGATAGCGAGGCAGGGAGGGAGGTAGGGAGGGAGGTAGGGAGGGAGGTAGGCAGGGAGGGGGGTAGGGAGGGAGGCAGGCAGGGAGGGAGGTAGGCAGGTAGGGAGGGAGGTAGGCAGGGAGGTAGATAGTGAGGCAGGTAGGGAGGGAGGGAGGGAGGGAGGCAGGGAGGGAGGCAGGGAGGTAGATAGCGAGGCAGGGAGGGAGGTAGGCAGGTAGGGAGGGAGGGAGGGAGGTAGATAGCGAGGCAGGGAGGGAGGTAGGCAGGTAGGCAGGTAAGGAGGGAGGAAGGGAGGGAGGGAGGTAGGCAGGTAGGGAGGGAGGGAGGCAGGGAGGTAGGGAGGGAGGTAGGGAGGTAGATAGCGAGGCAGGGAGGGAGGCAGGCAGGGAGGGAGGGAGGTAGGCAGGTAAGGAGGGAGGAAGGGAGGGAGGTAGGCAGGTAGGGAGAGAGGGAGGGAGGCAGGGAGGTAGATAGCGAGGCAGGGAGGGAGGGAGGCAGGCAGGGAGCGAGGCAGGCAGGGAGGGAGGTAGGGAGGGAGGGAGGGAGTTAGGCAGGTAGGGAGGGAGGGAGGTAGGGAGAGAGGGAGGCAGGGAGGTAGGGAGGGAGGCAGGGAGGTAGATAGCGAGGCAGGGAGGGAGGGAGGCAGATGTCCTCCTCCTCCTCCTCCTCCTTCCTCACAGATTATTTGACATATTTCTGCTCTCCAATTGACAGAAACTGTATTACTTGTGCTCATTGTAGGAACATTTTGATTTAATAATAATCAGGGTCAAAGTGATGAATGAAGTATTTTAGACAATGCGAAGAAACAAGAAAGGACACAAAGGTTATTAGAATGAGAAACATTCTGAAAATATTGACTTCATATCTCAAAAAATGACTTAGTATCTCAAACTAAGAAACTAAATAAACAAATAATAAAATAACCAATAATACCAAAAATACCATATAATGACTTAGAATTTCATTATTTTGAGAAAGTTTCTCATTATAACGACTTTAACATTTCTTTCTCTCATCACGTTGGCAGAAATGAGTTTCCATAATGAGGAAACTGAAGGAAACAAACATACAACTGAACCTGTGAGAAGGTCCATGTGAGCTGAATGTGTAAACATGCAGAAACCACAGAAACCATATGGTAATGCAATTCATTCTCTGTTTATTATCATATTTTAAATATCTGTTCAGGCAGTTTCAATTAATTTCAGACCAGGTTGTGACAGGATACGATAATCAGCCTTGGATCCATATATACGTATATTTTATATTTGAGTACTTAGACATAAATAGACAAAAGGAGCTTCTGCTTTACATCTATTGTTAACTTTTATCAGGTGTAGTTTGTTTACTATTCAACATTACCACTTTGAGTTGCTTTAAAATCATATTCTGCTCAGTGAAGCTGAATTTCATAATAGAGTCCTAATTAGCAGCACTGGTGGTACAGAAAGGTTTGAATACTAACTCATGTTAACAAGTTTGACTGGTAAGTTCCCTAATCTAAATAAAGGGTCTGGTAAAAGCAGAAGTACTGATTCAACTTCTTTACTCAAGTAAAAGTGAGAAAGTACATCTGAAATGTGCTGAACGTATAAAAGTAAAAAGTGCTCTCTTGGTTTCTCTGAAGGTCATCTTGACTGGCTGGTTAGCTTCACTTCAAACTGTCTCCCACTCTGATCTGTTTTGTCTTGTTATGTCTGTGATGTGTGATATAGACCGGTCTTTATGTTGGGAAGGCGAGCAATGATGCAAAAAATAAAAAATAAAATAAAATAAAAACATAATAATTCCCCTCAAATCCATTAAAACTGAAGTAATTAACCTGTATTGAAAATTAAAGGAGTAAAAAGTACAGATATATGAAACATGTAAGGGGTTCAAGTAAAAACTTGTCAGTTAAAATACTCAAGTAAAGTATAGAAACCTGAAAAAAGACTATTAAACACAGTAACAAAGTATTTGTACTCCAGTACTTCCTTTACCTCTGGCATCAGCTGATGAATGAATGAAAAGTGTTGCCAAGTTCAAGCAGAAAGTTGAGGCACAAACACAAACCACATCCATGCATCCATAAAGTTTAATATAAAGTTCCACAAAATAAAATGACAGGCATTCAAACCATTGCTGTACAAACACACGTCTCTTTACACATGCACAAAGAGAATTAATCCGACACGTTGGGATTCACAAATATCATTCCACACATCGAGAGAGCTAAGAGTCTGTAAAGTCCAGACGTCACTATATTTTAAACTCTACACTCGTGAGCACGATTCAATCACTGCTGATTGGTAGAGAGAGATTGAAGAAACAACGTACACAGACTTATATTATCATACGCTAAGCAATGTTATAACTACAGCCAAGAAAATATCAATTAATAACATGCACATTTCACACGTTTTAAGTTGCATAAAATCCAATGCTGCTGATGAAAACATTTAGAGTATAATAAGAGCTAATGCTGTAAATCATTTTCCTCTGGCTGTGGCGGCTTTAAAGAACAGGTTCGGATGTTTTCAACTCTACATTAACACTCACATGCTCATATATAAATATATATTAATAGTGTATAATAACATATATTAGCAGTTGTTGGTGTCATAATGTAATCATTCCTCGTGTCCATACTGGCCCTTTATAACACAACTACACTGTAAAAGACGGAGGACAGACTCCACAGATCTGCGCTAAAATGACTTCTATAATTCAGCTGAAGTTCATATGAAGCTTTTTTAGAAATATGAGATAAAACAAACTACCTCATACGCTGTGTTATTCTCTTAAATCAGGATGTCTAATGCAGCTTTCATCCACCTGCAACCATGCAACCACTTTTTTTTTTGCATGTAAGCGCTGATATTCATTATTTTTCAGGTAGCTTTGCGTCCTGTAAAGACTAGATTACGTTACGGTCACATTAGCCCTCTGTCCAACAAAACTGCCCTCAGCCTTGAAAATGATGCGAGGTCTGATCACAGACTGTAAACTGTGTGTAAAAGTGATGTTGTTGTAGTTTAATAAAAGTCCCCCCAAAAAAATATGGTCAAACAAAGTTGAACTCTGAACTATAAATGTGCTGCAGGAGATCTAAAGAAACAGAAAACATGAGCTTGAATTAGTCTTCAGTTGAGGAGAGTGAGAGATGGAGCAGATGTAAATACGATAAAACTTCAATTAAAAACTGGTCTCTTTTAGTAGCCTGGTGTGGCTACACGTTTGTACAAATAAAGGCAGGTCTCTATTAGAGGCCTGGTCTGGATTTTATAGCAAATCTTTGGATGTATAAAACCTCTTAAAGCTTAAATATAAATGTTTTAACTTCTGTCAATATTAACATGTTACACATCGTTATATCAGTTAGATTCTCCACAATTCAGTCGTTCAGTTTATTTTACTAAAAACCACGAGCACCAAAGTATGAGATTCATTATTGGTAATTTATACGTTATCCGATCATTCTTATACAATTAATATTCATACTGGTTTAAATAAATTATTTGATTATATTTCCATCTTTGCAGAGCAAGAGGGAAAAGGAATTTAAGGCCTGTTTACAAATAAAGGCAGGTTGACTTCAGTGATTGAAGCAAATAAAAGCCCGATCTGTTAATTGAAGTTTTACAGCATGTTAAAAGTAGAGCTGGACGATGTATCAAATTCATTCAAGCAATTAAAATGTTACTTTTCTGTGTGATGTGTAAAATGTCAACAAGCCGGAAAGCGATTACAACAAGCATAAAAAGGTTATTTTCAGTCAAACGATAATATTAAAGCAACAATGTGTAACTTTTCTACTTTAAAATATGATCTTGATACCACACTGAGTTGGAATAGAGTGAATAGCGTCTCTGTCATTCTGCATCCTGCACGCCCGTTCTGGTGCTTTCTGACTTTTGGTTGCAGGTCGCCACAAATGCGTCACACATCACCAACTATGTCACTGATTTTGGGAAAACTGGATCAGATTTTATAGGGAGGGTGACTCCAGGAAGCTTAACAGGTTCTGCTTAAATGTAACAGGAGGGACAGAACAATGACTCCAATCACTGATCTGAGTTTTCTGTTTGTGTTTGTTGACCACACATGCGTCTGTCCACGTGAGCAGATTCTACTGCAGACATCAGGCTGATGAATCAATGAGCAGCCGGTCTGATTTCTAACTGATCGTTAAAGTGGATATTAGCAGTGCTGTAGTCAAGACCACCTTTGTCAATTTCAAGCCCGGTCCAAGACGAGGACTAGTCAAATCCAAAGAGTTTCGAGACAGAGTCCAAGAACAAGACAGAAAAAATGCTTTTGTCATTGCCAATGAGAGCCATGCATACGACTGCAAGTGACACTGATTGGCTGCCTGGTAACCATGATTAGGTAAACAGGTAAACATGGTTACTTGGTGGCCAATGTCAATGACCGTTCTAGACGGATTTTGAATTAAACTAATCATATATTTCTGGACTCGGTCGAGACCAATTGGTATGTTTGCCGAGACTAATGGCCAAGTTTGAGACAGAAAAGACGCCTGTCTGGACTCGAGTTCTACAGCACTGGATGTTAGTGTTAAACCTAGTCGAAGCACGTGGTACTGACAGTCCATAGCTGTGTGGGATAACCTGTAATTACGGGTGTTACTTTACTATTCCTAAACTATAATGTTTCAGTTGTTGTTAGTGTCGCCGTATCTTATAAGGAAAACAATATTAACATATTGATTGTCCCCGTGCTTGAAAACCTTTTTATCTGTCGATTGTAATCGCCCAGCCCTCCATGTGTAACATAATCGTACATTAAGAAAAAAACGTGATTGAATGGTTCTGCCCAAAGATGAACAACCTCCAGGCAGATCAAACTCAAATATTTTCCTCATAACTAAAGTTTGAATCTGTTTTTAAAGTCTCTGAGACATTTGGAGCAGCTGAATCTGTGTCTTGGCACTAAAGATGTTTTTGTGCTTTTAGGTGTTTTATTGTTCAAATGATGTACAGAAATGATATCTTTCATGTATGTGTACATAGTAGTTTCATGTTTGTGTGGTGTTAGGGCTCTCGGTCTGGCAGTTGAGTCAGGTAGGGATTAAAGAAGTCTCTCAGGAGGCTCTGCACCCGGGCGGGCTGAGGGCCCCCGGCAGCAGGGACCAGCGCTGGATTCAGAGCCAGGTTCAGGACCTTTGTGGGGTTGAGAGCAGCAGACCGAGTCTGGGCAGTGTGGAGACCCTCGATGGCGCTGGACAGCCAGATGAGTCTCTTGAGACTCTGGATGTTTCGGCCGCGGTCGTGCATCAGCTGGTGTTCAGTCACAGCTCGGCGGCTGCAGGGAGGAGAAACAGAGTCAGAGACAGAGTCAGAAACAGAGTCAGATTCAAACTACAAATCACCACTGAATTTATTTATTTATTTATTTAGTCCACTCAAAAATCTGTTTTTTTTCTTGTTCCTACAGTTTAAAGTTTGATCTTCACTGTGCAGAATGATGTCCGTGCAGTTTGACTCTAAAAGGATTTTTCACATTTGTCTGCTGAAAGTTGAAAGTTTCTCTGAGCTCATTAAAAATGTTACTTTAAGGGGCGAGGCCTATCAACATGGTTTCTGACATCTAAAATAATTTGGGAGTCCGTCCTGGTCCAGTGTGATGTAGAAACTTGAAGCCTCCAGTGCCAACCCTGTCTCCTAGAAATTTATATTTGTTGTAAATTATTTCCATAATTACGTTGCAGTGACAACGTAACACCTGCCAGGATTTTTTGAAACACATTTATGTGACGTGGTGGAGTCACAAGGATGTGTTTGTTTGTTTGTAATCAACAATTCCTATTTATGTTAATAGAAAACGTAATTCGGTCTGCATTACGTTTCACTCCAAACAGATTTCCATAATTTGCACAGACACTGAGAATACACTTTACAGTAAAGTAGGAGACATATTGTGTCCAACAGGAAAACTTCACTAGAAATGAACAAAATTAGCCTATTCATTTATTTGTAAATATATTCAAATATTCTTTTATTTGTAATGAGGTAAAAGTAGTAGATGCATTTTTAAGGATTTTAATGTGAAAATTAGATTCTTTTCCCAGAAAAAACAGACACACATTATTGTTCTGTATATGTTGACATATTTGTATATGTCGTAATATATGTCTCGAGGAGTCTTTGAATATTTAAATGTAAAAACCATCAATCTAATACAGTGTGGTTTGAATTTTTCTTTGAAATGTCCAGTTGGTAATTTCAAGTTGTTTCACAGACACAAACATTTCACAAACATCAGCAGACATTAATCAAACCCTTACCACATATGTGATATTTGTGGAAATCGCATCATTGTTTTCACATTTCTTTGACAAATTAAATCAGCTCAGTAGTGACCCAAAAAATATTTACAGCAGATTTAGCCACACAGTGAGTTGATCTGTGATGTTTTAGTATTCCTTTAAGCTATAGTTGTTATAGACATTTGTCAATGTCAATAAATCAAAAATCATTAAAAATGTTGACTTGAGGCGTCTCACCTCTCGTTCTGTTGACACCGGCCGGTTGTGAAGACAACAAGAAGCATGACAGCGAGCCACTGCACAGGTCTGTGGGACATCTGCATCTTCTGCAACGAAACAGCCAGAAACACTCACAATCAAAACTCTTCATGTAAAAGAACAGAGAGCATTAAAAAAATATATGTAGTTTCTAGATTCACGTCAGCTGTTCAGGTAATCAGATCAGCTGCTCCAAACCTTTTGGTTCATGAAATATCAGCTTGCATAGTCCTACGTTTACTGGTTGTGACCAGTTCAACTAAAGACTGATTTCCACTGTAATGTTTGAAAGTTCTGAAGAAGTGAAAGCTCTCACAAAAAGAAGAGAAAAGTCAGGAGAATAAATATTTATCTACAGTAGCAGATATAAAAGTGGCTCTAAGCAGGAGCTCCTCACAATGCATACTTTATGGCCCAAAACAGACAATTGTCAGCCGCTTTGCTCCCATTTATCCTACTTTAAACCCTGTTTAGCGCCTAAAAAAGGGCTGCAAATCCACAGTGAATGTACCCTATTGAATCTAAATATACTGGAATCTGCCAAAACAATATCAACCACGTGTCTTTTAGTGTGTTGGTTTCTGCAGTGAAGTATTTTACTGCAGGATATTTGACATGTTTTTGATCATGTAAATGGGTTTGTGAGAAATGTCAGCAGGATGTGAGGAGCTTTTATCCACTGAGTAGATACATGAACGTTACATGATTTCATTTGGTTCAATAGGTGCCTGTTCCAAACAGGCTGATTGCTGGGCCTCTGGTATTTCAGAACCACTCATCCAAACTACCTCACAGTCGATACCGTGCTCCTTGAGTCCTCAGCAATACACCCTCCAAGTGTGGAGTCAATCGGATGAATGAGACTCCTTCCATTTTAATTTAGATGGCCTAAATACTCAGTTATATTTGGGTTGTGAACACGACTGCCTGTCTGCAAACTGAATTGTTTTTTTCTCGCAGCAGAATCCAAACTGACCACAGCAGCTGTTTTTGTGAAGAAGCGAAATACAACATATTCAGAGGTTTCTTCTTTCAAAAGATAGATTTTTGGTTGGAAGATTGCTTAAAGGTCCAGTGTGTAACATTAAAGAGGATCTATTGGCAGAAATAGAATATAATGTTCATAGTTATGTTTTCATTAGTGTGTAATCACCTGAAAATAAGAACCGTTGTGTTTTTGTTACCTTAGAATGAGCTGTTTTTATCACGCCGCGGGTCGCCTTAGGTGGAGTCCGTCATGTTTCTACAGTAGCCCAGGAGGGACAAACCAAACGTTGGCTGTAGATGCCACTATTCAGACACACTGGACATTTAAAGTCAAATCCTTTTTTCTGCCTCAATTTTAAACTAATGTTGAATGTAATTCCGGTCAATCAGAGACTTCTAGCTGGAATATTTTTTAAATCAAATATAAACGTCTGCAGGTTTACACAGAGAAAGGTGTTGTGGGTAACCGTCGATTGATTTAACTCCTCAAAGCAGAAACAAAAACAACAGTAAGTTAAAATAACCACATGAACGACTCAGAGTGACCTCTGTGTTTGCTTCTGTCCAGCTTTCAATCAACGAGAACCACAAGCAGCATTTTACATTTCTCTGTTAGGTATTTGTTAAATGGAAAACCATCACATGCACCTATAAAGGCTTCTTTTCAACTTTAACAGAAAAATGCACAAAGAATCAATTTCCCCCCCAAACAAACAATTGAGCATAAATCACCACATTTACAGAATAGGGTCACAGAAGTGTAACAAAAAAAAAAAACTAGAATAAAAACAAATCAAATTAAAATGAAATAAAATAAAAAATCACACTTAAACTGCGTTAAGTGATGATTCTTCTTCAAAGGTACTTACATTGTCCCTGTTGGTGACAGCAGCTCCTCTGATGATCAGACACTAAACTGACTTCAGGTTCGACCTCCAGACCTTTTATAAAGCCCCCCGACACACACACACACACACACACACACACACACACACACACACACACACACACACACACACACACACACACACACACAGACTCATTCAGACCTCCCACAGGCTTAAGAGTCACAACTAATTCAGCATTTGATTTGCTAATGAAACAAACGTCAGCGCCGTCAGCTCTCTGACATGTGATTTTGTGTCTGCAGAGGGAAAGTCTCAAACATTCTGCAGGTTATTTGTGTTAATACAATCTCTAAGAGCCTCCTGCTCCTCAGTGTGACAGTGGAAGAGGTTTGCACGCTCACAGATACTCTTTACATAATAAGGTGTTTTGAAAAAGGAAGATGAAATTCAATTGAGGGATTATCATCTTTCTATTTTCTGGTCTAATCCGCCCCGTTCCTCTCTGAGAGCTCTCTGAGCATCTGACAAAGAGGAATTTAGCAGAATGGGTCTGAATGGCATATTGATGTTGAGGGTGCAGACACACAGGAATGAGTCAGTGTGGATAAACTGAACGTCAGCAAACTGTCTGTCAGTTCAGGTTTAAACTTTTCTGAACACACTCTGTCTGTTGTTAAGATGCTTGTCGCCTGGAGCTTCTTCTCCAGCTCCTTGACATTACAACCACCAGCACTAATGAACACAAATAAACTGGAGTCTCCGGTTGCCGCGGTGTCACCGCAGTCGCCGTTGGAAGCATCTTGACAACCCCTTCCAGGACGAGTTTCCCTCAGTGAGAAATGTAGGCTGCCGTCAGTAGCTCGTGGGTGGAGAGAAAGAGTGTTTTAGTCCATTAGACTAAATGACGGTGATGTAAAGACATTCAAAAACAAATGGAGACGGAGAAGAAAGAAGAAACTAATCAGCAGACGGAGGTTTCTCACAGCCGGAAGCACACAGGACCATCAGATTGTGGTTTCTGGTTTCTGGTCAAGTTCAAACACAATATTCAAGTTTCACAGATTAAATCAGAGCCTGTATTTATACAATTTAGGACTAATTTATCAAATTTCTTAAGACTTAAAAATACTCTTAAATTAGAGAGCTCCAGAGGTGTCTGAAGATCCAAGATGGCTGCAGTACAGTGTGAGTGTGGGAACATATTTTCACTGTATGAATGTGCACAAGGCCTCGCTCAGATAGTGGCAGCTTGCAACGGCACTGTCAGGGGCACCAGTGGAGGAGTGGGTATACTCTTCATTCATGCCCCAGTCTTTTTTAAACAGCCTCTCTAGCAAAGCATAAACGCTCTGTGTTATAAACAGTGTAAGATTATTCTTGAATATTTTTAGTTCACACAAAAATGAGCCAGCAGTATTTACACTGTGTGACTTAAAGGTCCGGTGTGTAGGATTCAGTGGCGTCCAGCGGTGTAGTTGCAGATCGCAACTCCCTCGCTTGAAGCTCGTTTTCCGAGCACGAAGGAGAAACTTTGTGAACGCTCCTCTAGAGCCAGTGTTTGGTTTGTCTGTTCCAGGCTACTGTAGAAACATGGTGGTAACTATATATATTTTGAGTGAATTATTCCTAAATCCATCCTTACTGAAGCTTTGCTGCTGTTTGTTTTTATTATTTTCATTTATTTTTTAATAATCTTGAGGTTTGGACAAAACAAGCATTGTGAATGTGTCTCTTTGGGCTCAGGGTAATTTTCACAATATTTCTCACTATTTTCAATCCATCAATTAATGGAGAAAATAATCAGCAGATTAATCCATAATCAAAATAATCAGTTAAATCCTGCTTTTACATCAATGCATTAATTATATGATTATATAATAATAGTCACAGGAGACATTTTGAGTACTTTTACTTTTAATACTTTAAGCTAATCTTTCATGATTAAACTTACAGACTTTTATTTGTAAAGTATTGTTTCACTCAACTCAACTTTATTCATATAGCACCTTTCATAAAACACATGCAGCTCAAAGTGTTTCACATAACAAACTGAAACAACACATAAAAAAGTGAACAACAATAGAATGTAAAACATCTCCAAAAGTCGATGTGACAATAAACTCCAGGGAGAGTAAAAACCTCTGATTAAAACCTAAAAACTAACTAACAATACTCCAAAGTAAAAACCAGATTAAAAAGATTAAGTAAAAGATAAATACAGAGAGAGCTCATCATTATAATATACAGAATCAAACTGTGTCGTGCAGCAGGAGCTCCTTCAGGTGTAAAGCAGCCAGAATCCACAAGGTGGCAGTGTTGCACTGATCAGCTGAGGAAGAGGAAGAGGAAGAGGAAGTCTCAGCACAACTGGAGCCTCAGAATTAGGAGACTAATGTGTCTATTGTGTAACATGCAATATATTATGACTGTTGGATAGCGCCCCCTAGAGGCTCCAGTATTCATTACAGCTACATCTTAAAGCCTCACCAGCAGTGTAACTAAATGTAAAGTTTGTCCTGATGATGTAAAGGAAAGGTCATCGGGTCAAAGGTTTTTACTATATCTATGTATTTACATATCATTTTTCTTTCTATGTTTCTTTTTTCTACCAGTTTTAACCTCAGTTGCAGCCATATTGTCTCTGTTAATTCCCTCTGTAGTCTTATTTAAAATACACAGTAGGGCTATATCTTGGTATTTAGTTCATTTCTGTGAAGAAAACTAAAGTAAATTGTTATTTTTTTAAGTTCAGATTATTATTTAAGATGACAAACAGCCTCTTCCTGCGTTAGAAAGTTAAAACAAAGAAAGAGTTGATAGAACAATGAGAATAAAACACTGAATTTGTCAGAAAGAAGGAGCCTGTTAAGTATTAATGATTGTTAATATGATAGAACAGACAGAGAATTTATAAAAAAGTTCCTAAAAATAAAAGGAAAACTCATCTCTGATCAATATTAAAAGGAAATAATCCGCTCAAAATTCACCCAAATCACTCGTCTTTGTTACTGGGTTCATTATTTATAAGTAGTTCTGTACTGTTGTTATTGTTATACATTGAATATAATATAAAATATCCATAAAATATCACTAAAATGTCACTTAATGAACTGTTGAATCAGTTCACACAGTGACAGAAACGGTGTCCCTGAAGAAAAAAGGTTGTGAACCAATGTCTGAGGTAGAGTGTGGAAGTCTTTATGGGTCCACTTCCTATAAACCTAACCCAGGACTTGAGTCAGACCAGGTCCTAACCCTTCAGTCTAATCAGGTCTGATGTTCTCTCTCTATGTCAGCCTGTTAACATCTGTCCTCGGGCTGATGACCTCTGCGTTCCTATGATGCTGATTTTGAGAATGTTTGAATGACGAGCATCAGGAAGCGAGCTGCGTTGATTACCGCAGCGACTGAGAGGTCAGGAGGTCACGGAAATCCTGCGGAGTCGACGCAGGAGGAGTAAGAACATCTGGCCAGAGGTTGATGTTCCTCTGAACCCAGATGTTGAACTCACTGACATCATCATTGCTGTACGAAGCGATGGGAGCAAACGCCGTTTAATGGCACACAGGAATATCTTACTGCTTACTGTAACAAGTGTTGATCACAGCTGGGTTTCCATGGTAACGAAGTGATCTAAGATGTCCACCGTATAAATGTGATTTTAACGCTGCACAGGAGCTCTCTGCTTCTTATCATCCTTTCATCCCTCTCTCTCTCTCTCTCTCTCTCTCTCTCTCTCTCTCTCTCTCTCTCTCTCTCTCTCTCTCTCTCTACGAAAACAGGCAGAAACTGATTTCATTAGCTTAACAAACACAATCAGTAATCTTCTTTTGGATTCTAACGTAATTTAATATTGACCAAATAAAACTGCTCAAAGTAAATAAAATCAATAAGCTGTTATTAAAGCATTAGTCTGGTTTTAGTCTATATTTTTTTATTGTCACAACAAAGTTGTTAGTTTCTCTTCTGCCATCCTCTCTCAGTCTCTGTGGTTCCTGTTGAAGATGTTTGTGTTGATTCTGGCGCCCCCTGTGGACAGAAATGGTAGCGTTTCCACCACCTCATTTCATTGATGTGTATATTTTAAACATTTCTTCTTTTTTTTTTTTTTTACACGCCTTAAATTCAAGAAGGCCTCAGGACCTCCTGTGAAGCTAGTGGGGGTCCTGACCCTCAGGTTGGGAACCCCTGGCCAAGAAAAAGTATCTTCATCAGCGAGCTGTAGTGATGTCACTAGTTAGCTTGAACTGGATTTGTCTCGACTGTTTGTTTCAGTTTTGATGTTCTGCTCCTGAAAATTATACATTTCTATGACATAAATCAATTAATATGTTAAGAATAAATGTCAGACTGGGACTAAGTGTAGTTACTGCAGTTTGTCTTTGTGTGGCAGAGAGATCCTTTCAATCCTAAGAGAACTGAAGCTGGTTTCTTTAAAAAAGTCCAAAAAGTCTTTAAACTGTTGTTAATAATTAAAGCATCCAGTGCTGCGTTGCTCCAGCTGTGTGTAAATGAGGGTGTAAAGCCATTTGTAACTAAATCAGCTACTAAAACTGGTTCCACCACAATTACCTGCAGCATAACTTTACTAATTTGGACGTAAAGTCATAAATAAACCAATCAATGATCAAAGAGTTCCATCGCTTTTATTTAAGTAATGCATAATTCATTGACTTGATAATAGTTTCTGTTTTAACTAAGATAAGTTTGAACTTACACACAGCGGCTGCTTCAGGTTTCTGCTCCGGGTCAAAGAGCAAAGACACATTTAGTAATAATAATAATTAATAATCATTTAGCAGAAAACACTCATTCCCTTAAACTTGTCACATTTTGGATCCGACCTCCGCACCCAGGAGGAAAAATACTAAAAATGATCTTTAAAAATAAAATTTAAAAAATCACAAATTGACACTGATTTATTTCAAATTCCAATGGCTTTATTTTATGTATATAGATTTGTATATATTTATATATATTTATATATTATATATATATACTTATGTAACAACTTTTACTCAGTTGCTTGATTATCATCTTTTGTTCAGCTTAAGTTCAAACGACATGACACTAAGACCAAAGGCATTCCACACGATCATATCTTACAAAAGAGTAAAGAAAACAACATGAGTGTGTGCACCTGTCGTACACGCACACATACATACATCAATGTACAGGTATCGTGGTTCTGCTTGTAGAAAGAACTGAAAACTAAAAAGTCGACCGAGACAGAGACGAGCAGACAGAGTGAGAGTGTGAGGGAGAGAGAGTGAGGAACCAGATGAACCACTGGAGTCGAACTGGAGGATTCTGTTGCATAGATTGAAGCAAACAGGAGGAGGATGTCTGACGGGAAACAGACGAGGATGAAGAGTGAACGAAGGGAGAAGGTGACACACACACTGAGGAAACACACCGAGCCAACAGCCCACCTGACACACACACACACACACACACACACACACACACACACACACACACAGGGAAGCACAGGTAGTTTTATTTTGGCTCACAAACAAACAAACAGATCAGTGCTGAGGCTCAGACAGGACTGAAGACACTGAGGCCACATCCTCTGTATTTAGCATTATGATGAAAAAGCTAACATGCATCAAGTAGCATTAAACACAAAGTGCAGCTGAGGCTGATGGGAATGTCGGTAGTTTTGCAGAAATTTGGTCACAAACCAAAGTAATGGACACAATGATGAATTTGACCTGATGAAGTGTCACCAAAGTGATTATAACTCGTTACCAGATCACTAATTACTACATTTCATCCAATAGATGTTGACACATTACACTGTGAACACGTCTGGTGATCCATCAGATAAATACTGATTCATTTCAGTCGACATCATGTTGGATGTTTGTCTTTTCTGTCACTCTGTTTATCTCCAACACGTCTGAACTTCCCCCTTTGTCGTAATTAGGACTTGGACGTTCACGTGAACCTGACGCTGGTTATTTATCCTCAGGATACCATACATAATTTAAACATTACTACACAAACTTAAGTAAATAAAAGGATTCACTTTGTCCTCAGCAGAACTGTATCCCTGGCAGTGTGAAGAAGGCTGTCAAATAACATCTAGACCTCCATATTTGGGAATAAACTATACAGAAAATATAAACAATTCAAAATAATCCAAATAATTAAAGAGCGAGATTCTATTTTTGGTTGCGTTGAGAGCGACATTTATGACCTCAGTATTTCTTGAATCTTGCTGCCAGACATGTTAAAACCTCGGTGTACTTTAACGTGAGCACAAGGTCCAACGTTTCCACACCGACACAAAACTTCAATGCACAAAACACCGTCACCATGACGACTGTTTCTACAACCTGATAAAACACAAAATTAAAAATATATATTTTTTATAATACAGAAATCAAATTTGAGGAGAAATGTTCAGTTGTGTTATGAAGACGTCAGAAGTTTGTATCTACTGTAAGTGATGTGTATGAAACTCACATCAGTTTTTAATCAGTGTCCTGTTTAGAGAGGGGCCATATTTAGCTTAGCTTAGCATAAAGACTGGATGCAGAGGGAAACTGCTAGCCTGCCTCCATCCAAAGAGAAAACAAATCCATCTTTCCAACAACTCCAAAGTGAAATATTTTGTGGTTTTCGTGCTGTTTTAGACTATACAAGAGGGGAAACAGTTTTATTTTATGGCAGTGGATATTCAGATTAAAATGTAAAATCTGATATTTGTTTTATGACATGAACACGTTTGATAAAGATCCCTTACAGTTGGTTATTAAAGGATTGTGGTCGAGATATGTAACAAACGTGACATTTTAAGTTAAAGTATTAGGTTAAAACGATAAAAAAATTTATTAATTAACTATTTTGATGTCAAACATTTTTCTCAAAAGTGTTGATTTGCTGCTTTTCTTTATCAGTTACGAAGGTAAACTTAATATCTTTGCCACCTTTCCCACAATTTTCAGACATTTTACAGACAAAATTATATAATAATCAAAACAAAATGTATATGGCCAAACTGATACATCTGTGATAAGATAAAGTCGGTCGGGCTCTAACATGAACACAGACAGGTGAAACTCCATTATCCTCATCTTCCTCCCCCGACCTGGCCAGTAGAGAGAAGCAGGAGGATGATGATGAAGATCAATGGATGCGATTGGAGAGATGATGACACCTGCAGGGCTGGAAGCCTACCTGAACCACATGCTGAAGGCCTGTTAACTGTCATCGTCTCCCTCCTCCTCTCACTGCACAGATGAGTGGGTGATGAGTTCAGGGGGAATCTGTAAATGTGAGTGTTTAATGTGTGTGTGTGTGTGTTTGTGTGTGCTGTGTGACCGGAGGGGTGAAAACAGTGGAGAGGCGGATGAGCGGACAGAGCTGTTATTAAATTATTCTGTTTTCTGGATAAATGGAGAATGATGGAGAAAAAAAAAAGGAAGAATCTTTATCTTTCATCAATCCATCCATCAGAAGTCACACAGTTTAATTTCCTCAGTGTGTTTCACCTCACAGTGCAAATACATGTGTGTGTGCGTTAGTGTGTAATGTTGCATGTGTTTTTTTTTTGGGGGGGGGTGAGGGCAGGGGGGGGCATGTATTTGAGATTCATTTGGAAAACAAGTCAACATTTTGGGATGTTTCATTCCATACTAAAACATGCAGAACACAGAACATTGAACACATATACTGAACAATTAGTTTTATCCAAATGCAGTTTCTCTTTTTTTTTTTTTTTTTTTTTCCTATATATCTCTTTTTCGCACAGAGTGGCTTTAGGCTACACAGAACACGACGGAACCAATCGCACCAGGTTGGACATATTGCTTTAAACCACCAAATTTTGTATATATGTCATGCATGCCACATAGATGATATTATGTTTATACAAAAATAACACCAACGCCTATTACTGTGTATCATAGTAATTACAGAAAACAAATCTTTTTCAGTCTTTTTTGCAATGAACTGAGAAACCATATATATGTATATCTATGTATTTATATCCATATATATATATATATATATAAACATATATACATACATACATACTAGATATAAATACATAGAGATAATATATAAATATATAGATATATATGTTTAGTGGTTATGACTTTTCAAACTGTGATATTCCAGTTAGTTTGAACCATTTTTTTTTTTAATTTGTGAATTTTGAAGTGGATGTGAAGGTTCTCCAAAGAATTCCTTAATATCCGACGACAGGAAGCTGTTCTGAGAAAGACAGTGCTCTGAAGAGGAAGCAGTCAAAATGCAACAATGACCGGATAAGAAGTGAAGAGTTCATTTTCCATACAGAAGTCCTATTGGAAAACTGTGGCAAAACTGAGGTCTTCTTCAGAAAACTAAAACCAGGTGAAGAGTTTCAGTCCGCTGCTGAGTCTCGTCCGGACTGTTTTATTTGTGACGCAGCTGAAACCAGAAGCACAAACAGGTCTCCGACGGCGGGCTGTACTGTGCACCGTGAGACGTGAGGGCAACCAGTCCAACAGAGGACCACCACAGCCACACCAAGGCCATGGCAAGAGCAGAGGGACAATCTTATCCAGACGGAAGGGAAGGAGGGATGGAGGGAGGAAGGGAAGAGGAGGAGGAGCAAGGGGAAGGGGAGGGGGGGTCATGTGACAGCAAACTTTCTAATCAAACTTGTGCAGAAGAAGAAAAGAAAAGAGAAAACGACTTTGGCAGAACATTCTTAAAGCTTTGCTGGGTGGTGATTGGCTGATTGCCTCCTCTCCCATTTCCTGTCACCGACGCAGACAGCAGGGTAACACTTCATCCACTTATATGACAATATTTACACTGTACTGACTGTGAGGTGTTTCTGTCCGATTCAGCAGCTGAACAGAAACAAAAAATCATCGTTTTGGAAGGTGCGTCTCATTTATGCCCAACGGACGCACAGCAGGAAGAGGAAGTGACGCCACGAGCGCTTTTAACAGTCCTGCTCTCTTCCCGGGAGAATGTTTCTGAAGTTGTATAAAATGGCGATGACATCTACAGATGTAGCCGTGTCCCTTCGCAGGCTCCGCCTCCTTAAACGTCTGAATTTCATGACCAAAATTAACAATTAGGAGTGAATCTGGAAAAAGATGAAAGGACGTCTTTTCCTCCTTTAGACGACACTCAGGCCCCTCGACGCCTGAGTACGCACACATACACAGCTAACGGCAATTTGTAACCTAATTACTAAAATTTTGGTTTCAACAAACATTCAGATTTCGTCACAGCAACCTTGGTAAAGTTATCACAGCTGCTGGTCAAAGTAATTAATGTTTAAAATACTGACAAATAAACTAACAGAGGAACTCAGAGAGAGTCCACATTTTGGTCGGTGGCCCCACGTTGGCGGAGGTCTTCGCGAGTCCGGTTTCTAGCAAACGAGACACGAGGTTATATTCAGTCTAATCTGGTTTCTGTCGCGTCCTGTCGTATCGCCCTTGTTCTCGGATCACTTTTTGGAGCGGCTCCGACCTTCCTCGGACCCGTCTGTACTGGGTCTAACTGTCCTCGAGTCCGGAGTCCGTAGACTTAATGCATGTTTTGGTTCTGGTTTGGTTTCATGATTTGCTCTGCTTTTGGTCCTTGGGTTACTTTCTCAGTTTTGGTCCGTCTGTTTGGGTTCAGAGCTTCTTTTTTCGGACGAGGGCTGACACGCCCCTTAAAAAGGAGGCGGAGCCTGAAGCGGGACGCAGCTTTTGATCCTCTTTAAAGTCGTCAGCTCCGACAACAGTCAGTTGGAAAACAGCGTCAATCCACTCATTCAAAAGAAAAATCAGCCGTAGTAGCTTCAAAGTATAGAAACAAAGAAACCCAGAGGTTGGATAAATAATTATACACTCCCATTTAATGTTTGATACAGTTAGCTGTATTCACGTTGCATTTGCTGAACTCTAATGGAGTTGGATAACTTGCGAAATCACATAGCGTGTAGTGTATCACAACATCTTAGATAAAGTGAATATACTCATGAAAAAGGGGGCTGAGGAGACTAGATTGTTGAGATTCCAATTGAACGGCCAACAAGAAGTAAACAAGTCACTGCAGGTTTTTGAGCCCTAACATCGGGTGACCAAGACGACACACGTGGCATAAATATTTAGAGAGCTGTAAAAAGACACAGTCCACGTTAGATTCATCTCATTCATGTACTGTACTGTCACCAAACTCTTCAGCCTATACATATATATTCATATATCTCCAAAATATTAAAAAGTACTTAATATAAAAATACAGAAGAATTGTAAAAAATGAGCAAAACATTGAATTTTATATGAAAACCATGCAAGAAAGATTCCCCATTTAGTTAAATAGTAACTCTAAGATTCAGGAAAGCAAGGGAATGAAAGGAAAGTGGTCGGATGAGAGAAGCGCAGGCGAACTGCCACCCACTTGCTTTTCATGTAAACATTGTAGAGGTCCTTTAAACTTGGTTCGGCAGTGACGACTGAAGATTTTCTCCTTGCTTTTTGGTCATGTTTGGAGAGTAAAGGGCCGGGGGGGAGGGAGGGGAGGGGGTGGGGTAGGGGTTGGGAGGAGTCAAGGGGGTCAGGGGTGAGAAAGTCCAAAGGAAACCTTGATAACAATGAGATAAAAAACAATACAGACAACCTATAAAATATGGCTCTGAGTTACATAGAAAAAGCTCATCAGAGGGGAGAGGAAGAACCTAGTCATGACAAAAAGTTGGAAATATGGCAGTAGTAGCACATTACTTCAATAACGTGTCCTAGTTCATAGATAGGTTAATGGCTGCTAGTCAGACTAAGAGGGGATTAGATGCATCGCTGCTTCTGATTGGAAGATGATTCCTTCTTCTTTTAAGACAGTAATCTGCGGACAACGGCCGGCAGGAAGTACTGAGCGGCAGCAGGGACACACAGTGGATTTAACTCTACAGGCTGACTGGTGACATCGTCAGTCTCCCATAAACCTCAGCTTGGCCGTCACACTGACGTCTGTCAATTAAAACACAGCAGAGCGGAGAGCGCTGATGATCAAACTCTCTCCGCAGCTGGCCGTGTGATGTCACTGACAGCTGATTTAGTTTCTGTTCATAAAATCTGACAAACGAGGGAGCAGAAACGTCAGAACTGGTACTAAGATTTGTCTTGAACACAGACAGACGGTCCAGACCCCGTTCAGAGATCCATTAACGTCCTGTCTGTTGCACTGAATCTGACCCAAAAGAGACTCATCGACACCGTAGTCGTTCCCCTCGTTAAAGCAAATGTTTGAGCCGTAAATGGAAATGTGCCAACTCACCTTTCCCCCAGTGTGAGCTGGGAGAGGCAGTTCTATCTGTATAGCGCCAAATCATAACAGAAGTTATCTCACGTCACTTTTCATATAGAGCAGGTTTAGACCGTACTCTGTATAGAAGCATTTACAGAGACCCAACAATTCCCACCATGAACAAGCACTAGGCGACAGCGGCGAGGAAAAACATGGCACAGGTATGTACCCAAAATCTAAGACCACACAGACAATACATGTCCATGTATGCAGACACACACTGTAGAGTATCTCAGGGCTTTACCTTCCCTGCTGCAGCTTCCTCTGCAGTATTAATGAGTCTGTTTTAGTCGTGTGGTGGTAACAGGATATTCAGTCCGACAGACAGGACAGTTAAGCTCTAAACGGACGCTGCTGCGGACTAACACACATATGGTCGTCTAAACAGAATCCCAAATATTCATTCCTAACTTTATCATGCGACTCAACAAGAATGAAACATAACATGCATCCTACTAGAGGGGGAACCACACTCCTGTTTCCTATCAACACTGTGGACCTACTGGAGGAGGGGCAGAGAGGGAATCAGAACCCCTAACTGGATGAGTTGAGGTCCGACCCCCACTGAGCAGAGAGCGAGCCCTCTCCGGACGCCGCCATGTTAGATATTTGTCTGGGCAAGTAAACATTCAGTCTTTCCACATGCAACACAGCAGCTAAAGAAAAACCAACACATACAGACACGATAAAGGGAAGAACATTTTTTTTAACAGTTGAACTGTGAAGACTGTAGTGTCACACTCACAAGACATTCTGAGGAGTTTGAATCAACCATCAATTAACAATCTTTAGAGGTTTTTTAAAAACAAAAAAACAAAAACAAAACAAAAAAACAAGGTTACATTTTTGCATTTGCCTAAAAATCTTCTGAACACCAAACCCGGCTGTTAGCTGTGTAGAGGAGCGAAAGCGTATGTACATGAGAATCATTGCACTCTTTGAAAAGTTCGGTGCCACTTTTGAGAGCGTTACGCAGGAATGAGCGAGTACAGAACACAACATGCGGCTGCGAGACCCCGCAAAGGTCGAAACCCAACATACTTCAAAAGCTTTTCAAAAAGGATCATCAAGTAAAAAATATACATGAATGGACAAGGACAGGCCTTCCACAGTGGAGACTCTGGACTCCACCCTCTACTTGATACATGAGTGTGGTGGTTGTGGAGGGACAAACTTACAGGCAGAACGATGCCACAGTCAGTATGAAAAACACAACGTGGCAGGAATGACTGAGGGGGTGAAGACGATGTGAAGCATGTGTGTGCACAGAATGAGAGGATGAGCGGAGTGACGACTTCCCTCCTCAGTGCGACAGTTCAGTTGGTGGGATGACAGATGATAAAGAGGAGGGAGGAGGAGGAAGGGGGGGAGGGAGGAGGAGCTCAGATGGATGACAAGAGGCTGAGGGGGAAGGTGCTGGGCGGCTCTCCTCCTCCCCCCGCCTAAGAGTGGGCGCCATGGAGGGGGTCAATCTCGTCTCCAGACTCCTCGATGGTGGGGATGCGAGCCTCCTCCTCGGACAGGGGGACGAACTCGGGATGGGCCATGAAACTGTGGATGGAGCTACGGGACTCTGGGCTCTCCAGCCCCGCGTACAGGGAGCTACGGAACGCGTTCACCACCTTAATCTGAAACAAAGACAGAGAAGAGACATCAGAGGACGAGCAGATTGACAGATACAGGTCCCATTTTTATGAAAATGTCAAACAAACACGGTGGTCGTGCAGCTGAATCTGGGCGGGTGGGGGGGGGGGTGGAGGTGCAAAACCACAAAACACAACGTTAACAAGTGAAACAGCTGGATGGGAACATGGCGGGAGAACAGAAAATATAATTTCCACAAAACATCAACAAAACAAAAAGGTCAAAAATAAAATAAAAAGGTCAACATGATGTCGGAGGCAGCCGAGTGCAGGAAGACAAACTGCAACCAAAATCCACCAACAGGCGGCAAAATGTGGAGGGGCATCAGATCACCATGGCTACAACACACACACACACACACACACACACACACACACACACACACACACACACACACACACACACACACACACACACACACACACACACACACACACACACACACACACACACACACACAGGGATTTGCTCCCATTCAGTCACAAGAGTGTCAGTGAGATCCAACACTGATGTTGGGTGATAACATTTAGCTCACAGTTGGAATCTGAGCGCATCCCAGAGGTGTTTGATGGGGTTGAAGTCAGGTGTCACTTATTCCACCAACAGGAGCTCACTATCGTCTAAAGTGTTTACATTATAGTGTAAATAGATTTCCCCTCGTAAGAATTACACATCAGGAGAAACACAACCAGACCAAAAGGATGTGGAGTTGTTAACTGAACCTCAGTACATTTTCTGTCTGAAGTGCACCTGCAGTCTGTTTGATCCAATAGTTCCTGATTGAAATCATAATGATGCCAGTTTTTAGGGATACTACATACTACATGTCCCCAGATCTGCTCTGTGTTCATCAGTTTGTGTGACTAAACACAACTTCTTTCATCAATATTCAACATGTAATAACAGGACAAGCTAACATTATAAATGACTGTGACACAGGGCCACCACATTATCTAATGACCTGTCTTTCTTTATACTGTACTTTAGAGTTTAATTCACTAACATATAATAATTCAAATATTTATATATGAACAAATATCTATAAAACACCAAAGAACTATTGAAATGCAGAAAAAAACATTACTACAGGGGCCCCTGGAGGTCTGGGCCCCGCTTTGCCAACTTGTAATACAGCCTTGATGGTGTCAGTGCTATTATAGAAAACGATACATGGCCCCAATAAACAACACACACACACACAAACACACACACACACACACACACACACACACACACACACACACACACACACACACACACACACACACACACACACACACACACACACCATTAAGCCTTTCCAATCACACCCGGAGTCAGAATCATTTTGTCCTCTAGCTGCTCCCTTCTCTCTTCTTTAAGTCGTTTCCTCTGTCATGAATCCACAGAGGCTGCAGCTGATCACACTGATTTATACGCACCAGCAGACCCTCTTCATCATAATTAATAACCCTGCAGTTCAAAGCTCTCTATTACTGAACCACAGGAGAGCTGCAGGCTGAGCACTGCAGCTTAGAGCATACATGCAGCCATCACACCACACACACACACACACACACACACACACACACACACACACACACACACACACACACACACACACACACACACACACACACACACACACACACACACACAAACACATACACACAAAGCTCACAAGTTAAAAAGCTCTTGGCTGTTAAACCATGAGAGACTTGCTGAGCCTGACAGATTTAACCCTGCTCAGGATTAACCCATAAAATTATCTTGGTGCCCAGGCCGTCGCCTCTGAGAAAAAGACGGGGAAAAAAAACAACAACAAAGAAAATAGAACAAGGATTTTTTTTCTCCTCTCTGTCACGAATCAGAACATTTCGCAACTCCTTTCTCTTCTCGTTGGCCACATGTGCCAACAGCTGTGATCTGTCATCGGCTCGTCAGGCAGCAAGTCACATCAGGGTTAATAGATGCATGTTAAGAGTTTAAATCTCCACAACATGCAGGAGAAGCAGCGGGCTGAGCGATGAAAGGTATTAAAAAAAGGGACGAGAAGGAGATTAAGACGGAGGGTAAGCTACAGCAGAGGAAGGTGAAGTGGGAAGCACAAAGTAACAGTGAGAGATGGAAACAGGTCGACTGATCAGGTTGTCTGCAAGTTCATTTCTAAGAGCTTTAATATGGTTTTCAGTTCAAGATTAAAGCTGGCCATATTTTATATTTTATTACTGTCAACACATCCCTGTGTTCGTCCTGCTCTGTGTGCGGCACTCAAACCTCCACTGGCTCCTACTGAAGACATAAAAACTTTAAAAACAGCTCAGAAATATATAATTTAATTTATAAACACGGCTCAGTGATTTTCTATAATAGCTTCCTTACTGACAGCTCCATACTTGATATCCATCTTCTAATCTCACTCTCAGGCAGAGAAATCTTACCACGTACAACTCTCAGTACTTTAACATCTTCTAAACTAATTAATTACCAATTAATGCAAACTGGGTAAAATGTTCAGATTAAAAGCTTTCTACTGGAAACCCTTTGGGAGGCTTTTATTCTGAAGCTGCCACAGAAAAAGCTTTTTTTTTTATTTTATTATATCTGTTTTTATTTTGTCAGCTCATCAGTTTTATTTATTATCAGATATTGTTGGCTGCTCACAGGTTGGCTTGATGTGAGTATCCTCCATTAGAGAATAATACGACTAAATTAGGGATCGTATTACTGTGTATGTCATCCGATATGTGTCGTTATGAAAATGTTTTTGGTATATAATGCTTGTAGACTTTACACTACTGATGTTTAGTTATTTATTTGATTTTTATTTATTATTTGTTTTCTCAGTGTTCATTTCTGGTCATTTAACCTGCACGCTAAAATATACAATTTAGACTATTTACTATTTGTTTTAGACTTAGATATTGTATATAAAGTTATTTTACCATTTCTGTACCTTTGCAGAGTCACATTGGTGTGAAATGGATCTATTTTCCTTCCAGTTCAAAAATGTACTATATCGGCCACATTATTAGTAATGGGTTTATACTAAATGTCTTTTGGCATTATGGAAGGCTAAAATACTAATACTGATTCAATACCTTTGTTATTTACAATGAACGACTTGGAGACATCAGTCACATCAGTTCTAAGTGTTATGTAAATTGTACAAAAAGTGCATGTAAATGTATGTAAATTACAATAATATTATGATGAATCATTATAATAATAGCTAAGATAATCATTCAGATTCAGGATATGCAGACACCTGCTGATGACAGAAACAGTGGGAGGGATTAATGTTGGTGAGTCATGCAGTGTTCAGCGTTTCATGCAGATCAAACAGAGAAAAAAAAAAGGAGTCCAGCCGGGTGAAGTGAGTTGTTAGCTGGCCTCAGGTCACCGACTCACTGCCTGCAGTAGAGGAGGAAGCAGCAGCAGCAGGGGGTGGAGCCCCAGCCGAGTTGGTGAGAGAGGAGGAGGAGCTAAGCCCTACGTGGGTGGGGCTAGAGAGAGTTTTGGCGGCAGTGGCGTCATTGTGCTGGCTGACGACGGATGGCTGGCGGCGCAGGGCACCGGGCACCGGTGCCTGGCCCGTCTGGAAGGTATAGACCACATCCATCTAAAGGAAGGACAGCCACAAAAGACTGTTAGATAGCAAGAGAGACAGAGCAAGGAGACAGGGCAGAGGAAACAGGAAGGGAGGAAAAGACTTCTGGAGAGGTTAGAGAGGCTTTTAAAGAGGCTGCATGGTGAATTCTGACAGTTTTGGCCTTTGAAGGTCAGTACTCATATTTCTTGAGAACCAGACAGAAAGAAATTGCTGCTTTAAAAGCATCAATTTTTACTTTTAAAAAGTCAGTCGGTTGTTTGTTGGTCATAAAGAGGTTTGAGGAACCGTGTTCACTATGGCTGGGTATCAAACTGGCACTGAACACTTTATCAAAGTCTGTTTACCTCTTTGATCAGACACCAGGTTTTAACATGTCTGTTGCTTGAGATAAGAAAAGGAGGCTTGTTGGGTTGGATTTTATTCTGGATTGTGTTAAAACCAGATCCAGATGATTATTGACACCTGAGATCTGATCTCAATGTGAACCAGACCACCTCCACATGTGATCACATCTGATTGTTATATGCTCTGCTGCATTTACATCTGCTTTACCATGAGTTGTTCCTAATCCAGATAAAATACCCAGATACAGATCATATGTTGATACCAGTTTGAAGTCATATTTCAAGATTTAAATACTATATATTTATATATACTATATATATAATCTTAGAGGTTTTTGTAGTTCTTATGTTTTTGGCAGAAAGAGGACACAGCAGCATGAAGAGAATAAGAGAGATTCTTGTTTCTTTTTAAAAGAGCATTATGGTGGGATTTTGCACATTTTACATAATCCATCTTCCCATAGGATAACCTACACAGTGGCCATCTGTTCTGCAGCAGAAACACATTATAATCAAGCTGATAGAAAGTGGGAACAGAGACACAGAAGAACGTGAGACTGAAACAAAGACGAGAAGAAGTGGATGTGGGAGAGATCGGGAGTGAGGAGACGAGGAGGAAAGTTTGAGAGAAAGAGCATTCAGAGAGAGAAAGCTGTCATTTAGTTAGTGAAAGACAAAATGTGAAAATCCAGAAGAAGCTCCGACAGAACGAAGGGATGAAGGAAGAAACGGAACAATGAATAAAGAGCTTTTGAATCAGGCTGAAAGCTCTTTGAGGAGAAATTGTGTCACTTGGAACGACTGATAAAGTTTCAGGAGCGAGGTGCTGCTTGTACCAATTATTCCCCCACTGTGTTTGACTGTTGAGGCGTTGAGCGGCACAACGCTGCCCACCAGGATTAGAGAGGAGGAGGACAGGAAGAGGAGCGTGGAGAGATAAGAACCTAATTAGCTTGCAGCCTTTCGTTGCCTCCCCCTCCGTCCTCCCATCCTCCCATCCCAGGAGGATGACAGGCTGATATTACAGATACACAGGCATGAAGAGAAAAGAGAGAGCTTCCTCTTTTCTTTACAATGAGTCTGATGTTGGAGAAAACACAAGATGGGAAGAGCTTTGTTTCAGTTCCTCTTCGCATCACTTCCTTCTTTCACAGCGCTCTGCAGCTTCATGAAGGCCACGTGAAGGTTATTTTCGGACACTTCTAAATCAGGGTTTCCACTGGAACTGAAACCAAGGCTGCACCCACCCGTCCATTTAGTAGCTTCTGATCACATGATCTTAATCAGCAGATGAGTTTTTCCAAGTTGTCATGGAATTGCAGATGTTTAAATTTCCATTTCTTTCCAGGGCACTTTAAGGACTTCTCATCCAGCTCCTTACGATTGTTTTCTCAGATCAATAATGAGCTCAGCTTGAGTCCTGCCATATATTGTTTACTTGTGTATTTTGTCCTTAAAAAGGATACAAAACAGTGTGTTTTAAAATCTCCTCTAACCTGCCTCTGACTGACTGACTTCTTTTGATTTAGCATGAAACTCGAGCCGGAGTCTGCACACATGCATTTTATTTTGAAAATTAACCGGAATCTCTATGCAAGTGGGTCGCGGCTTCCTTCAAAAATTGACCAGCCGCGTGTCTCTCTGCTGCTTGGTGCTGAGCAGGTGTATTGCACGGTGGGTTTTTAAAACAATGCTATGAGAGCAGTGAGAATGAACCAAAACAGAAAAGTTGAAACCGAACAGCTAAACAGTGAATCTGAATCATCCACAGATTCGGGTGATAATTAGCTGTAGGTTCATACATTGTTATTATAAAACTATTGCTTACAGCCACTTTAAATTAAAAGTAATTATGACTTGAGCACAGTTCCTGAAACAACAATAAAAGTCTGATATTGTGTCAGTTTGAGTCTGTGAGAGTTTTCAGAGTCTGTGTAAACAGAAAAACTCAAGAGGACCAAACAGAGCAAGATATTAGTTATTGTTAATTCAGATGTGTTTAGCTTCCGGCCACAGTAAGTACAAGTTAGTCCACTGCTGAGAGGAAAACACCTGACCTCCCTGACCGACTGTTTGTGTGTGTGTGTGAGCAGAGTGTTGGCTGCTGTTACTGTAGGTGGGTGTTAGCATCGAGGCTAATGAACCCCATAGGGACAGAATAGGACTGCCTGTGGAAAGGCTAACGCAGTGAGTGTTGATCTATCCTATTGGAGGAGGAGAACATGCTCACATGTGTCACTCACACAGAGCAAAGTCCCAGACTGTGAGATGAGTCACAGGGGAAGACAGCGCTGTGAAGGTGCTGCTGTTTGCTTCCAGTACTGACTGACTGAAGAATAAAAATATCTAATAAGCTTTCTTGTCCCACGCTGGATGTCATCTTTGATTTCTGTGTTTTAATAAAGTGGTTCTGTACTGAAGCTCTGCGGCGGAGTGTGAAATTACCCGGACAACAATTGTAGTGTGTGTGTGTGTGTGTGTGTGTGTTTGCATTAAATATCTCCAGGAAAATGGCGTTTGCTCCTCGCTGAGTGGCTGTACAACAACTACAGAAAGTGGAAATAATATTAATTCAACCTTATCGTTCAGCAAATATCTAAAATATATAATACAGAACCAAATAAATACGTAGCTTTAGTCGCACTGCTACAGGCTACAGAAGATCTTTCACATGATGGACAGCTGAGGAATATTCAAGCCAATATTTTGTCGTATTTTCCCACAAATTGATACGATGATGAAATCTAATTTATACATAAATGTCCTTGATTTCTTGAAGTCTTACATTTCACAGCCAGGTTCAGTCAGAGTGAATTAGCATGTGTTAGTTTGATTTTGTTGTCTCTCGCTAAAGAGACCTAGTTCTAATAATGATTAGATATTATTATTGTGTAATCTGATCCCAATATTAGTCTTCAGAGATCGTTACTGTGTTTCATTAGTCGATCACAGTCATGACTGGGATGAGACACATCGCCGACTACAAGGGACCCACTTTACTGTCCCACCTGACAGCACCAACATCATCATCCCCACAGCTGAAGATCAACATTGATCAACAACAACAGACAATTTCTGACCTGCTCGGCTTTCGGTACAAGACGTCGTGAGTTCTCTAACATGCTGAGTTCTCTAACATGCTGAGACACAAGATAACACCAGCAACTGTCGACCTCCACGTCTGTGGGGTTTGACCATTATTGGCCTGTAATCAAGTAGTATGAACTCTGCATTATGTGTTAAGATTACAATCAAAAGGAGGTATTTTGTTGTAACGTAAGATTTGCAGAAACCATTATATTTGCTACTTTTTTTTTTGTTGTATTAACAACTAAAAAAATCGATTTTTTAATATAATTCAAGTCCTTAATGTCCCACATTCAAACTAATTATCTAATCTAGCTTCTTAATGCTAACTTGTATTTGAATCTGATTTGACTAAAATGAACTGCAGCTCTTATAAACTGAGTGAATTAAATCTCTCCCCACCGTCTCAATGAAACATCACAGCTCTATTGGGACAATTTCACTCCACTCTCAGTTCTTTACCTCCCGTCGTTCGAAGGGGCGTTTGTTTGATTTTGGGAGAATGAAGGTGGCGAGGAGGCTGAATTTGATTTAAAGTTTGTTTTGTGATTCAGAAATTTACCTGAAACGCTGTCCAGGTATAAACAACAATTGACCAGTGAGACAACTGACCACAAACATACAAAAAAACAATAATAAAATCAAAAAGTAATCTTTTTTTCTTCCTCCTGAATCACCATAGCAACTGATGTGTTCTGCAGCTCTCATGACACCACAGATATCTGAGTCAAGTTATTACCTCCATAAACACCACCTTGGAAACCTGATTTAAAAAAACAACTTTAAACACAAAGTAAAGTTAGTGATAAAGTTCTTGGCAGTGTGCTGCGTGTCACTCTGAGGCGTGGCGTTCGTACCTGCGTCTGGATGCGGTTCAGACCTCTGAACCAGAGGATCTGGCCTCTCCTCAACTCCATCTCAGCGTGGTCGATCTCGTCGGCGCCCTCCGTCAGCTCCTCCTCGTGGATTTCCTCCTTTGTGGTGCCGTGTCCGGCCTCCTTCAGGAACTTCAGGTGGTGGGTTGGAATGGCCGAGATCAGCTGAGTTTGACAGAAAAAAGATTATTAATTGTTAATTGTTAGTGTGTTAGGGTGAACAGCATCAGTCGATACACTGCTGGTACCAATCGTGTTTTTTGTTATAGCAGCAACCTATTTAAATAATAATGCCTTTATTTATATAACACTTATTAAAACGTTACAAGGTACAACAGATAGCCAGCAAAGAACACATAAAACATAAAACAGAAACCTACAAAACACAGCAATTAAAGAACAGACGTACAAAACAAACATTTTTATAAAAAATAAAACAGAATAAAAACTAGAATCTGATGAAATCAGGGATGGCGCTGCAATAAAAGTACATTTTTATCTCAGATCTGAAAGGGGCCACAGACTCAGTCTGCTGCATTTCCTCAGGCTGGATGTTTCAGAGCCTCGGGGCTCTTATTTCAAAAGCTCTGTCCCCCTTATTCTTCAACCGAGTGTGGAACAGATAAAAGCCCCCTACCAGATGAGCAGTGCGAGAAGGGTCGTACGGGGATAAAAGATCTTCTACTGAGGAGTCAGACCATTTAGTGCCTTGTAATCAATTCATAAGTGTCATGGAAGCCAGTGTAAAGAGGCTAAAACGGGTCATGTGATCAAACCAGTTTACACTGGTTGAAAGGCGGGCGGCTGAGCTCTGTACTCCGTCTACCACTCTGTTACACAGTTGTGTCTATATAGACACATAAAAGGCTGAGACAGTAATCCAGGAGTGGTGAAATTAAAGCATGTAAAATAGTTTATGTATCTTTAAAACTTAACATATGTTGACTATTGTTCTGTAACGTGCTGCTCGAAGCTTATATTACACTCAACAAGGTTCTTATAGACATTACAAAATAAAACTCAAGGACACTCAAAGCATATAATTCATTTTAATTTATATGTGTTTGTGTGTGTGTGTGTGTGTGTGTGTGTGTGTATGTGTGTGTGTGTGTGTGTGTGTGTGTGTGTGTGTGTGTGTGTGTGTGTGTGTGTGTGTGTGTGTGTGTGTGAGAGAGACTAGATAAAAAATTACAGGAATAAAAATCCAGTTTGATTTCAGGAGACAGACTTGAAAGGAGGAAGACTAGTAAGTAGTATCCCTAATTAAAACTATGTTTATCGTTAGTTCAATTAAAACAGAGAGGAGGGGCCCCCCCCGGTAGCTCACCTGGTAGAGCGTGAGCCCCACGTACAGAGGCTGAGTCCTTACCGCAGTGGCTCAGGTGTCCCCTCTCTCTCCCTGTCTATCTTCTGTTGCTCTTTTCTAATAAAGGCAATAAAAGCCCCCACCCAAAAAAATAATGAGGAGCGAGACACACCCAGCCTCCCTCTATAGCTGCACATCATCAGCCTCTTATATTTCTGTCACTTTCTCTCTTTCTGTTAGAAACAAAAGGCATTTTAAAATAAACCACAGACCTCAGATCAGCCTGTTTCTGTCAGCATCTTTCTGTCTCTGTTCTCCGTCTCTGCCCTCCAACTGAACCCACCACACTTCTTCTCATGTCTGAACTTTTTGTTCTATATAATGTATGCTTTCTAAGCCTCTGTGTGTGTGTGTGTGTGTGTGTGTGTGTGTGTGTGTGTGTGTGTGTGTACATGTTAACAGGATCATGTATATGATGGTGTGTTCGAGTGCGTGTGTGTAACCACAGAGGGACTGACACGCTGGGTTTGTTTTCCCTCTGTGCTTGTAAACAGGAGTCGCGCTGCTTTCATGTGCTGAGCTCATTACCATGGCGATGGTTGTGATGGCAACCCCGCAGCAGCGCAAGTGTGACAGGCAACAGTTTGCTGCCACAAACCTCATGTATCCACCTCTTCATCTTCTCCTCAGTGCATGTTGTTTGTTCTCAGAAGGCAGATTTTTCACTTTTTGGCTCTGATGCTATTCGTTCGTAACAAAAACACAGCGGTGATGGTTCTGGTTCTGGTTCTGGTTCTGGCCTCACCTGTCCCCACAGCAGCTCTCCCACGCCGATGAACACACACCACAGCCACTGGTCGATGGTCAGAGCCGTGCAGGAGAACGGCTTCCCTCCGAACTGAACAATGACGATCTGAGGAGGAGGAGGAGGAACACATGTTGAATGAACTCTGGCGGTCTTAAAGGATTAGACTGATATTCTATATTTTTCTTATTGTCAACTGATCCCATGTGCAGACCCAAATCAACAGTGAATTGATCCTTCTAACTAGTACAGTCTGCGTATCCAACGCCTGATATATCTTATTCCTCTGTGCCATAGAGCTCCATTAAAAACACATCAATGAGTCACACTGTTGCACTGGGTGACATGTTCCTCCATTAACATGAACACACTAATTTAGTTTGACTCAATCCCACATACACCCTCCTGCTGCAGGAGATATTCACAAGAGCACCAAATGTGTATTTGGGAATCATTAGATGATGATCTATGTGACGATGATGAGGATGATGAACATTACCTGCAGAGCGAAGGTCCCCAGCACCACGCTGCAGAAGATTGGGTTCCTGTAGATGCCCTCGAACACGTTCCTCTCTCCATGGATCTTCCTGGCGTTGATTTCATTGAACAGTTGCATCATGACAAACACGTTGAAAACGATGGTGTAGTGCTCTGACGGCGGCGAGTGCAGGGGAGCGTTGCGGCCGCTGTCGATGTCGAAAAATGACTCACCTGAAAGAAGAAGATTTTTTTTTAAATCTCACTTTTTAGACAACAAATAATAAATATGTTAATATGCATTTCCAAATAGAAAACTTACAGATCGCCGCTCATAATGATTTTTCCACTGAGGTAACGAGCGGGCAGATTCTGGTTGAATGGGTTGTACAGTTCTGCTGTTGGAGCATGAATGTTGTTTAACTCACCAGCGAAGAGCAGGGTGAAGATGATGACGAGTTGGTACACGGCGTGGCCCAGGATGTTCTTCATCATAGTCCTGGAGATCAGAGGCTTGTTGCGGCCGTATGGTCTACGCAGCAGCAGAGACTCGGTGGGTGGCTCGGTGGCCAGAGCGAGAGATGCCAGCGTGTCCATGATGAGGTTGACCCAGAGCATTTGGACGGCCTTCAGAGGAGAGTCCTGCAAGAGGAGGAGAGCTCGGGAGTTTAATTCACAGAATGAATAGAAATATGAGTGAATAACAAGTCTCCATCTTGTTCTTGTGCTGGTATTTCCCTCCTTTTCCCACTTCTCTTTGCACATTTTGAGTGGACTCAAACAGCTTTGGGATAAGTGCACTGTTCTTCTCAAATTAAACAATTTTTAACTAACAAGTCTTCACCTCAGTTCAGTTTGCCCAGTGCAAATTTGTACTAATTTATATGCAATTGCAGCACCTCTAATATTCACTTCACATTCAGCCTGAGTGTGTGTCACCGCATGATAATATGATGTCTGTAGCCTCTGGTGGTATTTGCCTTTGGACAACTGCCAAGCTGTGTTTGGAAATGTACCATATACACATGTGAAGCACAATGTTACTGGATGTTTTGTCAGCTGGTTCCATCCAGTAAAACAATTTCCTCCAGGCATGTATTGGTAGATGTTTTTAAAAGTATTATTTACAGTAAATATTCTCCTACAGAGACACTGAATCTAACTTAATTTGAAGATATGACCGTAAATACATTATCTATCATAACGTTTAGGTCACTATTAAGGAAACTGAACATGATTTTAAAAGAGTTCGCACTGCTTTAACATTGTCAGACGCAGCAGAAGCAGAGATATCATCTTTTTTATTCCACGCATTCCTTCTCCCTGGTCAAAAACAGGTGCCTATGTTACCCACAATGCAACTCACCTGCTTCTAGTAGCAGTTCCAAGCGACATTACTTGAGACTTTTGTCACATATGCGGTAATATTTCCCCAAAAACCTGTAAACAGACTTTCCCTCTGAGTGGATTTACATTGGATATCCATTTTTATACAACCATCATTAAGCACCATAAGCAATTATATCATAATGTGTTCTCCGCTAGACCGATTCAAATGCATAAATGGAGCATTTACACACACACACACACACACACACCCACACACACACACACACACACACACACACACACACTTTATAGGACCCCCCTCCAGATCTGAAACCAAACATACGCCGATGCAACATTCCCCTGTATATACAATAAAAAACATAAGTCAGTTTACAGTCTTTTAATGATCTGTGCCAACATGTCAGTGGTCTAACAGCAACCAAGCAGTGGATGATCAGTGAGTATAAACACAGCACAGCGACCACAGACCTGCTGAGTCCCTGTTATATTTCAGGATTATGATGGTGACGTGTTGCCATGGTTTCAGGCTGTGTCTTAGCCTACTTTGTACTCTCTACTCTGTAGATGAGTTAGTTATCGGTCCTGCCAGCTGTGAGCCTTTCAATTAATACACAGCCGCAAGTTACTTTTTTTTTATTGTGTCAGGAGTTCAGTTTCCTGATTAGAGAAACATTATGAAACAAAAAAATGTGACACGGCTCCCTCGCCTCCTCACAACGCTGAGGCGGTTACATCAAAATAAAATAAAAAAATGACTTGCTTTTTCTTTCTTGTTTTCTTCTGTGGAGGTTTGATCAAAAATAAATGTACAGATGTAGTGTAAGAGCATATACATCAAACACAACAGCAAGCCTCAAGATGTAATATAACTATCAAGACACAAGCTTCAGTTCATGTTCAATCATCAAAATCCACAGAGACAGTAGAACAACTAATTTACTAACAACTGAGGATGCAGGATGCAGCAAATGTTATAAAACTCCGTCTTTGGTCTCTTTATTTGTTCGCAAGTTAACATCTTTTCTCATTCAAACGCATGCATCCTGATGGTTGAAGCAGCTGACTGATGGAAGGGACATGAAACATTTAAACCTGATGATATTAAAACCTGTGGAGAAGAATCAAACTTCTATATATCTCAACTGTCCAAAGACTTCACTGTTCTTTAAACGCAACTCCTCTTTACAAAGTCATTAGCAAAAACAACAAAATTAGTGATAATACCCCTTTACCGGGCTGTTAAGTGACCCTGAATCACCACAGGGGAAATTCCTTTGCTGCAACAGCCCTAAGAATGATTTCACTTTGATACTGGCAGCCATGGAATTCAATAATAACATCAATAACCCACAGAATCCAAAATTCAAAGAATTGGGTACCCATCTCGCTTTCCTGTGTCGTGATTGGCTGCGGGACGGCCCGGGATCTAACAAGGAGCTAGCTCGGAGAAATGTAGTGACAAGAGATTTTACGTTTAAGTGTTCCAAAGCTCCTGTTTTAGTAACTCCAACACTCCCTTGATGCTCCAAAGAGCTCTCAGTCTGGGCAGAGTCAGCTAATAGGACTGCTAGCTGCATGGCTAACCCTCTTGCACATGCTCTTGTGGAGTGTGTTGAGACTGCAGACCAGAGTGTCAGTGCAGTAGCTGATGCTGTGTAGGCTTGCCTCTGGGCATACAAGTACATTAAAAAGGTCAAATATAGTAACACGAGAAGGTTAAAGGGGAAAAAAGATTAATTAGTGTGAATAATAATGTGTTTATTTTTGTGAAAGGTCAAAAGGACTGTTATTATCTTGGTTTGCTGTTATTGATTTTAGTGTGAATCATTTCTCCTGATTTCATCGTTTCCCTCTTTAATTCATAAGTTTTGAGTTAATTTGTTGGGAAATAGTGATGTGATTTGTTTCTGGTATAAACAAACCACAGTGAAACCACAAAAATAAGGGAGGGGAGGGTAGAGAAGGAACTACACAAAATGTAACAACATAAGCATCTAAACATTTGACCTCTTTGGGTTTTTTTTACCATATAGTAATCCCACATTCATTTCAGGGCCAGTGTGTAGCCTTCAGCCTACCTGTGTGATGCAGGCGCCGGTGAACGCCACAATCACAGCCACCACGTTGACGGTCAGCTGAAACTGCAGGAACTTGGAGATGCTATCGTAGACGTTCCTTCCCCACATGACGGCCTTAACGATGCTGGTGAAGTTGTCGTCGGTCAGGATGATGTCTGACGCCTCCTTTGCCACGTCTGTGCCGGCGATTCCCTGATAAGCAGCAGAGGGGGACGATCAGAACCTGGTTTATGATTTTAGATGGAAACTAACCGGTCAGCTGCAGAAGTTCAGCTTCTAAAATAAAACTAGATAACAAGACCAGGTGATCAGGAGTTTGATCCCTCTGAACAGATGCTCTTAAACAAGGGACTCAACTCCAAACTGGTCGAACTGGGAATGTGAGAACAGGGTTGTCTGAAGAGGTTGATGGCTAGAAGAAGGAGAATCCACACTGATCTATACCTCTTTTCTAAAGAAAAAACACATATGCAGGGGACTTGGGGCTTGAGTGCCACACATCCTCTAACTGATGACACGGTGCATTTTATGTCAGAATTAATTTAAATTAATCTAAATGCAGGAATCAATTCATGAGCTGCAGCATCTTTTGTAACTAACAAGTATGACTGGATGACAAAGAACTCAAATATCAAACAGTATCTGCTGGTCAAAGGCTCAAACACTGTGTCTAAAAGAAAAAAAGTGGTATTTAATTGGAGTATTATCTGATCCTTTTTCCTTTCAAAATGGAATAAATCAGACATTAATATAATTCTCATCAAACGTATCTGCGTTGCAGATTTGGGGTAAATGACACCTCAGGCTACATCATCCTTATTTGCTTAAATTGAACGTTACTGTCGGTTATCTGTTGTTCTCTCAGAGCCTCAGCTCCCATTTAGATTTTTCCACGGTCTTTGGTATCAGAACAATCATTTAATTTTCTAGCAAGGTTGCAAAGTCTCAACATGAAAATTGGATTTTTTCACTTCACATCTAAAACTAAAGCAAACTCTACCTTAGTAGTGTACCAGGGTCAGGAACCCCCAGAGGGGTCACAAGATGAATCTGAGGGGTCGTGAGATAATAAAAGTAGATATATATATATATATATATATATTTCTGCCACAGATATTACAGCTTGTTTCAACCTCAGAGGGGAAAATCATTCTTTGGTTGAACTGCTCCTGACTCATATATCGTGCAACTGGTCAACATAAACACATCAACTGTGACAACTGACACCATATTATCTCTTTCCAGATCTAAAAGAGAGGTCCAGCTGGAGCACAGTTTCATGAGAGGTGGATAACTGACTGACTATCTTTCATGGAGTTTAATGTGACTGCTTCCTGTCTAATCTGCAGGAGAGAGCTGATGGGCTCAGGAATACAGCCTCAGCTGCATCAATCTTCTCTTACCTGTGAAGGCGTATGACAGAGAGAGGAGAGGGAAAGACCAGCTGCTCAGGTCAGAGTGGATTTAGTAGTAATGTACCTAGTTTTCTTGGAGAGAACAACGTGGCCAGTCCCCCCCTCCCTCCCTGGTGGTTTGAGTTTGACTGGTTTTAAGAATAACGCAGCTAGTGTGTACAAAGACGTGACAATAACACACATTAACACATGACTGAAGAGCGGGTCTTGTGTTAGCAGTAACCATAAAGAAGCTGTGGTGTGAGTTGCTGTGTCTCTCTGCAGAGTCAGACTCTCCCAGGCAGATGGAGGTGGATGGCTCTCTGTTCTCCAGCTGAGCAGGTGATAATTGAACGGGGACACTTGGGTTCAAACTGAAAATATTCCAAATGGGACACATTAGTACTGGAAGGTCACTGGTTTAAATCCCCAGACTGCCTCTGTGATGTGTTTAGGAAAAAGTAACTACTGACAGAGTGCGGCTTGACAGCGCAACAGCTGCTCGGCAGCCTGCAGGAAACACTGGTGTTCGGATGGCTTTCCTTAATAAATAAAGGTCACAACAACTCACAGGAGGCAGCTGATGTCACTGAGCTCATCCATAGGCCCTGAACTGTTTTTAATTGACCAATATCAGCTGATCATTTGGTCAGTGGACAGTAACTCTTTGTTCTCTGGAGTCAGCTGGGAGAACTGACGCACTGTGAATCTTTTCTGATCCAACAGAACAAAGGATCTGAACAAATATGAGCTGCTGATATTTGACAAACACTCTGACAGTGAGCACAGCCGGTTTCAATCAGTCTCTATTTCAGCAATATTTCTTAGGTGAGTTAAGAGCTGCTCCTGGTTTACAACTGCATCAGAGCCCACAAACCTCTTAGTTTATTACTTTATTTGGCAGGGACAGTGCATAGTATCATTATTTACAGGCTTAATCACAGTCACAGCATGTAGTAGCCGGGCACATCATATATTATTAGAATTTTAGACTATGGGTGGCTCTCAGAAATCAGATAATTTGGCTTTTAGATGAGGGATTAGGATATTGTTAACTAATGTATGCTTAGCTGTCTGTGACTACATCAGACAGCCATGAGATAAAAATATAAAAGCCATTCTCCATGTTGTCCCTCTCTGTGTTTTGGTCTTTGAAGAATAAGCACAGTAACGTCGTCACACACTGGAACCCCACTGTGCAGATGAGCAGAGACAACCAAGCTCAACATTTATTGATTTATTATTCCATTTCACAGCTATCTTAATAAATCCACGGCATTAAACTCGAGAGCTATTGTGGATGATGTAAAATTCCTATTTCATGGCTGCATTAGAAATGTAATTAACTCAAAGGGCTTTTTTTTTCATTCCTTTCGGTAATGATGCAGAACTGTAGCAGCAGATGAGTGAAGAGCTGTGAGAAGAAAAGAACAAACAACAGTGAAAAGGTGGAAAAATTAAGAAGTTGTTACCATGGCAAAGCCAACATCAGCTTTCTTGAGGGCGGGGCCATCGTTGGTACCGTCTCCTGTCACTGCCACCACCTGCCGGGTCTCACCCACTGTGCTGTCAATAATACCTGATCAACAGGGCGGGAAAAAAGAATAATCTCCATTTAAATGAGCGTATGAATATTTCAGAAAAGACATGAAGAAGAAATTAATTCTCTCCTCCTGTCGAAACTTTAAAATCACAAACATGTAATAACTATTTACTGTGTTTCAATTAGAGTTCAACCAATATGATATACGAGGCTTAAAACTACACTTCTACACAAAGACAGATAAACATATAAGCAGCTGTAAAACATGCTAAACAGAAAACATCCTATAATACTGACTCCCACCTTTGACCAGAGTGTGTTTGTCTGTTGGTGAAGAACGAGCAAGAACACGCAGTTTCGGCCAAACTTTGTCCAGACGCTCTTGTTCCACCTAGGAATATATAAAATGTGAGAAATAGTTTAATAGAAACATTGGAACACAACAGCCCTAGCATCATAACTCTCTTCAACATTGTCTCATTCATTTTTATTAAAACATAGAAAGTAATGTACGCTTGAGACGAGCTCTTACCACATTAATAATTCAACGATCATTTATTGATTGGTCCTATGGCGACTATGGCTGTATCACACATAAATATGGTCATAAATAATACTATATATATCTGTATATACTGTCCAATTTGTCCATAATTGTTTCATAATGAACCAAAACACCACAACACAGCATTTCTCACGCCCAGTACAAGTATCCGCTATCGATTACCTGGAGGACAATCTTCCCCCTGATCTACTCGTCCTCTACGGTCCAGAGAGACGTTCGCTGACGCAGACACGGTATATTTTATAAGCATGGACCAGGTAAAGCTAGAGTGAACAGCAGTAAACACATCAGCCTGTGCCGATGTCATTCAGGTATCACACTGGTTTCACAACGTTTCAAAAGGCTACGACATCCCCCACGTCACTCCCACAGGTAAACTGTGTAATAACAATATAAACCAAAGTGGAAAACTTTATCTTGGCATAAAAGATTCTGCATTAGTAAACACCTAAACAGTGACAAGTTTATCTTACAAACAACCAAGTAGTTCTTTATTCCCTTATAACTGTTTCAGTGACAGCAGTTAGTAAGGAGTAATTTCCACCAGCTGAGGAAGGTGTATAGTTAATAGTTTAATTTAATAGTGTTTACTCCCACGCCACGATGAAACTAACTTACACACAGCTGCTGCAACAACCTGCTGGACTCTAATGGGATAATGATGTTGCTCTTTGACTGCTCTATGTGTTAGGGACAGAGATTTGATAAGCCAAAATTACATCCAGGCTCAGTTGCTGTGGTCAACACTTCACACAGCTCCAGGTAAAATTTGAATGTCACACTTGTTGGCTGCAGTTAAAGATTTCTGTAGTCGTCTCACCTCTCCCTGGTCGTTTCTGATCTGCTGGTTGAACTCCTTGCCCTCCATACACAGGAAGTCCTCCCCGGGTGTAATGATGCCACATTTGGTTGCGATGGCACGGGCGGTGTTAATGTTGTCTCCAGTAACCATACGTACAGTGATGCCCGCACGCTGGCACTTCGTAATAGCCTCAGGTACCTGGAAGAGAGTCAGAAAGGTCAGAGAGTCCAGAAGGTCACAGAAACTCATTAGCTTGTTTTCCTGATTTATCCATCGGTCTAAAGATGCTTTTGATGAGAGGATCCAAGGACGTACGCTCATCAAACCAAGTCAGACGCTGTGTTATTGTGAGTTTTGTGGTTTATTTAGCTGAAATGATGCATGATAAAACAGACACAGGCGCCAACATGTGGGATTAGACTCATCTTGCAACAGCAGCAGCAGGTTTTATCTGAGATCCCACTGTTGCTGTTCTTATCCTAATCTCTAGTCCTCATTCATCTCAGAACACAGAGTGAATAAAAAGAGATACAGTATAGTCGGACCTCTGTGAGGAGCTCATGGCGATATGACCGTCAACTGACAATCAGAAATCTGTTGGACACTTCCCCCCTGCTCATCAGGTGGCTCAACTGGCATTTGATGGAAACCTACAGGGGTTCTGTGTTTCCTTACAGATACACACACATCGTATGTGTGTCATGCAGAGGGGAGCCTTGACCTGAGTAAAGGAGTGAAGAGGTTGGATGACCAGTCTTTAGATTTCTTCATATGTTAAAGTGGATAATAAACAGACATATAATATAATATGCTGAGGCCCCCAAAACAGCATTAGCTTATAGCCGAGGCCCCCCTTTAAAAGAGGTCTTTAAAAGCCTATTGACAATACCATACAGTACAATAAGGTTTTGATATGTTATATATTCCTATAAAGTATATTTTATAATAATACACATATTAAAGAGGTAATAATTGCATTTTATGTAATTCTTCCCCAGCCCCCACTCTGAAAAACACTGTCTGCCTGATGGTAACTGCTCATATTCACAGGTCTTCATCATTCACTCCTTACTGGACATAGTGACTATTTTATGCAATTTGTTTTTTATTATTTACCAACAATGAAAAATACCAGGCAATAAAACATAAAGTAAAAATGCTCTCTGCAACGGATCGATAGAAGAGGGTCAATATGTGTCTGTCGACTTTAAACTGGCTCGGTTTATGCATGAAATACATAACGCTGCAGACCATAGAGACATAGACATACTCGTTAGAATAAGAACTGTAAGAATAATTTAATGCCTAAAATAAAAAAGCTAAAATATTCTAAAGAGTCCTGTGTCCATCACATCACAGGTCGTGTAGAGATAAATGTTGAGCTGCTGACTGACTCCTGCTGCTCTTCGGTTATTTCCATCCTGTCTGTGATCTTTGTGCTCTGACATTAAAGCAGCAGGCAGCACTGATGCTTTCTGGGCTTCATTACAGGCTTCATTTAACACCTCACAGCATCCAGACTCTCTGCACACCTGAACAGGACTCACTTAAGGCTTTATATCAGGAAAATACTGTCTGACTATTGAATGTTTTTACCCTGACATTTATCCTCATAACAGAATACTACAATATAATTAGACTGTCAGATCAGTTCAGTTACACTCTTCATGTGGAGATAAAGATGTGAACTATATGTTCTTTCAGGAATAAGCTGAACTTCATTGACACTGCTTTATATCTACAGTGCATGGAGGACATTTCAAACTGAACCCAACTCAATCTTTTATGACTGAAAACTGTTTTTAACCCAACTGCAGAGCCACTGACGCCAGATCAAGTGAACAACACGAGTACAATACCGTGAATGAGAAATTACTGCATGAAAGTGTGCGCCATTATGCTCATTTGTAAGATTCATGACACTGTCACAGACAAAAGACAGAGAGGGATTGTGGAGGCAGTGGGATGCAGCCTGGGGGATTTCCTTAGACTTGCATGCTTTTCATTCCACCTTAAAGCATAGAGATTTAGAACAGATAGAAACTCTTTGATCCCTTTTCATTTGTGCAGCGACTACAGAGACTGCTTTGTGTCCATCGGTAATTACACAGCGTACAAAAATTCTTGTACCTTTTCTGTTCAACATCTACATGCTACCACTAGCACAGATTAAAGGAAACAACATTACCATAATAATGCAGAGCACACAGATTTATATAACAATATTACCAGGTCACGTACCAGCACTAATTAAGAGCACTGAACAAAATGATCATTCTATGTGACTTTTAATTGTTCTTCTTTGGGTTCAAAAGCTGTGATCTGTAAGAGTTTTTGGACCCAAAGAAAAACAATCAAAGTCAGTACAGTCTCTAACATTAAAGATCAAAAACCAGGCCAGAAACATTCAAAAACAGCCTACCATCACCTTAATCATTACATATATATATATATTATGCATATATATTATGCAGGTAGCAATTTATGGCTCTGGTTAAACAAAAGGTCCATTTCTGGGTCAGTGTTAATTTCAACCAAACCAGCGCTGGTGATTGTTAAAAATACTGTGGAAAGACTAGTTTTGGTCTTGAGTTTTATTTAGTTTTTTTGTGTTTTGTATGATTACTCGCAGGTAATATTACTGGTTTTGTCCATGGAGTCTGGTGGGCCGTAGCAACCATTTGTTAGCAGTCTAGTGTGACTTCTACTATCAGTTAATTTTGTATTATTCTGCCATATTCTGCCATATTGGCCCCATATTCTGCCGTATTGGCCTTAAAAAAAATTATAGTGTCTACAGTACGTCTGCAGACAGACAGAGCAATCATTGCCAGATCAACTCTATTCTTATGGGGATGAACTGATGACGAAATACGATAATGACATTCCAATATTGTCGTCAACGCCCCTGCTTCCCAGACATAAACCTAAGCCAGCATCAGGTGTTAATTATAGGAAGTGTTTTCAGGCTCTCTGTACCTCAGGTCTGACGGGGTCCTCGATTCCAACCACAACAATGCAGGTCAGGTCATTCAGGATGTCGTTCTCGGTTTCCCAGTCCGGCTCTCCAGCCTCGGCCGGAAAGTCTCTGTAAGCCACGCAGATGGTCCTTAGCCCGTCACACGCCATCGGCTCAATCACCTTACGCACCATTTCGTCACGGTCCTTCGGCTTGAAGATGCGAGGTTGACCCTGGGCATCCAATATACGCGAGCATCTGGGAGAGGAGAGAAGAAAAGAGGAGAGGAAAGGAGAGGAGAGGAGAGGAAGGGGAGGGAGATCATTAGGTGAAAAATGCCACGCATTACCTTGTTCTGTATTTATTTATTTTAGTTTATTTGAGCTCCTTTCTTACTTTCTCAGGACGATCTCTGACGCGCCTTTGCTGTACATGCGGTAACCTCCATCAGCGTTCTTCAACACTGTGCTCATGGACTTGCGTGACGAGTTAAAGGTGTAAACCTTGTACATTTTCTCTTCGGGGACCTCGTCTCTGATTGGCTGGTAGTCCCTCTTCAGTTCCAGCACCATGCCCAGCAGAGCGCACTCGGTCTTGTTGCCCACGTGGCGGGGCAGGCCGCCTTCTTTCTCCGGAGGCTGAGAAAAGGGAAAAGGTTTGGATGTGATGTTAAAGTTTAAAATCAGTTTTGTGTTATCACAGACAATGAGGAGCACTACTTCAGTATGTACAGCGGTTCAGTTAGGTTTGATTTTAATGTACATTTACTCACACAAACACTTGTCTGAGTCTATTTTTTGTGGATCTGTTTTTTATTACATTTGGGAAAGTTTACCCAACTCTAGCCAGACTTATTGCCCGAGTTAGCATTACGTTAACCAAAAACTCCTGTTCCTCCTCGTCCTCAACGCCAAAACACTACTATAAAATTTTAATGATGAATCCGCCACAGCTTTCAGTGTAAACTGCTAGAATGGAAAGATTGATGATGATCTGTGTCTACTCTCCTAAAAAGAGGACATTTTTTCCGGTCCTCACTTCTTCAAAGGGCTGTTTCAGACCAGGTTTTAGGGTTATGGTTAAAATTAGGTTCATGTTTGCGTTGTGGTTACGTGTAACTGTGACAGTGAAGGTCTTACCAGGATCTTGGTGGTGTACGCCGAGTTGATGGCGATGCTGTTGACCATAATCTCCAGAGTCTCTGGTTTGATGGCGTCCGGCTCTGGCACCGTTTTGTAGTGCGTGTCACCGACGTACGCCTGCACCACCGTCATGCGGTTCATGGTCAATGTGCCCGTCTTGTCTGAGCAGATGGCTGTTGCATTGCCCATCGTCTCGCAAGCGTCCAGGTGACGCACCAAGTTATTATCCTTCATCATTTTCTAAAGTACGGAGAACAAGGTTAGAGGCTGAGGTTTGATTTTAGACGTAGTTTTGGAAACAAAATGACCTGGCCTTAAAGTTAATATAATGAACTCCACCATCCTTGCTTACTTTGACAGAATAGGCCAGAGAGATGGTGACGGCGAGCGGCAGCCCCTCAGGAACCGCCACCACCAGCACCGTCACACCAATAATGAAGAACTTGACGAAGTACTGGATGTAGATCGGGGTGCACTCGGCCACCCAGGTCCGACCCTGGACGGCAAACGTGTCAATCACAAAGTAGAGGATGAGGATGATGACGGTCACAGCAGACATGATCAGACCTGGTTACAATGAGCAGAACAAGCAGAGTTCAAACACAAGCCACCTGTTTCCACACATTTTATTACAGCATAAAAAATGTAGAATAAATAAAGCAATAGAAACTCATATTTGTCAAACTCAGTAAAGATGTTATTTTGATCACTTCCTGTATTAAAAAACTTTGACAGACACTCTCCCTGGTTTTCTTCTGCTCTCTTTTCATGTTTTCTGTATATATTTATTATCAAATAAAAGTAACAAATACATTTTTAAAAAATTTACAAAACAAAAGCTTGCAAAAACTTTTCAGTCTTTAATGTCTCATGTAATTGGGCTTTTATTTTTCGGGCTGCAACATTTGAACCCGTTTCATTGGTTTATAAAACACACTGAAATCACCGTAGAATTATGGTTAATCTACAACCAATTATTGTTGGTATTATTGGTTTATATTTCACCAAGGAGGCGAGGTCTGAAACAAAAGGTAAAAACAGGCATCTGCACTTAACAATACAATAGGAAAAAAGGAAAAAAACTTTTTTAACCATTAACCACTGCACACTGGAATGACGATGAAATACTGCGATTTATTCGGAGCGAACAATGCGTTTCACCTGCAGCTTCCTCAGGTTCGCTCAGCCAAGGAATCTGAAGACGCTACAGGTGAAACACGTTGTTCTCTCCTTTTAAATCAATGTAAAGTCATCCTAGTAAACAGTGGTTAATTTTGTCGTCCACCTGGCCGCTGTTGGCAGGTCATGGGGAGTTTATTTTTATTTTTCTAAGTTTGTAAGTAACATCCTGAATGTAAAATCAGAAACAGGTGAAACTGAAAGATCCACAGCTTGTGTTTTTCTGCTTCAACTCTCCTGTCAGTCACCTCGTGTCTATTTCTGTCCTGTAATGAGGGGCAGTTTATTACCGAAGCTGGTCTGTCCTGAAAGTCCCTCAGTGTATTAAGGTCAATTGAAATGACACAGAAAATACCGAGATGAATTATGTTCCCAATAAAACATCTATCCAATAAAACTGAGTGCATTCTGACCCTCAGTCTCTCCGTCCCCTCACTGCCTGATCACTTTGTATGCTATTAAAGGAAGAGTCCCACATTTCTGGAAATCCTCGTTCTTTGTCTTCTGTCAGATAAGAAGACGGGTCAGGGAAGTTTATTCTCTGCACGTCCAGTACAGAGTTCAGGATGTGTTAACCTTAGCTTAGCAAAAAGACTGGAAGCAGGTGGAAACTTGCTAGCCTAGCTCCATTAAAATAGAAAGAAACCCACCTTCTACCAACTCCCCAAAGCTGTTCTGGTTTATATGCTGTATTGTGTTAGCAAACGAGCTATTCCACCCTGCAGTCAGCTGGGTTTTAGATAACAGTGGAGTTAAGACAGAGCTCACACCTTAGCCAACCACAATGAAGAAAGATTTTCTTAAAATAACAGATAAAAAAAAAAGGAGTTTAATCAAGGCGTGACCAGTGACTTGACATCTGCATGTTAGTATTGTCACTGCGTGCATGTTAGCGTGTCGCTCAAAGCATCGCTGCAGACTCTTAGTTCTGTTTAGATGAGCTGAGGGGGAGCATCCAGGCAGAATGTCAGGATGTACTTACTCTTTACATCCTGTCCTAAGACCCATCATTCTACAAGCAATAAAAACAATAAGTAAGTCCTATGTGTTTGAGTCCCCTTAATTATAATATACCTGCAAGCTTTCTTTCATATTGTCTAGTAGACTCGGTTGCTTTATTTTCTTAATGCAGTTTGTTTTTAAATGTGTTTACCTTTTGGAGTTGTAGGAAGGTGCTTTTTTAAATTTCTTAAAGCTAAGCTAAAGGACCTATTTCTGTACTTGACATACAGACATAAAACAGATATAATGAGTGTGTGTGTGTGTGTGTGTGTGTGTGTGTGTGTGTGTGTGTGTGTGTGTGTGTGTGTGTGTGTGTGTGTGTGTGTGTGTGTGTTCCTCACCAGCCTTCCCGATCTGTACAGCCAGCTTGGTCAGTTTGCCCTGCAGCACCGACTTCTCCTTCTTGGTCACGTTGACCTTCTTCACCGGTTTGGCCTCCTCTTTCTCCTCCTTCTCCTCTGACTCTGCGGCCTCTTCGCTCTTCAGCGGCTGGATCTCCAGGGCAATGCCATCCTCGGTTTTGGCTGGGGAGGAGCAGGGGTAAGGTTGTGGTTGGGGGCAGGGGTGGATGGGTAAAAGGAGGAGGAGGAGGAGGAGGAGGAGGAGGAGGCAGGTTTTAAGGGGTCAATGTAGTGATGAGAGGGAGAGTGAGGGCCAGTGTGGAGAGTAAAGAGAGATGAGAAGGAGGTTTAGGAGAGGTCAGGGAAAGGTTTGCAATGAGAAAGAGGAGAAGATGAAGGAGGGTGAGGAGGGAGAGAGAGGGAAGTATGGGACAGAGTGATGGATGGGATGGGGAAGAGTGTGAAGGAGGCAGATGGTTGTGTGTTTTTTTCAGAATGAGGATGGAAGAGAGGAAAGTCGGGATCGGAAGCAGAGGATGAGGGAAGGGTTGACAGAAGGTGAATGAATTAAATAAATAAATAATAATAAATTACAAAACAAAGCAAAACAAAAAGAAGCAGGGGGTCGGGGTTCAGGAGTGGTTTGGGGATGAAGGGTAGAGAAGCAGAGAAAACGTTACAGATTCAGTAAAGAGGAAAAGCTGAAAACGACCGGACGCGTTTTCTCAGAGATCAGAAAAAGGCCTCTGAATCTTTATCATTAACACGGTAACCTTTGGCTGAATGCAGAGGGTAGCATTTCATCAATTTATGATCACAGAACATTCATGAAAAGGTCCAGGTAGCTTTCAGAGAGTGTCACAAACAAGTTGGGAGCAGCAGTTCGTAATGAAGAGCAGCAGACAGAGAACAGAGAACAGCAGATACAACAGAGAGGATTTAACCAGAGGCTGTCAATCACACACACGCACACACTGTGTTTGTTTCACATCCAAGCTCATAGTTTGGAACGAGGCTGAGTTCTGAAGTCTGACATGGAGTCTGGTTTCACGTCCTGCTCGGCGGCTCTGCTCCTCATTTGCATAAACAAACTGTGTATTTGCATTTCACTTTATCAGCTGGGATCCTGTTTGGACTGTAGTATTGTACGTGGAGCTTTCTGATCTGTTTGAGTTTTCACTGAATTCAGCTGCACTCCCTCCATCCACTGCTGTTTGTTTCATACCGAAGAAATGTGAGCAGGTGATGAATGGAAACAGAACAGATCTACACTAAACTGACACACTGAGTGTTGTGCTGTTTGTCCTCATGAACAACTGAGCTGACAACACTGACTGGCTGACAACCTAATTCCTTTGTTAGGTTTTTAAACATTAAAAACTGGAAATGTTCTAATTGGGTCGTTAAATTAAATACACAAATGTTCAAACGTCGTCCATCAGCCAACTGTATTTTACTATATTTAAACCCTACTGGGGAGTCACTGCTGGTAACAATGTCAACATCACTTCTGGAACCAACAATACCAACAGATCATGGACATAAAGCAGGTTTAGATTCCTGGATGACCAAGTTTCTAATTAACAAGAGAAACTTCAGGTTTTCACTGCAAAACTCTGCCCATCTAAAACCTAATATAATTCATATAAAATTATTATAAAATTCAAAATGTCTGTTAGAGAATCTGTTCTTATTTGTTCTATTTTTATCGCCTACTGAGTTGTCAAGTAATAAAGCCTGTTGGGTCAGCTAAGTCCAACTATTGAGATCAATTCTATTCAGTTTGGACAGTTTGGGAACCACGCAGTCCTTATTGTAGAATAATTTGGCCTGGGTGTTTGACACTGCTAATTTCACATTTTTGTCTGCTGATTTCAAATCTAATCAACGCACACCACCTAATGAACTGGTGGTATCCTTCAAGTTAAAACGAGGGATGTTTTGTACACTAGTTTTAACACTCTTACTAGCAAACCTCACGGAAAATGTAAGAGAGATTTAGGATAAGGACACTAAAATTGAATGCTGTTGCATTGTCTCTAAAAAAGATGACCAATATTTCCTCCCAGGTCACAGTAGAACACAAGCAGGGAGTATCTCTTTAATGTTTAGTAATGTGGTTTTTGGATTTGGTTATTATCACTGCCTCGCTTGGAGCTTCATTAGTTTCCTAATGAGAAGTTCCCCACACAGAAGTTGGCTAAAAGGGAAGTTATTTCATGGCAGCATGACCTCAACATGACATTTAGACATTCTGAATGTGGGGATGAGTCTGTGTCAAACCAGGAAGCTGTGGAGCTTTATGCACATGGTCCACTCTGAAGACAAGCCACAACATAGAACTAACTGACACAGCTGCACATGAACAGGACTGAGACCCACTGACCAACCACAGAACTGTAAACAGGCGCAGCACTGAACCATGGGAGAGCGCACGGCGGGCAGAGGGGAGGGGGTGTCTGACAATCAAAACGAAAGCAAGTCAAAAAACAGAAGACAAACTCAAAGGATCACCCCAGAAAACAAAAAAACGACAGCGATGCAGAACCACGACAGAGAGAGACAGGAGGAGGTAGAGGAGGCTGCAGAGCTGTGGAGGCTGCAGGAGACTTCAGCAAGACATAAAAATAACAGAGAAGAGGGAGAGAGTCAAACAGTGATTACAAGACAACATGAAGTCCTGAGCAACACCCTGCAAGGAGGCAACAGTGAGAGAGATAAAAGGAATCAAAAGGCAAAAAGAAAAGAAACTTAAGATACACAAAACAGAACAGACGACAGCCCACAGCCCACTAATACTGCAAGGGTGCAACTCCCACGCACACTGACAGCCTCGCTTCAGCCAAAAAAAACATCACGGCACTTTTCGGTTCAGTTAGTTTTTCTCAACAGTGTCAACAGAAAGTCACATTCATCAGAATTCAGAGTGTAATAAATGTGTTGAAATGCGTGATGGGAAAACTAAACATGTAGCCTCCACAAATTCTCCAATATAACGAGGCCTTAACTTTTTTTTTTTTAGCGCCGTCTGCAAAACTCAACAATTCTTGCAAATGTTTGACATTAATAGCCTTCCAGCTGCTCAAAACACAAATCCCTGCTTCCTCTGGTAGGTGGTTGGTTTATGATGTGAAACATCTACAGGAAGTGTTGAGTTTAATTTATGTTTATTTAACATTGTTGGGAAAAAAAAAAAAAACAACAAAGAGAAATAGAGGTGATTGAGTGAATGAAAACACTACTGGTGCTAAAAAAAGCAGCAGAGCGGTTGTGAGTATGACGTGACTCTGTTGCTGTACTAATTCATTTTTAGAAGCATCCACTGCTCCTACTTTAATTTGTTGTAACTCAATACTTCTATTTCCACATGTTGTCTTGATGAATTCAGTATAATGGGCATTTCCGCAGCACTAATTCCATCAGTACAACAACAGAGCATCAATGCACCACACTGTTGCTCTTAGAGTTGGGTGGTTGTTTCTATTTTCATATCGTCCTATCATGGCTACTCAAGATTGGCAATATGCCGAGTCTATAACCAGGGGATGCGGGAGTGGGAGAGCTACATCATAGCACATCAGTCAAATGTTTGCATGGACGACTGTAAATCCAATAGCCACATCTATAAGCCATCACAAAAATGACAGTTACCAACATAAACCATGTTATGAACAGACACAAAAGGTAACATTAGCATATTAGGACATAAAAAATGTTGCATTTTGCAACATAAAAACTTCTCAGCCAGCATTCGGCCAAGGCATGATGGGAAATGTGGGCTGTCGCTAGGCGAGAGTCTGTTGGTTTACAAACCGGAGCTGGCTTTGTCTGGCTTAAACTGCAAAATGTGGATAAATATTTTTATTCAGTGCCTGTTTATTGGACATCAACTTCAAATTTACATGTGTGTTGTTGTAAAAAAAAAAAAAAGACTTGAAGCGTAAATAAACACTTCAGCTTGCGGTTACACCCGTGAGACACAACTTAAGGCTGCATGGAGCCGGTGCACTGCAGACTATGTGGTTGCGCTTGGCGTGACATTACCAAAGCATCATGGTCTGCGTAACATTATAATCTTATCTTTATCACAATCCAAACCACATAACGTTAACAACTCAAATGGAGTGCAGAGCCAAGTTTTGGTGAGCAGGCATATGGAGAACAGATATTCAGGGTGTCGGATCCAGGAAAAAGAGATGGCAAACTGGTTTGTAATTAAGGATTAAAAATGAACTTGTCTCTTGTGCTGATTAACGGGGCTCAGCAGGCGGACATGCTGCTCCAGCAGAAACATCTCTAAACGCACAGAACGGCACAGATTCTAGAGATTATTAGTGTAACATCTTAGTTCTCATTGTAGGTTAATTAAAATGTAATAACGGTGTAGGAAAACCAATTGCCAATCATCCCAACCTCGTTGCTCTCACTTTCTTTTTTTTTAACAGTAATACCGTTTTCATTCACTAATTATATCCAGTTGCTTCTACTTTGCTGTTTTTTCTCTCGCTGTTGAGTTACTGTCAATTAAACTTGCAGCACAAATGTTTCACTTTAAAAGCTTTCGGCAGCTCAAAAGCCATTGTTTCCCCTAAAGCTTAAACAATTAGTTGATTAATGAACTAGCCCATCTATGGAAAATTAATTGTTTAAGTGATATTTATAGCATACACTGCCTAGTTCTAGCTTCTCATTGGTGAGGCTTTGTTGCTTTTTTGTCTTATGTGACAGTAGACAGAACATATTCAGGTTTTAGGTTGTCGGCTGGAGAAAAAAAAGCAATTTTGAGAATGTCAAATTAGGCTTTAAGAAAGTGTGAAGGGAAGATTAATCGTCAATGAAAATAATCCTCATTTGCAGCCCTAATATTCCCCTTTTCTCAGGAAGATTTCAGTGAAACATCTGTAGGAAGCGTTAAAATTCACTGAAAGTCTCTTTGATGATCTCTTTGTGATGGAAAAAAAACATCAAAGTTGAAGCGTTTGAAGGTGTCAGAAAGGTATCCATCCCTAGTGAGTTTAATTTAAAGGAAAGGAGAATTTTTGGCCACCCAAGGAGCAGAAGAACTCCACCATAAGCTGACACAATTCTGACACATTATAAAGTGCAAACAGCTGCCTCCTTCCTCATCCAGCAGACACAAATAAACATCATCATCTCATTGGAGTCGTGTGAAAACAGCTCCTGGCTGCTGATAGTGGACGAGAGCGCTGGAATTAAAACCATACAGTAATGTGCTGCGAAACCAAAACTAGGAGCTAAAAAGGCCAATAAGCTCAAAGGAGCTGCAGAGTTGGTGAGAACTGTCTGTGGGCTCAAACTCTAAACTCTAAACTAGTCCATACGACTGAAGGTGTTTGTACAGATTTTGTTCTCTATCTGTTTTTAGTGTAGGTCACCCGCGACTGCTGTTCTGTGAATTATTTGTGTGCAAAAGTGTGATGAGCGTCCAAGAGCAAAGAGTGTGTGTTTCTGTGTACATCAAGAAGCATTCTGTCTGCAGCAGATGCTCAAACCGTGGGAGGTCGGGAGGAGGGGAGGTGTGTGTGTGTGTGTACGTGTGTGAGAGATTGTGTGTGTGTCTTAGTGTTGTGACAGCTTGCAGAGGAAGTTGGACATGTGTTGGATCACACGGGACATAGAGGACGGTTGGCTGGTCGAGTTTGGAGGTTGGAGCGGTGACTTCGGCAACACAAACACATAGTCATCAAATCCATGAAATATTAAATATTTAAAAAGGCATTGAGGGAGAGCACGATTTCAACACTGCGTCGACACCTTAGAGGTCAGACTGGTATGTGAGAGTGACCCTCACTGATGGATTAAATTTGTGTCTCAATTCTCAGACTGTAATAGGACATTTTGAGGGCAAAGCACATAAATTACATTTTGTGGTCTAAATTATTATCACTCAAAGAATAATTGAATTTGAGGCAACTCAAATATATTTTGTATTATATTATCAACATATGCACTCAATGATAACTCGGTTTTACACTTTTACATTACATATTTATGTTCTCTCAAATTACATTATGCTTTGAATCAGAATTTCTCTACAAAATGTAATTTATGTTGTTGCAAAAACTCTTTCTGTGCACAAAATGTCCCAACAAACTCCGAATTTAAAGCACAAATATAACCCCCTTGTCAACCTATGGCCGTTACCATGACAACTGTGGACGCTGTGATTGGCTGTCAAAGACTTGAAGGTTGAGAGTTGCACCCTTTTACAGGTAAAGCAAGGCGAGAGAACGTCCCCCTTTATACAGGAGAGAGAGAGAGAGAGAGAGAGAGAGAGAGAGAGAGAGAGATGGACTGGACACTCCCCTCCCGCCGCTGGGTGGAGGGTGAGCAGGGGGTGAGTAACAGGGAGGATGAAGGGACAGAGAGGGACAGATGGATGAATGGAGGGGTTACCTTTGTTGCGATTTTCGGGGGGTCCTTGTTTTTTACCTGTTCGGACAGAGAGAGAGGGCGGAATGCTGATAAGATGGCTCAAAGGAAAAATAAGATCAAATCAAACTGAGGGAGAACACAAAGTTCAAACTGATAGAAACCCACAGGTGTGTGTGTGTGTCGTGTGTGTTGTGGGCAGGAATGGACCAATCAGAGGAGAGAGACGCACCACTTCCTGCTGCGGAGAACCAACAGCCACAATTTTTTAAATCTAATCAACTTCTCAATAATCTAAATAAATCAAAATGTAGATTCAGAAATTCAACTGACTGTTAAACAATAATGTATTAAACAAATATACATTATTGGTTTGGTATAACATAATGCTCTGTGTTCTTGGGCAGTTACACATACTAGCATACTGTTTACATTTTAGATTTGTTCATGTTGTACATACAGTTACACTGATTAGAGCACATACTGTTCATGTACACACTCTATAACTGTTCATACTTTCTGGTTGGACGATAAACTGTATTTCATTGTACTGGTACCTCATCTGTGCAATGACGTTAAGGTTTTAATCCACTCTGAATTTGACTTTACATTGGTAAAACAATCCATTTCAACAAACTCACATACTTGAAATCACATTTGTCATTGTCGCAGCCCAAAACGATTTAGCCGTTTTAGATTTTTTTGTAAACTGTTAACCACACTGGGGCCGTGGTTCGAGGAATGGAAATGTTTATTCTTTTGGGTTGGTTGGTCCACCAGTTTGGTTTAGACTGAAATATTTCAACAACTATTTGATGGATTGCTATGAAATACAGGATTAATTATTTTGGTGATACCCTGACTTTAATACATTCACTATTTTAGTTTATAACCAAATATCTGCAAAAACAATGAAGTTTGAGCAGCCTGAAGGGTTAACGTTTTTAGTTTTTGGGTCACCCTGGAGGCTTGTGGTTAAGGTGTTCACAACTTCAAGTTCCAGTCTAACAGGGGACTATTGCTGCATTCCTAATTTTCTTTGTGTTAACTTTATAATAAAAGGCACCATGGTTTGATTTTATTTGATCTAAGCTCCTAACAACAATGATTCTTAACAAGATCGTTATAGGTGGAAAGAAAGTGCAGATTAGTCAACTTTGCAATTACTCTTCCAACTTAAACACTTTTTGTAAAAATACTGTTCAAACTACAAGTTCAAACAATGTGTGGACTCATTTAGGTTGTGTTAGTTGTTGAAGTGACTCTGATGGATTTGGTTTCCTTGCTTCACTGCAGATATCTGAACTCTGACCTTGACGGCTGTTTGCATATCTACATAACATCTGTTATTGATCCTTGTCTGCTTGTCACACTTGATCAGTTATGTGACAGTATGTGACAGGTGCATTTTCCTCCTCAGGGACATTAACTTCCTGGTGTTCTCATAATCTCTCTGCTTTTATTGTGTAAGGAGGTGTGGCAAGGTCAAAGCCAACATGAACACACACACACACACACACACACACACACACACACACACACACACACACACACACACACAGACACACACACAGCTCTTTGTTATTCAGCGGGTGGTTTGTGATTGATGACAGAGACTGAATTGCTGCAAGTGTGTGTGCATCTTTGTGTGTGTGCATCTGTGTTTGCACATACTGAAGGCTCTTATGCTTGTAAGATAACCAATGGGTGTGACTTTACATGAATGCATGAGTGTGTGTATGTGTGTGTACTGTGGGTGGATGCAGCCATTTGTGACAGTGAAGTCACATACACACATACAGAAAGCAGTGCTTTCCTGTAAGTGTTCTTGTATTTCTTTCTTTGTGAGGACCCATTGAATTTTCCAAGTTAGGTAGGTGTGGACAATTTTAAAAGCGGGGTAAATTTAGGAAAGTGGGGACATATTGTCCAGTCCTCACTTTTGTCAAAAGGTTTTTGAGAGTTCGGGCCGGGTTTAGGATTAAGGTTATGGTTAGGGGCTAAGGAATCTATTTTGTAAGTGAGGACCCTCACAAGCGTAGAAATACAGACACATATATATGAGATGTGAATCTAAATGCTCTCTTCTCTCTTCATTTTCAGTTTAATTTCAAGAGTCCAAACAATTGTCTTGTGGTTCTCCTCATTAGGAACTTGTTACTGTTTTGGATTTTAAAATCAGTAACTGGAGGCCGAAATGTAAACCTGAGCGTCTCTCTCCACTGAGCTGGTACATTCAGCCAGTTCACAATGAATGCTTGACAAACTCAAACTTTAGCCAATAAAACAAATGATCAGACAAAAACAAACTCAAAAAAAGACATGGGTAAAAGGGGGTTAGCATGATCACAAGCAAATCAAAAGCAATAGAGACCGACTGCAGAAGCCTGTTGGTTTACATCAAACTGCTCTGTGATAGTACGAGGATCATCTGGACTTTGGCTTTTGAAGGGTTCCACTTCAAAAAGCAACTGTATATAAACAGAGGAAGGTACGTTTTGCATTTTTAACCAACATTGCATCACTGTCAAATCAATACCTCAGTGTAGTGGCCATAAAATAGATGAATAAATGAGACCACAATGTAGTGTTTATTCAGGTGACCAACCAGAAAGATTTACTGAATTTTGATGGATTATTTTGTCCTTTTTAAGGTCTGTGAGGAAACACATTTCAAAGAGTCGACTGACTGAAATGCTCACAATGATGCATTCATTTGTAAGTGTGCAACCAACAACTGATCACTGTTGCTATGCCTGTCAAGCTCTCATCCAGCAATTATTTTGTTTACAATGATCGTGGCAGATTAACCATTAAATGTATTATTTAAACAATTTTGAAAAGCCTTTTGTTTACTTCTGTCAACAATTTCAGTCAGAAATACACAAAAGCAACCTCCCACAACAATTTCCCTGAAATAACAAATTAACTGGCAGGTTTCATCAGTTAACTAACTGACTTTTTTAACGTTTCCAACTATTCTTTAAAAACAACAACCCTGTGAAAGTGCGTTTATTGGCCACATACAGATTATGATAACTCAGCATCATATTACGATGCAAAACAAACCGAAGTTGACACTAACAGGTTCCAGGTATATTTGTTTCAGGCGCAGCCTTGACTCCAACTGAAGGTCATAAGCTAGTTAACCAGGCATGCTAACATTAGCAGCTTACGTTGAGTACAAAGAACACCATCATACAACTCTTTGGATGCAGTATTCTCTTACTATAACGCCATGCACAAAGCTTCAGCAGAAGAAATCCAAACACTGCCTTGTTATGTTTGCTTTAGCTATGATTGGAAATCAATGTTTGTGTTTGTAGAACTGTTAATTAGGACATGTGAAAGTTTTGCAATTGTACACATCCCTGTTGATCGGCTATTTAATCTCACATTAGTTGTGTTTAGTTGTTGTTCAGCTGATATGATCACTGCAGTTGAACTCATCCGTTGTCTCATTTATTCACTAATGATGCTTTTGTGATCAGATTGAAGCTCACTAATGTTAAAATATTACAGTTAGACCCTTCAAACAGCTCTGCTGTAATCAGCTCAGACTGGATGAACTCTACCTGCTGACAGAGTCAGCTCGTACGACGGGAGACTTCAAATCAACACCAGCTGATAAAAACGTGCAAATATTTCCAATCTGCACTGTTCAAACAGTAGAGTAGAAATATTCAGAAGCAGATAAGGTGATAGTCTTTCTAACCGAACTTTCCTCCCAACACTTGACCCACTTGATGACCTTCAACACTTCAACATGAGTTGTGTTTTGAGACGTGTGACAGGCTTTCTCTCGTGTCTTACTTTTCTTGACCTTCTTCTCTTCGTCGCTCTCGCTGGCGCCCAGCAGAGTAAAGATGATACCAGTTTGAGAGTTGAGGCCAACAGCTGACACCACCATCCTGCCTGATCCCTCCATAACATGAGTCCCTAAGGAAAGATTCAAAAAGCTTGGAGTCACAACAAGAACTTGGTTTTTAACAGTCACTGTGTTATTGTCTTTTCTTTATCATTTCATCTATATAACCTTCTCTTCAGCTGCATCACTGAATACGTTTTTAACACCTGTTTGCACTTTGTTATACTATCTTAGCCATAGTTTTTTAATCTGACAGTATGTTACATCTTGGTGGTGTCATCAGACAACAAACATATATGCCATGCCTATATATGTTTCTATGCTGATGACACAAAGCTTTATGTGGATGAATCTCCGGATGACACAGGATCAATTATTGCTTCTTTTAGATGTACGTTTTATATATTAGTGCCTGGATGTCACAAAACATTTTACATCTCAGTTTATATAAAAAATAAAGATTTTTTGATGAAAATTGACAAGACTTGCTTTTCCTCTTTTTGTTGTTCTGAGACACAAGTGATTTTACACTAACATAAGACATATTAACAGGGTTGATATCTTCATGTGATTTTATGTATTTTTTTCCATATGCATTAGTCTCCAATTGTTTTACTGTTCATGTTTGCACTTTCTTATTAGCTTGCCAGTTGCCTGTAGAGCACCCTGAATTGCTCTAATCTGTATGTGAGGTGCAATACAAACATTTGCTTAATTGTCTTGATTGATTTTATCCTGATAGCTGGTTCGGTCTGATATGAATACATTGATTAATTACAAGCTCTGATTCCACATCCTGCTTCAGAGAATTTTCCTTCCAGACAAGAATCAAACAAAAACAGCCAATATGTTTGTTTAGGGGTAGTGAATATCATCAGAATCACTTCAAAGAAGAATCATCAGTGTTGGTCCAAGTCATGAGACTGTCAGGCACTCACCAGACAGCAGCATGGGGTCTTTCTCCAGAGACTTGCGGACCTGATCAGACTCTCCGGTGAGAGAACTCTCGTCAATCTTCAGGTCATTGCCTTGGATCAGGATACCATCAGCAGGCAGCAGGTCTCCTGCAGGAATAGAGATCAAAGGGTAAATTTCCATTTCTCAAAACAATTTCAAAAACAGGTTTTTGCTCTTTGCCACAGTACTCTCATACACTGATGAAGGCTGAACACCAAAGCATTACATTAACAAAACATTACAGGTTTGATATTTCAGTCTAGTGTCTGTGGTCTCGTACCATATTTGATCTGAGCAATGTCTCCCACCACAATCTCGGCCACAGGGATCTGGATGACCTGGCCTTTGCGGATGACGGTGAACTTTTGTTCCTGCTCGATACGACTCTGCAGCCCGCGGAACTGCTTCTCCTTGGACCAATCGTTGAAGGCCGTCACCAGGACCACAATGATGACTGAGAACAGGATAGCGGCACCCTCGATCCACCCAGCCTGGGCCTCGCCCTCATCCTCGGCACCACCTGAAACCTGGCCACATGCTGCGAGAAGACAAGGACATGTTGAATTTTAAACACTTTCACCACATAAACATGTGAAGTCCAAAAAAGGTCGGAGTATCTCTATCAAACAAACTTCTAATAGTTTTAATTTTAATACTCATTTAACATGGGCTTTACTTTTAATGTTGTCTTTTTTCTTTTGTATAATCCAGCCTAGGCTTATGTTTTGCCTATTACTGATAATTTTCGGGAAGTTGAACATCTTTTCTAAGGGACGTAGCTAGGGTTTCATGAACACCGGGGTCAAAATCATGATGAAAAAATAAACTAAATATGAATAAATATAAAATAACTATATGAATAAATAAATAAAGGATAAAGAAGAAGAAGTCCAATGTGGGGGATTTAGAGGGATCTAGCAGTATAGTTGCCGTTTACCAGTGTTGTTGTCTTTGCATAGATTTTTTTCTGAGAAAAAGAAAAAGACTGTCAGAGTCTCTGACTGTACTGACCTTCACTGTCACCCCCAGGTGGATGGTAGAAGGACAGGCCCAGTGAGATGATGGCAGCGATTTCCAGGATTATAAGTGTGACATCCTGCAGAGCCTCCCACACCAGCTGCAGGAACGTCTTGGCCTTCTTGGGGGGGATGAAGTTCTGGCCGTACGATGTGTGACGCTTCTCCAAATCAACGGGGTTACCCGACAGACCTGCAGACACGAACACAAGACATTAACAATCACGTAAATACAGAAAAATAAAAAGGGAATAACTGGAGTGGTTTTGCTTGATAAACAAAAGGTAAAAAAAGATTTTTGAAAATAATCCACAGCTAATGCTCTTTGACGAGAAAGAAAGATCCAAGGCCCTCTGAGTAAAATAAATAATACTCCACAGAGCTGACACCACCTAAATTTTGCTAGGAGCCTTCTTCAGGGTGTTAAAGTAAAATTCAAACACAAGACATGACAAATGCGTTTCAAGTGTGTGTGGATAAAAGCTAAGACGAAAGCGTTGCTACAGGGATCACACAGTACAGGCACGTACAGCATATAGATAATTTATAGAATGTATTATAATTTTATATAGACAGTACAATAAATTCAAAAATTGTTTTAAATTCAAGGAAAAATAACAGCCATAAAATAAAATAACTCCATTTCACATACTGGATGAGAAGAGAAATAGACTGAGCAGCAACAAGGCAGAAATGCTTATCTTTGTAGGTCTTTTATTTTCCCGGCACAAAAGGGTGAATAAATAACAACAAAAACATCAGTATTGGCAGAGTTGTTATTTTAAACATTGGGATCGGGCCAGAATTTCCCAATCGGTGCATCCCAAGTATTTCACATGTTGTATGTTTACTCTTGTGGACACTATACAATAAAAACCTTCAGTCTTGTCTCATTATTTTCTGATTTGTAAAAACGATCATTGAATTTGTTGTCCAATACTGTTTTCACTGTTTCACAATTGCTTTCAGTAAAAACCTCAAAGGCTAACTCCTGCCTTAAACCTTTATTGGAAGTGTGACTTGCTGGTTGTATAGCTGTGCACACAGTGACAGCAGAAGATGCACTATAGTTTTGCAACATGACCTACTTTTATTGTCATGAAAGACTGCAGTATTTTTTTTCCAGTGTTCATTTAAGTGCAGCAACACAAATCTGTTCCACTCAGAGAAATTATGTATTTTTGGATTCATTATTTCCTCCTTTCTGTCTGGAGATTCAGAAAAAAACACTGACCAAAAGGTCAGACAAATGGTGCGTTCAGGTGCACAGATTGGAAAAATAATTCCCATGATCAGAAGTTAATTATCAACAGCTGAAAGTACCATTTTCCAGGTTAGACTGATCCCTGTATGTTGTATCCAGCAGTGGTTCCCCACACACCTTTACTCGTAACTCCTTAAAATTACCTCTTGTCACCAGATCAATTTGTCTACAGGTTGTGATCAGCTCAACAAAGAGAAAAGATTTAGGCTTTATCTTTTCAAGACTTGACAAGCTAAGATGATACAGTAATTCAAGTTCATATCAGATCTTTACACATCAGTAATAGTTCTTCTGTAGTTTCCTCTTCCTGTCAATCATCCTCGAACCCTTCAGGTTTTCCTTGTGGCCCCTAGTGCGGGTCCCTGACCACAAGGCTGGAAAACACTGGTGTGTGTGTTGTCTGTGGTAGTGATCTAAAGTAGCCTGAACTGACCCGAACCCTCCCTGCTGTAACCACAATCTGCTGCTCCACCAGAGCCAAGATGCTCCACGTCAACACAACACCACCTGATCAGACCGACCCAGTCTGGATCAGCTGGCTCAAAGGAAAACACTGAAGACCTCCGTTAAACACTAATGTGGAAATCAAGTATCAAAAACATACATTCATGAATAAAATATAGACTGATTAATCAATAATTTATCAATAGTCATTAATAAATAAAACGAATTGATTAAACCAGTTAATTAATGACGATGTTTCTCCTCCTGTCTCCTGCAGAAAGATCTCTTACAATCCTCTGCTAACTGAAGACCAAACTATATATGTGAGTTATTGATTCCAGAGCTGTGACTGTCATTTTCCAGCAGTGACTCATATGTAACTGCTCATTCATTCTCCATATAAAGACAATAAAAACAAAGAGATTTCCCAGTCGACCAGGATGCTTACAAGGGGGCAGAGCGGGAGGGCTCCATCTTTAGAAAGCCTTACTGTTGATTTTTATTTAAAAATCTGGGTGAAAAATCATCATTTAAAAACACAATTTTCCGTTAATTTATTATACTCTATCAATAATGAAGGGTAATCAACAGACCGTGTTTATCTTCACTTTCTAATACCGGAGGATTTTCTGAACTGAGCTCATCACCACAGGACCTCATTAACTTTAACTTCAGTAAACAGTGTTTATTTGCAGCAACCTCTGGGTGCACAAGGGCGAGTCTGAATGAAAACTAGTTTAACTCATCTGCTTCTTTTTTAATAAATCTGGGTATTTTTCTGTAAAAACTGAAAATCTGTGACTTCCTCTGCACGGCTGTCTGGGCAGCAACATGGCTGCTGTGGATTCTTGGTGGAATTGGGAGATGTGCAGTGGAACGTGATCTGAATGTCAACAGACTGCACTCGCAGGCTTTCTCGTGAAGGACTCTGTAAGTCAGCACGAACATGAGCTTAGACATGTTTCTGTCTTAATATGTTTTAATAATGGCCTCTTATTCCTCTAATGATTCTCTCCTGACAGACTGAATGAAGAGTTCCCCTCTTCTTCATGACTTCTCTCTCTAGCTGTCTCTCTTTTCTTTGGATGCAGTAATCAGGTAAAACTACCAGATACTAATTTCTGCCATTTTGAGGTTATTACACAACCACAAGACACAGTTCTACTAGTTTCCTCTTTGCTCATGTCAGCTTAATTGGATGGCTTCAATGGTGGAATTATTTCACAATTGAATGCTAAATGTGACGTGGTGAGATTGGTGAGTAGATGAAGAGATGTGAATGAACATGAGGGAAAGTGAAATGAAATAAAGTGATCTTGGATGAGGTGAGATAAAAATTAGATGAGGTGAAGTGGCCTTAGGTAAAATAAGATGAGGTGAGATAAAGTAGCACATGAGATTATGTAAAGATTAGATGAGAAGAGACTCGGTGAATCGACATAAAATGCAATACGAGTCACCATATGTGAGATACAATAAGACAAGTGAGACGTAAGAACAGATGAGCTGGAACCGAGTGAGCTGAAGTGAGTCAATATTAGCTGAAGCAAAATGAAATTATTTGAGATGAGATCAGATTGGAACAAAGTGAAGTGACCATAGGTGAGGTTAGATGGGAGCAGATAAAGCAATGTCAGGTGATATGTCATATAAGACACTGTGAAACGAGGTAAAACCAGATGATATTACGTGATATGAGGTGAGCTGAGGCAATTGTAGGTAAGATGTGGTAGAGGAGATGAGGTAAACTTTTCTAACTAAAACTTAAGCTACAGTACACATTCCTCTGCCATAAAAGCAGCGGTTTATCTGACCGACAGTACAGCCTCCCAACATGTCTCGACTGAGTAGCTTTGAGGTTTACAGCAGAAGCACAAACTGCTTCACGATGAGCTGGTGCACAAACAGAGATTTTAAAAATACACCGGTTGTCAAAGTCATCTTCAGCAATGTTTCATCACGTTGTGGTTTAGTTCAAAGTTTGGTTTCATCATTTTAAAGCCAGTGATTGATGCTGAAAGTTCCTGTCACACTAAAATAAAGAATAACAGAATCACAGAGAACCCGTACTGTCTGTTTGATCGATATGAGTCTGTTTTTTTTCTGGTTCAATGTTGTGATTGTGACAGTGGGTTTCATCTGGTGCCTGGCGTCGGCCCGTTGTGTTGGTGAACGTCCCCGTGGAGATGCAGATTAAAGCTCTGAGATGATGTTCCAGTAACAGCAGAGCAGTCTGCTGCACACTCGCCTGTCACAGATGTTTATGAATTTCAGCTTCCAGCAGAAATAGACTTCATTGGTGCAAAAGGAGGTCTCTTCCAATTCACAGCATTATCAGCCACCATGCAGCTACATCCTTTACCACGCAGTTTTCACTTTCATTCATTCCCCCTCTGACAGATGAATCTATAGCAGCAGGTATTAATGTCCAGTCTCATTATTCAGATATTTTGATGTCCAGAACAAGGACAGAGGACTGTTTATTCTTCTCTTTCCTCCATGTTGTCAGAACTGCTTTCTGTTTCCTTTATAATCTTGTTGTTTATCCACCAGTCTTTCACTGCTTTCCCACAGCTGGACTAACAGTCACTGACACAAACACAAACAAGGGATGCTAATGTCCAATTTTAAGTAGTAAAACCATAAACTGTTAAAATACATTTCAAAGTTTTGTATGAACTTTAGTGTTCACACAGACCACAAAGCACACTTTAGAGGCAAAGCAATGGCATATAAAACCAATGCAAAGATGCAAGTGGATGCTAACAGTCCACCAAGGGCCACACATAAACGTTATTTCCCATAACAGAACAAACTGCAGTTTCTTTTTAGTGTGAGTCAGAGTCATAAATTCTGTTAGTCAAACATAAATTACATTTTAAACTTCATTGATTTGCAATCAAATTTAATCTGCAGCAATTATCCTGAAAATTTCCTTTATTTGAAAGGAACTTACAGTCTTGACCACTGATGCTCATGTTTATCTACAAGATTTCAGTAAAGACTTTATTGCTGAATGTGTGCGCTCCAGAACCCGACCAGCAGTTCCTGTCAGAGCCGGGCGGGCGTCCACGTTTCCACGTGATTTTAATCTGGTACAAAAAATGGCACATGGTCTTTTGTAGCCCTGATGGAGCCTGCGTGGCTATCTCCTGGATGCTTTTCATACCGCAGTCACAGATCCATTAATTCATTTTTTACACTCCCCCACAGACACACACAGAATTAGCCTCTCTCAGCCGCCCGCTAAGCTAATGTGCTAACACGTGTACCACACAGAAACTTTTACAAACAACTGTGAAGGTGTTTCTAGTGAGAGTTAAGGGCCATACCTTCTGTATGATCCTCCTGTGAGTCCTCTGCTGAGACAGAGGGCACTAACAGAATTTAAGGGTTTAGTTACGCTTTAATTATTAAATTAACTTGTAATGTAATAACATTTGGTTGAACAAAGATCAGTTCACAGAGAAGTGGCGTGGCGGAGAAGATTAAATTCTGCATGAAAACAGAAATGGCTATTTGTTCAATTGTGTCAATAAATAAACACATTTGCCAAATTTAAAAATGCAAGCACATACATTATTTCCTACAAATCCTCTTTTTTATATATTTATTATATAACTGTGTATCTTCATTGTAACTGTCTATAATCTGTTCTGCAACAAACATCTAACCGGACAGAACAGTATGTATGTATGTATGTATGTATGTATGTACGGTATATATGATATTATCTTTTGTCTTTCTAGCAAAGAAAATGCTTAAAAATGCACAATATACAGTGTAATAGCATGCAATGGTATGTGGGGACACAATGATCACGCACATGTATGTACAAACACACACGTACAAATCCTGAAATACTTTGAAACATGCAGAGTTTCATCTCCAGGTAGCTAGAAATTCCATGTGCTAGTCCTCCTTTGTCAGCCCAAACAAGTATTATTTTGTATGAAAATATAAATTATTTGAAAGGCATGTAACATTTGAAGGGTGAAGAGATATGTGATTCCAGCTATCTGTCTCACCCGAACTCCGCCTGCTGCTGTAGGCAATATTTTTTAATAATAATAAAACTGAGATTGGTGATTGTTTTATTTTGTTGTTGTTGTTGAGTAGACAGAAGCATCTTGGTTGATAAAAGAACATCAGATTTGGTGTATCTAACCCTCTGTGGGCTGCAGACCCCCTGCTACCCTCAAGAATGAGTCGATATAGCCAATAGATGGACGGACGGATTTGTATTTCTCAGCTTTTTTTTTTTTCAGATCTTTGGAAAGTCTGGAGAGGGTGAGATAGACTACAGACAGCACTTTATTTTAGTTCACAATAAGAGATGCGACTGAGTGAAAAATCTGAGCGTTGCATGTCTTGGTGTCTTTCTCCCTCTTGCTGATCGCTCAGAGGAGCATTCTGCTTCAACTGGCAAAGACATGGATGCCCTTAGGCTGTATCGGTGTGTGTGTGTGTGTGTGTGTGTGTGTGTGTGTGTGTGTGTGTGTGTGTTAGTTACAGTGAATGAGACTCGGGTCACGCAGATAATGCTTAATCTCAGATTGGTTGCTGACTTCTCACACCACAGTGCTTGAAAAGATCCGACACGCCAGCAGGCCGAGAAACCTCTGAACCTACATACAGACTACTGTGTGTGTGTGTTGTGTGTATGTGTGTGTGTGTGTGTGTGTGTGTGTGTGTGTGTGTGTGTGTGTGAATTGATTTACTTCTCAGATTTGACTGATTGTGCAGAACATATCTCGGTTACAATGCTTAACCAGCTGGGATGCCAACGTTAGCTTCCTCCCATCTGAAATCTGAGAACTCACAGGACTACCTACTGGATCGTCTCCTTGTCCTAATGCAGGATAAAGACAGCAGGAGTGTGCAGGCACTGCTGATCTTTGCAAGCGTTGATATAAAATAAGGTAATGGTAATCAGCAGTGTTGGGCAGTAACAAGCTAAGCTACAGAAACATGGCTTTTTTTTTTAACAATGCACCAAACAGATAACACAATCATGCACCTTACTACCATAGAAATATCCACCTGACTCTACATAACGTCTGTGAATGGCAGTAATCTCGCTTTCTTATCCTTTAGCAGTTTTATTTCAGGCCACGGCAGAAAGCTCTGCCTACGTCTGGGGAAACGTGGCTCGTGTGGATGCTGCCGCGCTACTTGATCAATAAAAAGAGCAAAGCTCCAGAAAAGTTATTTGATTACATGTTCTCTGTAGCTCTAATCTGAGGGACGAATATCTGTATGAGGGAAACAAAATGTACTGTTTAAATCAGCATAAAAGTGAACATCTGATCATCAGCTGACGACACACTCAGTGAAATCCATTTTTATCGGCTAGTTTGAATTTCAGTCCTGCATTTCTGTCTGAAGAGACAAAATCTTTTACATGAAGCAATAAAAGTGACACTACGGAGACAAAAAGAACTCATCTCCCGAGCAGTGACAGAACACGCTGGTTATTAGCATTTTCCTAAAATAGTTGTTTATTTTTAGGTCTGTATGTGTCTCTGTGTGAAGCTCTATGTAACCCAGGTCCTGTTTAAATAACGTCTGATGTCTCATGCTCGACGGCTGCGTGTCCTCGCAACATGAAATACATTTTTGTAAAATGATGAGAAGGACAATCAATGACCTCCAAAGAGGCAGCAGACTGATTCATCAATACACATTAACCAGCAGGATGCACAGCTGCAGCTGAGCCTTGTGTGTGTGTTTTAGCCTGTGTGTGTGTGTGTGTGTGTGTGTGTGTGTGTGTGTGTGTGTGTGTGTGTGTGTGTGTGTGTGTGGGTGTGTGGTCAGGTTAAACTCAGGACAATGACAATCAGCTCAGTGTCCAATCAGAAGCGGATTGTACAGACCGAAAGTAAAAGCAGCTGAGGAAGAAACATCTCATTATCACAGTGAACAGCACTGATACAGAAACACAGTTAAATTTAACTGTGTGAGGTCGCTAACTGCTAACGCCTCTGTTACTGAGCCATCAGTTTAGTTAACTGTCAACCCACTATCAGACAACAGAACAGGTTTATTTTCTGCTGTGTGTGTTTTAGGATGTGAGAAAACATGGTTCATCTCAGCTTCGGTTCAGGAATGACACCGACTGCGTTTACATGAACCAGATCGATGTGAGAAACCAAGTTAAGGTGAAGGCAGAGAGAGACTGAAACAGGTTTATTCCGTCAATATCAGTAGATACTAATATCTCAGCTAAAAGTTAAAACAGTCTGACAATACTGGCCAATCTGGCTGCAACACAATGATATACAATCTTGCAAAATACATTGTGACTCATATTGTGATACTCGTACTCGGACACAGTGTGATAACTGAAACATTCAGCCAGTGTCGCAAACATGCTATTAACGGGTTAAACTCAACACTAAACTACAAATAAATGTAAATAAACAAGATTTGTAGTCCAGAGCGTCTCTGCAGCACTACAGTACTTCATCATAACGCTGTTTCATTATACATTTTACTTTTAGCTAAAAATCGCAGCTTCTGCGATTTGGATATTTGTTCTCGACCTTATTGTGATTTCGATATATATCTCGACCCTATTTCAGACCACAAATATGTAATGGCGTTTGAAAGCCGTGAGTGTAATAAAAGGCAGCATGTCCAGTTGCATTTTGGGAAATGTAGGAGCCACTGGTTTTGGACCTTTATCTGTTTAAGTCCAACAACCTTACAGAAGTTAATTCTGTAAATAATATGTTAGTTAAGTAGCAGAGTACCTGGATTAAAACAGGACTGACACTTGTCCAGTAACTGTAACCTAACTGTAACTCAGTGTGTGTGTGTGTGTGTGTGTGTGTGTGTGTGTGTGTGTGTGTGTGTGTTTGCCCTCAATTTTACATTTAGGGTTCCCCCAATTTTTTTTTTCCTCCCTCCCTGCAGTGAAAATATAATTACAGTTCCTTCATTAAAGTGAGTAATTTCTTGCGTGGAGGACGCGACTACAGCTGTCCTCTGATTACTAAATGGAACAGAGCAATGATCTATGGAGCCATTAGGGGAACGGGCTGGAACTAATTTCAATCCTGGAATGGACCGATGGCTGCTTACACACACACACACACACACACACACACACACACACACACAAAGAGAGAGAGAGAGAGAGGGAGCGAGAGAAGGATCAAAAGAGGGGAGAGGGAGAGAGAAACAACAAACAGCAGCATGTCAGCCATTTTCTGGCCTCACACGAATCTCTGACTGAAATCTAAACTGATCATCTATCACATCTATAAGGAGTGTATCCATCCAAAGCTCTAAGGGCATTTTGAGACAAGAGTTGGTGTGTAAAGGTTTAAAGCCATTATCCAATGTTGTTCTGTGTGTAATTATGCAGAAAGAAAGAAAACACATATAGGGGCCCCCAGAGCAAGAATCTGTTTCTGGGTCCCAGTTAAGGAGTTAAAACTGGATTTGTATTAAAGAAGGCAAGACAGGATGCATTCGTTGATATATGAGTGGCTGCCCTGGGGCAGCTTCCTGCTTTGCCTCGTTGGTGAATCGACCTTGCCGATGTTTTGAACGAATAAGATTCAAATTGAAAACCATGAATTGTATTAATCAATATTTTGATTAAAAGCACTGATTCCCAGCCCCCCATGGTGTGTGGACCCGTACCAGGTAATGCAACAACCTAAGAACAACAATATGACTCAGCAGAAAGAGGTGAATAATACGTTTTTAGGCTATTACAGGCTATGTTTGGGGTAATAACCTTGAACATTCCTCACTGGTCCCTGTCATCACCCACTTAATAGGCTGTAAATATTAAGAAAGAAAGCTTTAACTGTAGATTAAAGGGCAAATCTGTGAAATTTTATATCCGTTGTTTGATGTTTTTGGCAGAAACCTACAACTAAACTAGTATAATAGTAATACTAGTAATAGTTTAGTTAAAAAAAGTTCTATCCTGGTGATATGCTGCATTTTTGGCTCTTTTAAACCAGGAAACTAACATGTAATTTCAGTCTGGTGCGTTGGATGCGTCTTACCTTCTATAGGTGATGTTTTCAGGCGGCGGCAGATGCCCTGCACGTCTCCGTACGTTTCTTGTATCTTGTTGACGGCCTCGGCGCTCCGCAGCTCCATCAGATCCCTCAGATCAGCCACGGTCACCCCAAAGTCCCCGTCATGGTTGCCCTCTGCAACCGAATTCCCCGGAGGGTGGTCCGCCGTGTTGTTGGCCATGTTGGTCCTCTTCAGAGAAGTGTTGTTGTTGTTGTTGTTGTAGTAGTAGTAGTTGTTGTCCCTCTGAGTGTCTTTTTTCTTTTTAAAGTGATCTACACTGCAGACCAGTAGTCAGTTCACAGGAATTGTGGGTAGTGTAGTTCTCACAGGGGGCAGGCGGAGGAGATGAGCGCTGAGGTTAACTCCTGACCCGGACGTGCATGCTCCTCTCGGGTTACCATGGAAACAGGGGAGTAAACATGTTCTCGTCGCTGCGGAGGAAACAGGAAGACAGATTGTAATAAACCGGATCCACTCAGGAGTCCGTACACACAGCAGTTACACATCAGCAGCAGCAGACAGATCAGTTCAAGGCTCTGATTTTACCTAATTAATAGCACAGAGACTAATTGGCCCAATTAGAGGAGAGTTTCTCATCTCGGATTATTAAAGGAGTCCGCTGAATCACCGAGGTCATTACGATATAAAGTGATTATCGGTTCGCACTGCTCCTCCGAGACATGTAATTGGTTGGTTAAATATCTTCTTGCCCTGAACCGTCCGCAGAGTTTATGACTCTGTTGTAGAAAGAACATTAAACTTTTAGTCTCATTTTGTCTTTTCTCTCATTTATGGATCAAACTCGAGTGAAGCACCAGTATGTCAAGTTCAATCTGTTTAACTCAAGTTAGAAAATAAACCTTCTAACACTTAAACACTCAGATTAAAAGGCTGGAAGTGATAACAATAGGGGGAAAAAGTATGAGTAGAACTCAATGCAATAACAACCATTTACAACGTTGTGTACTTTACACTTACATCTGTCTGACAGTTCAGCATCCCTTCTACAGCTGAGTTAATCTATAAATCCTCTCTGTGCCGGTAGAAGCACAGACATACAGCGAGCTCAACACACTTCCAATAAAAGCTGAAGTCAGGAGTCGGCCTTTGGATTCATCAGCTGGAAGCAAAAGTGAAACAGTGTTGGCTAACAAATTCAATTATAGTGATTACAAGTCAGAAAAAAAGGATAAAGATACCTCGACCTCAAAACCAAAGGCATTGTAAAAAATAATAAACCAATCAGCACAGTCCCAGTGAAGCTGGAGTCTTTTGTCCTGTTGATACAGAACCCGAGTTCAGGACTGAGTACGCTGCAGCTCTGAGAGCCAATCAACACCAAGTAGAGGATGATACGCCAATGAAAGGCAGAACTCCACTGGGTCAGTGTGCGAGTGTGCGTGGCTTTCCAACCCATCAACACAGATTATGTAAGTGCACATCAAAGGATGGCCTCCATTTTTCACTGTTCAGTGTTCTGTCATGCACACACACACACACACACACACACACACACACACCATCACAGCCTAAATGCTGCCTGTTAGTGCTGCAGTCAGAGTTCTCCCGAGTGGTAGTTTGTGTTATAGGTGACACAGGCAATCACCAAGGACACTGGTTCTCCCTTTTATGTAACAATGATTTGTGGGTTGTTGTTGTTGTTGTTGTTGTTGTTTTTGGATCAGATAAAATACAAATTAGACACAAAATTTCAGAACTTAAAAGAATATTTATGCAACACTAATGTCACTGAGTGCATTGTCTCTGTTTGATTAAGGAGATCTACACTCTGCTGTCTGCAGTGCATTTGTTTTAAAGTGAGTTTAAAGATTTAGGGGCATCTAGCAGTGTGGTTGCAGATTACAACACCCTTGCCTCACCCTCTCAGTGTAGGAGGAACTACGGTGGCCGCGAAACTTACAGAAAAGTTTGTCCACAGACGAAGTGGCATCACTGCGGTATCACTGATGAAATGTTTAATGACATTAAGGAGGAAGATTGTTTCTGTTTTCTCACATACAGTGGACGGATTTTAATTGATCTATTAGATACAACCTAGTGCAGTCCAAAGCTGTCATTGTCTATGGAGACAATGGGAACCAGGGGTGTCTTAAATCGCTTCTCCCACTTCACAACTCTATACTTCTGCTTGTATCCCTGAAGCACGAGGGAAACTGTAGTTTCAAAACTCAAAAAACAACTATCCCCCAAACAAAATCTCACATTTTTACAGAACTAAAGCTCAGTATATCAACGTGGTTCTTATTTAGCTGGAAAACTGACTTTCCATTCATTATTCACTATACAGATATTTACTCTGTTCCAAACCTGTGGACAAACAACTCAAACAAAGAGAATTACATAGTGAATTGTTTATTATATAAAAACCCTGTCATAAAAGCTGTCCTTGGACGTGTATATGCAAATTTATTGCATTTCTGAGTAGCCCGATTTATTCAGCGGGGACACCGAATGAGCCTTCACCTAGGGCGGCAAAACATCCGGGACCATCACTGTGAAATGTTCTGCTGGTTTGTTCCACTGTACTGGTTTGTACCTCGGAGCCTCTGTGGTGTCTTTGAGAGGGTTCTCTGTGGGTCCCTCAGGAACTAAACTCTCAGAACTAAATCAGGAAGTGAAGTCAGGACTCATTAACTATTCATTAAACAAACTCAATAAACAAGATATAAACTCGGGGACTAAACATCGCTTTAGCACGTTCCTGCGTTTCCACCGCATCTAAAAAGGAACCGTGACAGTCAGGTAAAGTGAAGCGATGGAGGATTTATTAAGCGTCAGTTATATTGAGATTAAAGAGCAGCAGCAGTTATCATGTTGTTCTTTATTTACTGTTGTTTCCTGTTGTTGTCTGGAGGTGGAAACGGAGAATGACATAACTGCCGTGCTGTTAAAATACTTGTAAAAGTCCTCAATTCTTAAAACGAGAGGTTTGAAAATCGTCCATAAGGAACTTAATTAATTGTATCTGTCTGTTAAACTCATTCCTCCTCCATTATTTTATTTCTTAACATATCAGGTTTCACAGTGAGTGAGTGTGTGTGTGTGTGTGTGTGTGTGCGCACGCGTTCAGCAATTATCCGTCTGCTCATTGACCAGAAGTCGAGTCATTATCATAATAAGACAACAGTGAAATAAAATGAAATAAACAGCCCACAGACGTCCCCACATTAATGTCTATTGTACATTATTACACAAATAGTTGGTGATGTCATTGTGATGGAACGTGCTAATTATAGATGATGAGATTACTTAATTACACGGGCACTAAGAGGAGGAAATGCACAAGTATTTCATTAGAACAGACCAAATAGGTACATAATTCCTACACGGATGATTCAGATTAAACCAACAACTTTGGTTAGCGTGTTCTTATCATTAATGGAAATAATGACAGCAATGTGTAAATAATAATAATGACACATAAAGTTCCCAAAGAACTGATAAAATATCTGTTTTCCTGGCTACACTCCTTTTTGGGATTAAAATTCTTTCTTCTCTTTATTGAACTGAGTCATAAACTGAGACAATTATATAAACTGAATACAAACTATTACTATATTTTATTACATGGAGGAGTTTTTGAAATTTGAAAGCAAAAACAGGCTTATTATGGTCTGAACTCTCAATCAGCTCACACGTCTTTGCTCTTGTAACCAAAAATAGTGGCAGTATTTGTCAAGTGTGCATGTGAGAGGGAGGAACTAGAAATGTGCTGATATATAAATATATACTGTGGAAAAAACATTCTGATGCAAAAAGTATATTACCGTCATTGGTTATCGCTGAGCTCACAGTGAACGCAGCACAGTGCCCCTCGCCTTCACTGTGAGCTTTATTTTGATGAGCCACAACAGAGCTCCCTTTTAACAAGACTATGCTATACTAATCCTACCTTGTCAACCAACTGAAGTGCAGCTAGTGTCTGGGTGCTGAGTTGCGACATTAAGCAAGACAGGGCCATGCATTTTACATGACTGACATGACAGGAAATGACATTCCTCTCGGGTCAACTTTAACTCCGACCAGGGTTCTTGTAAGTAGTAATGTGGAGATTGTGTGCAGATGGGTGGGTGTTGCTAGTGGCTTGTAAGAGCCTAATATAACAGAGCAGCGGTCCTCTTACTACGATGGGCTAACATTGTCCCCTTTTAACTATTAATACCAAGCAGAATACACTTACTACAAAGTTGTTGCACTCATAGAAGTGGCTGGATGGTGAAGTCTGAGAGAACGTACGCTACAAATACAATTCAGAGAGTTTGGGTTTGATAATAATGTGCAAATCTGAATTTAAGAGAATTGGATTTTAAGCTGCATTTAAAGTCATTTCCACTCAACTGTGAAACAACCAACCTGCTTAAGTTTATGGTGTATAATTATAGTACTTGATGTTACAACAATAAAGTCCAACAAAGTGTCAAAAATACTTATCGCTTAGGCGATCATGGTGTGAAGTAGTTTTACTATATTTACTATTACTATTTACTAGTATTTTGGGCCACAATAATCATAGTATGAAGATGTAACTTCCGTACTGAGAGCTGTTGAAGACGTAGAGAACGTGTTGGGAGGCTTATGAAAGAAAGAACTACACAACTGACAGATTTTGGGTGGAGTTTCACCACACACACACACGCACACACACACACGCACACACACACACACCTTTAGTGCTTGTTAGATACACCACCACACCCACTACAGTCCAAAGGTTAGCATTCCTATCTTTAGACCTTAATGACACACATACACACACACACTCACCTTTTCCTCTCTGTCATGTGACTGAGTGTGTATGTGGCCGTTGTGCTTTAATGAGCAAGTTTGACTAACGAAGACAAATACGTAAGCGCACACACACTGATAATACACACACTCACACTCCACTAGAGCTGCAACACTGTGAACTCTTTGCTTTACACGTAGGATTGATATCTGTTTAGAGGGAAACGATTTGTAAAAAGGCCCAAATAATACACACACAAGTTCTGACAGCTGATCATCTCATACTTTTTTATTTTGTCTTCATGGTTTTATTTTTCACAATTCTCAGTCCCCAAACTTTGCTCCTGTCAGAGTCAACCCAGGTCCAGACACATGAACTCTATAATTATGTTGAGTGAGTCAGAGGTCTGCTGTTCAGTGCTGGAAAAACAGCCGAGCTAATCTTTGTGGGCTGCACTAAAGCTGATGCTGATGTTATCGAGCTGCGTTAAGGCTACTGCCACCGCGCCGTGTCATAGGATGTACTCAAGCGTCAAGCGTTGCACTACAGCGCGTCAGTCTCTCAGCGGGTGGCATAGTAGTGCCATTTAACGGGATGTAACCTGGACCTATTCAACTGTGAAGGCCAACTGTTCACTTTGTTCATAGTAAAATTGCTCGTACTATATTAATAAAATAACATTAGCTTAACATTATGTGTGGTCACCACTATTTAAACTCACATAAGGAGCTTATCTCCAGAGCTATGGCTCGCCAGTCAGTGTATTTTTAGCCATGGTGGGTCTTATAGTTCAGGATATTTCTTGACCTCAACAACTTATTTCTCCTCATCCATTGTTGTATGCACGAGCAATAGCAAGAGGGGAGCAGAGTGAGTATCAGCCCCCTGGTTGGTAGTTATACGTATAAAATAACAAGGCCGACTGCTTTGATGAAACAACAAATACTCTTCTTCTGAATGAGCTAAATAAACAACAACTGAGAAACCAAATGAAAGAAGAAAGGTGAAGGTGAAGCTGAGGCTGGATGAAGGTTGGAGGAGGAAGTTCTCCACACTGTTGTCTACAATCACAGCTACAAACACGCTGCCGTCTCTCCATGAAAACCCTCAACTGCAGGTCTGATCGGACTGTCACGGTGTCGGACCGACTGGGTGAACAAACATCAGCGGATTCTCCTTTGCAGCCCTCCCCCCCGCTGCTTGTGGACGTTTACACATCACTAGATGAAAAACAGGTTGCATCCCACAAACTGCTTCTTACAGAGATTGCTGACAATTAAATATTTACAGGTACCAACTGACCGCCAACGGGGGAGCGTTGACTGAACCAACGGACAGAACTAGCTTTCTTATATGTATAAAGAATATGGATTATAGTCAACAAATCTAAAACAATGTTTCGTATTCATGTAGAGATGCTGATGGAAAGATGTTAGAGATATATATATTCACAAATATATTTCACAATAATAACCTCAATTTTACAAAACATTATGGTGAGAATTTTGGACAATAACTTAATTTAAGTGGCGTTTTTAGATATTTTCCTCTGACTCTTTGCAGTCACTGTAGTTTCTCCTACACACTTGGAAGGCTGAGCTGTATTCAGTTGGTTGCAACTTCAGCACTAGATGCCACTAAATCATTCATACTGGTCCTTTAAGCCTTTACTAGCTAAGATTCATAAATGTCTGTGATTCAGTAAATCACTAGTGAATACAGAATGTAATTCTGTGGTTTCTGAAAAGGAACAACCCTGCAGACTGAATGAAACCTGTGCCATGTGATAGGCACAAAGACCACAGAAAGAAAGCCTCAAGCCTCAATGAGAGGTTGTATTTAGTTACAGGAGCTCGACAGGAAGTGATGTCAGGACTTCAGCTATCCATATGGGGCATCTATGCAGACACAAGAAGTATTAGTGTGTGTGTGTGTGTGTGTGTGTGTGTGTGTGTGTGAGACAGTGTGTCTGTTCTTCGTCCATCTTATCTGTTTGTTATTGACTCCAGATGAAATTAAGCTGCAGCCACCATGTTGCCAGCCACTCAGCTTATATCTCTGTGTGTGTGTGTGAGATACAATAAGCCTCTGTGTGTGTGTGTGTGTGTGTGTGTGTGTGTGTGTGTGTGTGTGTGTGTGTGTGTGTGTGTGTGTGTAAAATTAAGAAAAAGGCCAAGAAGAACAAACTGATTTATGTGCATTCAGCAGTGGGGGGGGGGGGCAGTCTGGTGTGTCTGGATCTGTCTGTGGCCTGTGTTTTAGTGCTTTTCTTTCTACAAAAGACTTTTTTAATTTATGCTAAAATTATGCGAAATTATTTGTGTCGTTTAAACATTTTGCAACAAAACCCACGAGCCTCCGGTGTCATGCTGCGCTCATATCACGTGGAGATGGAAAGACTCCCATGTTTATGACTGCCATAAATGTTTATTGTCACTGGATTGATATTCTAATGTGGTTGTAAAGCACTGAAACGCAGTGGAAGAATCAAAGAAGAATCGAAGAAGACATTTCTTTCTATTGTTTTGGTGTTTCAGTGACGATAGAAACACCTGAGAACATACAAATGTCCGCACAGCTTTTCACATGTAAACAGTTTTCCAAAAATAATCCATCTCAGTGAGGACATGATGTTTGTTTTTGCACTTGCCAAGACTACATTTGGGTTAACTAAACAAAACCAAGAAGAATAACAATGATTCATACTGACTAACATCACATCCACCATGTCGTGAGTATTAGGAAATCAGATGTACATTAACACTGCAGACTAGAATAGACCAGAGTAGAAATTTTATATGCTACATTACAGGATCAATCAGCTGTTATCCATAATCCGGTATTCAAAACCAAAAAACCCAGACCTTGTGTGGTGTGGCCAAAAGACTGAAGGGGACAAGAAACATAAAGCGCATGAGCGAGCACGCTAACAGCAGCATTCCACAGAGTTGTAAATTATACAGCTTCTTATCAAACACTTCACTGTCATTAATGTCCCGCTACTCTCTTTCTTCTACTCACTGCAGCCAGTCAGCGTCCCTCCTCTTCCTCTGCTGCCTGGATCATTTCACCACGCAGTCATAAAAAACAAGAATATAAACCAACAACCACTGAAGGAGAAGTCAGTCTCACCCTCTCTCGCTCTCGCAAACCGGCTGGACATTGAGGGTCACCGTGATTTCATGTGTCAGCCTCAGAAAGGAGGAAACATTCAAAAAGGTGTCTGTCAGGCAACATTTTATCACACTTTTCTGAACACTCTGTAACTCTTTATACGAGACCACAGAGAGTTACACAGTCCAGCTGCTGTCACATGTTACGGTTATCTGTTATGACACTGAGAGATATTACACACACACACACACACACACACACACACACACACAGAGTATCAGTTTCAGTTCATGAAGAAGGTTTGGCTCTCCTCTGTTCATTATATTCAATCAGACCGTCCCTCTGTTCAGCTGCTGTTATCCTCCTTCCTCTTCCTCCTCTCGGCTCTCTGCCTCTGCAGACACACCTGCTCTGCATACTAAACCAGCAGCCTGCACCGCCCTCCTCCTCCTCCACACACACACACACACACACACACACACACACACACACACACACACACACACACACACACCACACACACACACACACACACACACACCCCCTCACAACCCCTCTATGCAAATCTACTGCTGGCCACACCCTCCACACAGAGAGGAACTTTTTTCTTGTTGCACCCAGCAACAGATCACACACACACACACACACACACACACACACACACACACACACACACACACACACACACACACACACACACAATCCCACTGGTTCATGTCACAGTTCACACACAGACATTTCTAAATGCAGGGCACGTCAAACAGCCGACACTGAGCTAGTGTGTGTTTGGTCTAGACGAGGAAAATGTATGTGTGTGTGTGTGTGTCGGTGTGAGGGATAGAGAGAGAGAGAGTGTCGCAGCATGCCAGACAGAGTAACAAGAGAGCGAGAGAGAGAAAAAGAGAGAGGCCAAGAATGCAGGAGACCACACCCATATCTGCAGTCATGTGACCAGAGTGGAAAAAGGAAATCCCCACACTGCAGAGCGAAGAGGAAGAGGCCTGGGCTTACTGTGGAGCACCACAAACACACACAAGAATTATTTCCAGGACATTTCCACACACACACACACACACACACACACACAGCTGTTTGTCTGAGTTCAGTTTGTGTCAATGATGCACTCAGATGGTGACACAGTATCAACAATTACAAAGGATCAGCTTACAGTTCTTCACGCACACATACGACCAACACACACACACACACACACACACACACACACACACACACACACACACACACACACACACACACACACACACACACACACACACACACACACACACACACACTACTTACTTACTAAATGACTCATCACAGGAAACACTACAGGTGCAGACTTGCTGCCAGTTTTCTGGTTGCCTCTTTATTAATTTGATCTGCTCTTTTAACCCTTTAAACCCCACTCGGCAGTCAGTGGAAGCTCAAGTGGTTTGTTCAAACCCACAGACCTTTATTTAAAAAGGGCAAAGTTTCCAAAAATACCAAATATGTCAGTCAGAATGGAAATGTGTCTAAACTGATGCACGGGCAGAAACCAGTTTAATGTTTACCCAGCCAGTGAAACTAGGAGGGACCATAGCAAAAAGAGAAAATGTTGTTTTTTAATATTATATTTAAAAATCTCAACCTCCCAAATTTGCATTTGAGGTAGTTTATTCCAAAGAAGGGGAGTTTGGTAAGTTTGGTCCATGCAAAGACGTCAGGACAGATGAAATATAATCAAACTTCCCTCGATCTTGTGAGGATGTCCAAATGAAGACCTCTTGTTTCCGTGAAGGGTTGGTCAGGGAAAAGTCCATTCTGGTAATCAATTCTGGATGTTATGACAGCATATCCGAGGAGTTTACCATCTGCACTGGATAAAACAGGACTGACCTTGGCTATGTTACAATAATGAAAAGTGGGTGGGGGTGGGTATGAATGCATTTTTGGAGTATGAATGGATGTTCGAGTTAGAACGGGGTGTTAAGTTGCTCCTCACGTTCAGCTTTACCAGACTCACACACAGAAGAAGGCTTGAGCTCATTGCCATGATAAACCCATCAACGACAGCAGCTCCTCTCTCAGCAGTCAACAGAGTCAGACTGACTAAACACTGTAGAGCAGTGTTTGTTCAAAGTTCACCCTCACTGGAATTATTGATACCATTGACTGTGGTGAAGGTGAGATTATACACAGGCTGTAAATGTATGTGAAGACTCGTCTATGTGCTTCCAGAAGAACAAATACAAGCAGAGATTTGTACATATAGATTTACATGTCATATATTTTTATACATGATCAGTGAAACTAAGAGTACAAGAGTTAAAACATGTGTATTTTTTGCATGATATGGACAGCAAGCAGAAAATATCTTAAAATATAAACGCTCATAGCAGCTAGCTGCTGTCCAATCAGAGGAGAGGAAGGGCCGGGCTATCCCAACTGAGATATCAACTACAACAATGGTCAATTTATTCTCACAATAACAACAAACATCGAGTCTGGGGGATTCATTAATGCAGTGTTTTGAACTACAGGTGAGGTTTCAGAGCGAGACTACCACTGAGACACCATCAGCTCTCTTAATAGATTCATATGACCAACGGCTGCACATCCATGTGTGACAGGGAGGTGGAGATGGCATGGACTGATAAACTTGTACAAAGAATTTGATCTGTTCTGTAAGCTGTCACATCATAGCCGTGTGAAAAAACACACACACACACACACACACACACACACACACACACACACATACAATACACACAACACACATACAATACACACAACACACACACACATACACACAATACACAGTCCACAAAGTCTATGGTTTCATGTAGAAATCTCATTCCTGGGATTCCTGGCTGGATGAGTGGACAGTTTAGACAACCCGAGGCCCCCCAGTCTATTGTACTGCTGCGAGAGTGTGTGTGAGTGTGAGTGTGTGTGTGTGTGTGTGTGTGTGTGTGTGTGTGTGTGTGTGTGTGTGTGTGTGTGTGTGTATCTGATTACTTGACTGTTTCAGTAGGATATAAAAACCAGAACTATCATTTGTCTTTAGTCCTTTCCTTGTTGCAGCAAAGCATCAAACAACAGCAAGCTGGGTGGACAAAATGCTGACATTTTCTGTACCTGTTACCGACCACATGTTTTATGTATTTACGAGCTTAGTTATTGCTTCTTAGTAGGTTAAAATCTGGGATCATTTGACATTAAAAGCATGTTAAAACACTGAATTTTGTTATTACAATGATGCTTTCCCCATCCGAGTCTCCACAAGGGTCCAGGTTACATTAATTCAGTCATCTGTCTCCGAACGTCTGCACGTACCATCCACATGTAGCCCAAACACACCAACAAACATGTGAACACATCTGCAGACAATCAATGTTTGCTGTCTGCATGTCAACGCTTACTGACAGTGACTCTCCGCTATCAGGTGAAGCAAGTGGACAGGCTGAAGGCAGAGAGACAAAGAAGTGAAGGTAGACACTGCTGATAAACTCTAAACTCAGAGGGACACAGGCGACAGCAGCACAGAGGACATGTCCTTCATGAAAGAAGAAGGCACCAGGGAGAAGACAGATCCGAAACAAACAAAGCAGCAACATCTGGAGAGTGTCCAGAGGTTTAATAATCCCGTTTACAGCCTGCAGCTCATTCTGTTCACCACCACAGAGTCCTGAGCCACACTGATCATAACCCAAATAGACTGAAAGAGACCTGCAGCAGCCTGTGTGTGTGTGTGTGTGTGTGTGTGTGTGTGTGTGTGTGTGTGTGTGTGTGTGTGTGTGTGTGAGGACACATCTGACACCGATGCCACTGGTCAGTCCCCAGGTGTGAATGTGTATGAGGAGCAGTCACATAAAAGCCTCCATTGTTGCAGCAGATGAAGGAAAACAGGCTGCAAAAATCAAACCCACTAAGGGCTGAAAGATTTAGAGCACTGTCCCTTTAATGTTTGTGCTTTTCATGAAACAGTGTTGTCCATTAGGGTTCCTCCATCATAGGGGAGTTGGGAGCTCTGAGTCACGTCGTGAACGGCCTGATCTGCTGACCAAATAGCACAGAATATGTGCATATCTGGTTTGTTGTACCTGTTATTAGTGAAGAATAGCACCGCTAATGAAGCTAACTTAGTCACAAACACAGTGCATTTCCTATAACCTAGGAACGCCATAAAAGCATCCTGTCGATTCGCCAGTAGAAGGCTTTTAAATGCTTTGATACGGCTGAAAGCAATAAAGTAAACAGAACAACCCCTTTCCAAACAGGAAACAACGAACATGATCACCATGTCAGCCTGAAGAAATGGACTATTCAGTCTGATTATGAACATACAGCAGTATACAAATAGTAGTATGAGTGTTTGTTTTTAATGCCTGAGACTTAGGAGCAGCAGACTCAGCAGATCTCAGGTGTTTTCTGGTCTAACCCCGTCACCAGAGAACCCTGTTTACTGTAAACGCTGCTCAACTTTGCAGCAACAAACACCACAACCTTTAGATACCTGGGAACATTAGATCCAATCACTATAACCTGTCTAACCCTTGTTAAAAAGGTGAGGGTATTTTTCTGTGTAAGCTGGTAAAATGATGAGCAGGCTGGACTCGAGATGAAGTTCTGACAAAGTGTGTTTTTAAAACTGAATGTTAGTGTGAGTGTGTGTGTTTGCGGTCATGTTAAACAGTAAACACTGCTGGAATGACAGCACTGTGCTCTGAAGACAGGCTGAGCAACATCTAAATATCCCTGGTGTGCCGTGTGGCCAACAGCATGTGGACAGCCCAGTTCATTTAGCAGATATATTTAATAAAAGCGATTTGGGGCAACACCATCCATCAGTAGCGAATGAGTGATATCACAGTTGGAGTCAGATATCATGTTTGGATGTCAGCTGGCAAAAACGTTGTTGTCAAAACGGGGTGACGGGGGTGTGGGTGGAGGCCAGACTGTTCCAATCAAACTGAGAGGGTTTGATCAAATACCTCCCCTGACTACACCCTCCCACACATTCTGTTTTACTCAGATAAATGTCACATTGCAGAAGATAAAAACGCTCAAATTACGACTGTTGCATCATGAAATTAAATTTTAGGCAACTGTGTGCTTCCAACTTTGTGTCAACAGTTTGCGTTGGACCATGTTTCAACTTGGCAAAGCCCCGATGCACAAAGCCAGGTCCATAAAGAAATGTTTTTTTTTCCCAGTTTGGTGTGGAGAAACTGACCTCAGGCCTCATCCAACATCTTTGGCATGAACTGGATCGCTGACTGTGAGCCAGACCTTATCACCAAACATCAGTGCTGGACCTCAGTAATGCTCTTGTGGCACAGAGAGATTCCAAACTCTAACGGAGCGCCTAGTTTTTAGTATTTAACCAAAAGCAAGATTCTCTCCAGGTTCATCTGTCCTTCTATGTGATCTATAAGGCAGTCCTTATAGAAACTATTTACTGTGCATTCATACATATATGCATGTTCCTCCTCCTATTCCCACTCTGACCTGTGTGCTCTTTGAAGGGGAACTCTTTTGAAGTGCGTCAGCATCTGTGCAAGTAGAGACCAAAATTAGCTCTGACAGCTAACGAGCTCCACAGGGCTGTGAGGGTGGGGCGTCCCGGCTTTGATACGACCCAGGTGAAAGTACCTGCAGCTGGGGTCGGAACCAGCTGACCTCCTCTGGGCTGCATACTAACAGGTGGAGCCGAGAGCCAAAAATCCTCGGAGGCTGGAATCAAACACAGCTGCTGCTCTGACAGGCAGGTTTACACTGATCGTCAATTCTTACTGAAAATCTGAGTCTGGTTTTCCATTAACTCATCTTTTTTTCCTTCTATTTTCTATCTAAAGAGCTCAGGGAGGAAATGACATGACAACCAAAGGAGTCGTAACTATTTGTTAGCTAAACCAGCTAGTCAGATTAGCCCAGCACCATCAGTAAAGAGGACTCTCCTATTAAACTTCTGTTCTAGGAATATTTGTGTCGACTGAAGGCCACACGGTCTGTCTGATCTCTTTCACGGGCTGACGCTCTATATTTATTTTTTACAAAGCAAAGTTCAAACAGATTCTAACTAAATCTTTCTAAAACACACCATGGCTGTGGATCACTTTCTCTCAGTAAACAGGGAGAGACATAGTCGCTGTCATAAATGACAGTTTAATACTCGAAATTCTCCAATGAATAGAGATGTTGTTGGCTTTTCCTGTCAGGAAACACTGATTGTTTTTATCCTTTAGGTGAAAATAAACAGATGCAGCAGAGAAAGAGTGAAGCTTGGCTGCAGCGTCTGCAAGGATTGTGACAGAATAATTGCCATTTAAGTGTAAAAACGCTGTATAATTCTCAACTTTGTGGACCGCTGATCTTAGCACACTAGACATGCTAGCTCTCACAGTTTATCTTTACAAGCCTACCCACGTATTTTTGCCAGGAGAATTATTCTGGCCTCCCTGTGTTCTGCCTCGCTAAGTGACAAATGGTACTGTAGGCAGTTGTGTTTTACAAAGTTGGCAAACAGATGGCCGTGGCCTGTTGCAATTACGCACTAAGAATTAAAATTTTGGCTTTTAAGGTTTGGGGGAGCTTAATGACTTTCAGTAAGTTTTAACAGTCAACATCGAATAGAGCAAATAGAGCAACAACACTTTGGGGCATTTGGAGCGTCTTTCTCTAAATGTGGACTTGGAACCACACATGAGGACAGACTGTGAAAATGTGCCTGAAATGACTTAACATTACAATCACTGGGATATAAACAGTTTCTCCATTAAAAACATCACAAAGCTGATTTACAGAAATGCTGCGAGCGCTGTGTCTGTGACATGTAGAGCGTCTCCAACACGTCAGATAACAGTGGCTGTCTGCAGCTCGTTGATAAGCAGGGCACGCCGAGTGGGACGCGGCTACACGTTCCTCATGAGGTAAATGAGGACAAAAGAAGACAAAGCTAAAAATATGACTGCTGCAAACATCCTGACAAGATACTACAACGACAAAAACACCTCCTGCTAACTTCAAGCCCTGCTTCATCCAACAGGTTATCATCAAAGAAGTGAGGATCGGTGTCATGTGAGGGGTTTGAGACGTGCTGGACAAAGTGTGTACATACATGTTCACTTTGTCTCTGAGGGTCAGATATCAGTGTTTCCACATGTCCACATGCCACGTGATCTGTAAAGGCAGGTTGTGACATTACAGTACAACAGGTAGAAGCATAATTTGCCAATCTGACTGGTTATTTTGGAAATTATTCCAGTTCACTCCCAACACCTACAACCACACTCCTACAGGTAACTTCTGAACACCTGTGAACTGAATATCTCTGCAAGCTTTTTTTATTTTTTTTTCTTAAATGGGACATTATCAAATATGGGAGTCTGGTTCAGTTTAAAGAAGGACACGATTCAATGGATTAAACATTGTTTTCACCTTGTGAGTCTTTGTGTGTGTCACTATGGTAAAATGTGGTCCTGGGGGCACCTACTGTAGCAAGAACTACCCCCGGGGTGATGTTCAGTACTCTGGCAGGTGTCTGTCTGACACAATACGATAGAGAACAAGGTGCAGTCACAAAACTTTACAAGGGTGTAGTCGAGATCAAATGAAGGCCCAGTTGGAAGATAAGTGTGAGTACTGATTACTTGTGTAATAATGTAGTGCTGAGTACCTACTGAGTACTCATGGACTGGAATGTGACCAGAGCTGCAGCTTGTGTGATCCTATCCCAAGATGGTCTCTAGTTGTAGTTAAACATAACCTATAGCATATGTCAGTGTTGCCCGTTGCCATTAACAACGGTTTTATTGTTACATGGTCTAAATGCTGTTGGAGAGTCCCTGTGAGCTCTGGGTCAACATGTTTGAAATGGTGACATTTAAATACAGAGAGGATCTGCACAAAACAGAAGCAGCTTGAATCTAAACAAGGACACAGGACATGCAAGGACATACAGCACCTGAAGAAAGGAATTAATGAATATGCAAGTTAATTCCTGTCTGACTCATTGAGCTGATTTACGTGTAAACGTGCAGTACTGGTCCTAAGTGCATGTCAGACTGTAGTGATTCATAAACAGCTTTAGGAAGCAGCTTATCTCAGTTGTTTGAAACCCTGTATTAGCCACATTCTCAAAACATAATCAAATACCAGAAGCCCCCACATCCACTGTACTGGGAGCACTGGGAGCAGCAGTCGACTGTTACAGCAGCCCAGATTAAAAGCCACTGTTTCCACACCTTATCGAGAGGGAAATGTCGAGCTATTGGGTCGGCAATCAGTTTCTTTCCTTCCTCCTTTGCCTTGTTTTATGTTCCACAACCTGACACCACTCTCCCTTTCAGTCCCTCCCTTATACTCCATTACATAGCGTAATGTATGTACACGCCAAAACAAAGCCATAAAAGTCAGCCCTCATCGTCGCCACCAACTACAGCTAACTGCTGCAAATCCACAATGCAAACAGACGAGGTGATCTCTCTCCTTCACTTAACCTTATTGACACAAATGTTTCATCAGCAGTCTGCTGCTATTAAACAAACAGCTGCTTCATACCACATGACGTCCTAACTGTTGTCAGCCAGTTGTTGTTGTGGTTGAGTGTCTGCTTGTGATCGCTGGTCACCAGCTTTCAGTTTTCTAAGTTTGAACAGTGTCATCATTTTTGAAACTTAAGAATTTAAGTTTGTCGTGTTGCACCTTGCAAACGTCGGCAACGTAGCCAACCACCTTTTAAATAAAGGTACAATGTTAGATTAGAAATAAAGAACTCCTCCGGTAGCGTTAAAAGAAACTGTTAAGTGGAAAAGAGCAGAGGCCCTACATCAAACAGCAAAAGCTACATATTTCATGAGCGAGAGAATGAATGACATACTATGTCAGGAAAAAAGAAAACCTCCTGGGTTTTGACAAGTTTGGAAAGGTCATGACAGCCGCCACAGTCAGCCACAGTCAAGTGGAAATGGAAATGTGTGCGGAAAAACTGACCAATCTTCTGTAGGAAACATTTAAGTTAGTCACATTTCATTTTATATGGAGTTAAATAGCTACAGCTTACACAGAGAAACAGGTTTTCTCTTAATGTTGGCTGAAAAGCAGCAGCACTGACTGTGTGTGTGTGTGTGTGTGTGTGTGTGTGTGTGTGTGTGTGTGTGTGTGTGTGTGTGTGTGTGTGTGTGTGTGTGTGTGTGTGTGTGTGTGTGTCAGAGGATACGGTCCACATCCTCCACAGGACAACAGAGAGGAGGAAATATTTTGACTATTATGTTCAATTCTATTTTCTGCTGATCGACCCTCAAACACAGGAACACGGTCATATCTTCCTTATTGTGCAGTGTTTAGTAAAGCAAAATGATGTTATTATTGTTATTGTCTGTCTAAAGTCTGACTGTGTGCAACGTCTGATACAATGTAATCTCCACAGGCAGCTGTTCAAATCTCACAAATCTCTTACTGTCTTATCAACTGCAGTGATGGATCAAGGCCTTGTAAGCTTTCTGGTTTCACTATGGACATATAGAGCTTCACTTTAATAAAAACTGTTACTACCATAGAACTACTTTCATCCATTAAATGTCTAGTGTGTAGGTTGGAGTCGCTGTGGATTGAACAGATAAAACACATCAGTGGACCTTATATAGGCCGCTAATACGAACATTTCTGCCTGAAAGCATTCACCTTCATCACAGAGATCTCTGCTGTGCACTTAAACTGTCTTTTAATGAAATACAGGTGACAGTTTGGTTGTTAACTCGCAGTCAGACAGCGGCAGGTCGTTTTCTGTTGGACTGGATTAAATAACCAGCAACACAGGAAACAATAACACAGGCTCTGAGGAAAGGTTGGACAGAAAAAATATTCAAAGGAACATTTTCCCTGTCAATCACAGGAATAAATGAAAGAGTCAGTAAAAAAAAAAAATCAATCTGACCATCAGCTGAAGAGGTCAGGTCTACATCAGAGTACAGGAGTCATTATGATGACCATTATTCATCTGTACAGTGGTCCGTCCAGCTCCGTCTCAGGAGAACCCTGGAGGAGGATGGAGAATCCACCTGTCTGATTGATTGATTGATTCTGCTACAGCCTCACACTGCAGACTGAACCATCTTTTAGTTTAATGTCCTCACAGTGGAGGAGTCAAACTGGGAGATCCAGACAGCAAACACACCTCTGTATCTATTTGTGGGACTCCTCTCTGGCAGCCCCACCTTAATGATTAGTCGAACAAGAACGACAAACACGCCAGCTGTAACCATCATTTCTTTCTGCATGAGCACATGTGAGAAATTAATTGGACGATACGAATGACGTGCTCCAAATATTTTTAAGGTTGGTTCTTTTCATCGGTACTTGAAGCAATCGTAAAATAAAGCTTTGGTGTAATTTATGAGCACTCGTGCAGCCTCTTCTATCCGTCTTTCTCTCCTCTGCTGTGTCACTACAGAAGGGCGGGGCTTAGCTCCTCCACCAGAGCTGAGCTGAGAGGCTGTGACAGAGAGAGTGAACTCAGGTGAAGCGAATAATCTTACTCAGGTTGACACAACTATGCTCCCTACTGTACGTGCAGTAAAATCTAAAGCTGCAGACTCCTATCCACCAGTGGTACGTTTAATACGCTCCTTAGGCCAACTGGTAGGAATAATATGAACTTAACTGTTTGGCCTAATTAGCCATGTATCTTAAAATTTGGCACATCCTTGTAGACTTTCTGGCTGAGGCAGCAGCGCCTGCTCCCAAACCATCCCACCATCCCTGTACCAGCAGTGGCTGCCCAGCACTGAATCCACTACTCTGTGTCTCTGCTGAATGGTACGGCTCAGCTCGACTCGCTTTTTTTTTTGTTTTCCATTGTCAAAAGTTGTGGATGGTACCTGGTACTTTTAGGTACACTGTGCTCATAAATTTCTTTGTGTGCTCCTGAAGTTTTTCATTAAGGAGCACATGTACTCCTTGGGGGAAAAGTTATTTAGCTTCACGCCCAGCTAAAAGAAATATTGAAAGTTTTTAGGACTTTATGCAAGAGTTGAGAAAGAATATTGAAGATCTGCACTTCCTGAAAGGCTGTCATTGCTATGCATATTCAGACACATACAGGTTATCACATACAGCTATGGACCGTCAGTACCAGATGCTTCAATTAAGTACAGCACAGACATCCCAATTAATAATCAATTTCAGCACAGGTAGAGCAGAGAAATCAGCTCGCCAATTATTCTGCTCCCGCTGTTTGTATTTTTTATCTGAAATCTGCAGACAGCTGGCTACCTACTGCAAGAGCTGTATCACACAGCAAAGACCACATATTTAATGAGGAAATGGTAAACAATATCATCTAGTAACTAAATTTGATCACACGACGAGATGAGTCACCGTCCGTATGACTCAGCTCACGATGTTACTAAACGCTTTATACGCTCACTTTGAGGTTATTTAACAGAGCAGTATGCCTCAAAAAGGAGCATTTTATGCCTTAATTATACAATCGACAGCAAAGAGATGACAGGAAGAACGTGTAACATAGATGGCTGAAGTCAAACCATGGACATACATTTGAAATGTCCAATGTGGAAGAACCTCAAACCTCTGTTTCTAAATGATTTATGTTATAACTGGTTAAGTTGTAGCAATAAAAAAAAGGACAACTTGAGTAAAAACCAAAAACCCTAATCTGACCATTAGTCAACTAACACTTTCTGGAGTCCTAACACACTCTGTTGAACACAACATTTGTTGTTAGGACATTTTCTTTTCCATTGTGCAGTGAAACACCCATCAGCCTCTTCCAGTCCTCCGCTGTGACACAGCACATTATTCAGCCTCAGATGACTGTTGTTGGAGCATCTTGTGACTGGGAGCAGAGTGGAAAAAAAGCTTCACAGTCTGCTGTTTGTTGGGCTGAAAACCAGTTGGACAATGTGACACCAAACATTCCTGGGTTTTATGAGAAATTACTGTTCTGGGCTGACAGAGAGCGGAGTCGGAAACACAAGCTGCCATTCATGTCAGTGGGTGGGAGGGGTGTATCTAACAATCCAATCAGGGAGCAGCTGAGTGTGACAGGATCAGATTCAGAGGAGGAATGTGAAGTGAGGAGGTGACAGAAGAAACATGTGTCTGTCTTCAGTGTTCAGTGAGCGGGTTTTACGTCAGAGAGTCCTGAGGATGCAGCGGTATCCATTTAACGGTAAAGGAAAAAAAGGTTGATTTACAGGTAATTTACAGGTGACTTTAATGACTTATTGGCTCACTCTGGTCCACCAAGGAAGTTCTATTAGTTGTTCCCCGCACCTATATCTAAATAAAACATTAATATCACCATCAGTTTTCATTATTCTTTCAGTCAGTGGTTGAGTTTCTTGTTTATTTCAAACTGTTTGATCAATAAATGCAACCCTGCAAACTGTAGTGCAAATGCAAACTTGTTTCTGATTGATATACAGCGATGGAAATGTACACACACTTTATTATAACATTATTATTATTTAGCCAAATAATCAAAAACTCACCACAGGGGCAAAAAATGTTTGTCATATATTAGGTAATAATCTACAAAAAGAGGTAGAAGATCAAACAAACAACTACATGTAAGCTATAGAAACGTCCTAATGAAGGAGAGAAAGAGTGAGAGAGAAGGTCAAACAAACTCTAAAGATATTTACAACTTATAGGAACACCCTAATCCAGAGGTCGAGAGAGAAAGAGTGGCAAAAAACTGACCTTAGAGTGAGAGCTTGCTGCTGTTGGCCGTGGATGGGGATGAAATAAAATATAATATATTGGAATATATTTCCAGCCTTTTCCCTTCACTAAATTTGTCACTTTTTAGAAATAAAAATTACTAGGAGGGTCTGAAAAGCCACTAAAACTAGCAAGCAATTTGCCAAGTTGTCAACACTGGTCTCTCTGATTGATTTTGTGTGTAACCGCGTCACACAGAGTACATCTTGTGCCGGTGCCACCTCACATTTTCCGAATTTAAACAATTGATATAGTTTATATTCCACGATAAATGTCTCTACTGCCCCACACTCTGTATCTTTGTATCCCAGGTGCTTTTTTTATTGCCCCAGGACAACAGGACATTCTTCATTTCAAGCACTGTGCATCCCTACGGTAACTAATACATTCATTGATTTGTTTATAACTCTTCAACTCCTTTCACCTCAACTGCCAATTCAACATCTTTCAGTGAGTCAATTTCACTTCTACTTTTTTTTTTTTTTTAACCACCCCAGATATTACATTTAAAAATAACATCATCCAAAGCGACTTCCACCATTCACTTTCAATATTTTTTTCCGTTACCAACATACACATCAGGAGCTCTCAGGGGCTCATTGTCCTGCTCAAGGACACTTCAACAACACACAGAGGTAGAATGAGCTGGGATCCAATATCCACGTATTGAGGACCTGTTCTACAACCTGAGCTATGGCCACTATTTTCTTAAGAACATGTGATATTTTTTTTCGGACATATAGCATCAAGTTCCTCCCGTGTTGTTGAAAGCAGAACATAACAGTGTGACATTCAAAGTCACATGAAAACTCTATGTGAAACGATCCTGTATGGACGACCACACACAAACACACACACACACACACACACACACAGACACAGCTCTCACGGGCCTCTCCTCCACCCTCTCCTGCTCGTTTTTTTTCTGGTGAACTTTGAAATGAAAAGCCACTTCAGTTGCATTGAGCACATGATCTCAGAGAGCTGAGGCCAGAGGCTTGCTGACTACACTCTAGTCAAGCTGTGAAAAACACAATCACAGGTCAGAGGAGCAAACCTCCAGATCAGTTTCTGGTCCTCAGAGACAGACGTTGCAGAGTTATAACGACATTTCAAGAAGCTGAAGTGGAACAGCGGAGAATAAATTCACTCTTTGTACAAAAGTTGAGGGTTTTTTTCTCCCCCATCACCAGAGGAGCGAGCAGGTCCCTGTTCCTTTTTGATGTTTTTTTATGTTTTAACAGATTTCCTCTTGTCCCAGTTTTGCGAGCCCTTGGCTGTGACAGCAGAGTGCGTGTTCAGATCAGAGCTGTGTGTTTCCGTGTGTACAGGCTGTGATGAATGGCTGCGTGCTGATTGTGTTCAGTCACTGTGGCCAAACAGAGCCACGCCCAGCTCTCCAACACAAACACCGCATTCCACCGAGTCCACTCCTCGCGCGGAGACCACAAACCAGGACCAGTGCTGAGGCCTGAGCACGATTCAGCCCTGGCAGACAGAGGTGGTGTGTTTGCGTGTTGCAGGGTTCCCTGTTGGCAGAGCTCCCGGTCAGCTCGACATCACACTGACAGGAGGACAGAACACAAACCACAGCAGGGACTCTCTGCAGCGTCTGCAGTCTGGACAGGAACCACGAGTGACAGTCAGCAGGGATTCCCCACAAAACTGATCCGACACCCACATCCTGACTCACCTCATCTCGTGACCAGTTGTCATGTCAACAGTCAAACTCCCCTTCAAACTCAAGGTTTGAAGGGGTTTTTTTTTATGCTGTTACAATGTCCCACAGATGTTAAATGTACAATATGTACTAGGTGGGGTTCCCTGAATAATACATTCAATGGAAAAAATGTGTTAAAAATGGGTCAGTATGAGGGATCTCCCCCTCTCTTTGATTCATATCTATATAAATGGTCCACAGTGCAATATAAAAACAACACAGATACATTAAGCTCATATTTAATAAGTTTTATTTTATATGCAGGGTAACTGAATAGCCCATAATAATCCCTCTTTATGTTAAGTATTAAATCAGAAATACTTTATCACTGGAAATGAAACTGCTGATGGCTTCAGTTATTGCCTTCAAACAGGAGTTGAAAGTAGCATTATCTGCTAACGTCACTGTTAGTGCACATAATAGCGATTAGCCAACGTCTGCGGTGCCACCGGCAGGTTTTATGACACCCTTCCCTCAACTGTGAACCTGGGTCAGCTCTTTGGTTATGTATCTGTGCAGCCAAATCAGTGACTCTTTTATCAGGTTATCTTTACCTCTCTTTACCTTCTCTATCAATGTAGTTACTAGATGATGTTTTAAACAGTTGTATCACTCACTAATTGCATGGCTGTTGCTGTGTGATGCAACTCCACCGCTCATTTTCCCTGAAGCTTAATAAGCCTTAATAGGACACTGTTGGTTTAAGGCGAGGCGCCTCCACAATAAAACATTGCAGGAAACTGTGAGATATTCAGTTTACTATTATATAAATCATAATATTTTTTTTTTTTTAAATAAGTGAATATAGAGCTGACACACACACATAACACACACACACACACATAACACACATATAACACAGCACCTGTTGGCTGTGTGAGTACAGGGAAGTGAAATCTCAACTGTTGCCAACACAACATGAGGAAACCATCAAGGCTGCACTTCCTGTTGGCTTTCCATCCGCCCTCCATCTGCTCAGTTCGTCCTCTGACTGACGCCTTTCCCTGTATATCTCAGAGGATAGACTCACTAACACACACACACACATCTCCACTATATAATCTATTAGTGCATCTCAGACTGACTAGAGTCACTAGTTTGTGATGAGACATACCATCATCTCCTGATGAGATCATTGATAAACAAACCATAAGAACAGTATTCTCAAGAATCATCACACAAACCCACCGACATCGTTAAAGTAACAACATTAAATGAAAAATGTAAGTTTAGACAGTGATGAAATAATGAATCACTAACTGAGTCAGTTCACTTGCAGTTCTGTCCTGTGAGTCTCAGTTCTGGCAGCCGGTAAAAAAAAAAAAAAAACCTCTCTGCTCTCTCTTACTCACTCTCTCTCCTGCAGCATCCCTCTCTTCTTTCTCTCGTCTTTATCAGTTGTTAACATGCTGCAGAGGGATGCCAAGTAAGCTGCCAGTATTAAACACACACACACACACACACACACACACACACACACACACACACACACACACACACACACACACACACACACACACACACACACACACAGTGGACTACTGCACAAACAGTCTGAATTACACAGCAGCTCAGTCCTGGACCTGAGTCAGTTTTCTGCAGTCTGTTTAATAAATAATTTACGAAGTTGAATATTTAACGACCAGAGTGTGAGATTTAGGGGGATCTACTGGCAGAAATATTGGCAGAAATTTAATATAATATTCATAGGAATGTTTTCATTTGACTAGAATTACCTGAAAATAAGAATTGTGTTTTCTTTACACAAGATGTGTCTTAAACATATCATGACCTGACTTCTCACTTGATTTATGAGCTCAGTTAACGGTTTCCTAATGAGTTTATGGTCCCTATGTCAAGTTTAAAGTATTTTTCCATACAGCATGATGTTCCGTTAGAAAATTATGGTGGAAGTTAGAGTAAAGTAGGCGATAAAACCGGGTATGCTTTAGGGCGGGGCTACTTTGTGATTGGCAGGTCATTCTCAGTGAGTCCGTCCAGCTCAAACTGTCAAACTAGGCAGTGCTGATCAAATATGGATCCAGATTCTGTTACTGCGTTGACTATTTCTCACCTAAAATCATACCAGAAACATATTTTGTGAACTGTTTATCTGTAATAAGAGATTGTGTCCAACTGGGCGTGCCGCCATTGTTTCCAGTTGAAATTGCACAGCCAATGAGAGCAGCTCAACTCGCAGTACGTCACCTGCGAGTTCCGGTCCCTCACCGCCACTAAACGATGCCACTAAATCCTACACACTGAACCTTTAAGGAACTTTCAGACAGTGAAGTACGTAAGTACAGATCTTGAACTAACGACCAACCTGAAGGATTACTGGGGCTCATCAGCGGATCCATTTCTGGTGACTGTAGCAGCAGATAAAGTTCAGCAAACTGATAATTGATCCTCATAGCAACTGTTGCCGCACATCAACACTGTTACAACCCACAGAGCAGCAAATACACTCACATGTAACAATCTCACACACACACGTTTATGTGTGTTAGTACACAGCATCACACACCCACACACACGCAGCTCAGCTCACTGTAGCTCATCACATTCTCAACAAGCATCAACACCTCTCTGCACCAGCGACTTTATCAGGATTAAGACACACACACACACACACACACACACACACACACACACACACACACACACACACACACACACACACACACACACACACACACACACACACACACACACACACACACACACACACACACACACACACAAACGTGTCACAGCAGCACCTTCACCTTCAGGAGGTGAGAAAAGTTAAAGTTAGAGCACCAAGAGGGAGGAAATGGCTTAAAACTGACAACAAATTCCAGACATCAACACATAATGATGAATGGTAATAGTGCACACGCAGTTTTCTTTTATTTTATCATCTGGATTTCTTTTATAACTTTGTGGTTAATTGTTAGTTTTATTTTCCACTTTCGTCTTCATGAGTAATTTGTATTATTCGTTTACATTATTCTTATTATCTCAGTATGTGCATATTGCTGATGGGAGGATGCATGAAACCAGGAAGCAACAGCACCCTCGCTACATCTGGAAGAATCAGACAGCAGTTTTAATGTTTGTTATTGAAGATTAATTGTTGCTTCCTCAAATTAACGAATCAGTGTGAAGGATTTTGTGGCGTCTGACGCTGACCTCGCCTTCCAATTACAAGCCTGTAGGAGAAACTACGGTGGCCTCAAAGGTTGCTTCATAAAAAAGGTGACAAAAACACAACAACTCTATTTTATATCCAATTAATGAAAATGTTACACACTGGACCTTTAGGAGGTTTCTCTTGGCTTCATGTTAACGTCTCAGAAGCAGTTTGTACTGGATGGGCGTGGTTTCCCATCATTTGAATGTGGTATACAAAACAGCACATGCCGCTTGTGTCGATCTGCATCGATGCAGAAAAACCACACGTGGACCTGAAGGGCGGTGAACAGGCATCTGGTTTTATACCTCTGAATCATTGTCCATATAAATGTTTTGGCTCTTGTCTTGCTAATCTTAAACTGGTGTCTGTACTATAAAAAACCCCATTACTCTCTAACTTTACACTATGCGAGCAGACTGTGACTATGTTTTTGCTTCACGTCTCTTTTACTTTAAAACACATCATATCAATTTCTTATGTTCATCAGGACCTCCAGTATTTGGATAGGACACATACTTAATCAACATTTCATATCTTCTGCCGCTCATCTCATCTTCAGGTTGGAGGTTGTCACCATTAATTATGCCACCAATAAAAACAAATGTATCTGGCTTCTCAGCCAACAAACGCAATTACAGATCGAAATTGAATCTTTGAGTTTTAGTTATTTATGACATGAGTTATAAATAATGAATGTTGAATCTAATTAGATTTGATAAGCAGATTTGATAAAAAGCTACTGAACCCAAACCCTGGTCTCCTCACAAATACTGCATGTGTGAGCAGTTTCTTTTTGATTCAGTTCATCCTTTTTAAAACAGTGTTGAGGAAAATGCTGTTGTTCAAACCTTCCTGTCTGTCATACACACACACACACACTCCTACATTCCCACCCACTGAACACCTGCCAACCATCACACACGCACAGAGGCATTACGTAAGTGTGTGTCAGGAGGACACTCTCAGATGGTCTAGTTACGATCATAAATCCTGCTGACGCCTCCACGTCATCTGTGTGGATATTTCCAAAGAGCAGGTGCAGAGTGAACCCACGGCGACGAGGGGTCTCCGTGAAAGACAGCCACGTCCAATGAGGAGGCCTCAACGGGAGTCCATTATCGTCTCTATGTGGACGCCTAGATACATGATTGTCCCTTTATGTCCTCTGACCCAGGGGGGACAACGGTCGCCTGTGTTTAAATGCTCATCCATGGTTCTGAAGCGCGTTTGCAGTCGGTTTAATTCACGGTTACGTTAGTTTCACCAGTCAGTGAACTGCTGAGGGAGCCTGAAGCATCAATACTGTTGCTATGGTTACCTGCACTTTTAAGATACGATGCAGCACTGAACAGGTCTTAAATCTGGATGTCTTGCACAAGAGTGTAAAAAAGACTAAATTATCAGCATATATCCTAATCAGTGAGGAAATAACCTGAAGCTGCAGCATGAGTATGAATGGGTCGGACTCAAGTTAAGGCCTTTCCACATCGGGGGGGCGATTTTTGCTTAAGGCACTGACCAATCACACGGTGAAAGAGACGTCCCAACTGATGGCGGACCTAATTTGTTTATGTTGATTAACACCCTGTATTATATCACCAAGAACACAATGTGACAAAAAGTCACTCTGCACACAGTGCTGTGTAGGATTTACCACACTGAAGCAGTTCATCAATCTATGTTCTCTTCAAAGTCCACAAAAACCTTACTTTCACCTCGCAGAACATAAGAGTTTCTGGACTACTCCATTATTTTGTTTGTCTTGTGTGACGTGCTTTAACATATTAATACATCTTAACCCGAACCCAAATTTAGCCCCGGGACAGACAGGGAGCTCTACAAGCTGCTGCCTGTTTCCCACCAGTCCCCGTCCTGCTTGGTCAGCGGTAAGTGTGAGTTTTAATCAGTCGAGTCGGTACTGAAAGCACCTGTTAAAATTCTGCCCCCCATGTAGACCTTAGGAGACACCTACCACGTACTTAATTAAAAGTTAAATTTACAAATCTTAATAAATAAAACATTACACGCGGTCATATTTCAGATGCTCTCCATTGCAGCGGGGTGAACTCTTTCCTGCCAGCAGGGTTATAAAATAATGATAAAGGCCAACAGCTCTATTATAACCGACAAACACTGAGGCTCTGCTGAGCAGAGAGCTTCCATATCTTAAATATAGGACTGAGACATTAATAATTGATGTGGACTTACATAAGAGACAAACGTGTGTGTGTGTGTTGCTGTATCTGGTTCACGGGCAGGGATTTCCTTCTGCAGAGGGGTTTCCACATTTCACCGTATTTTAAAAACCTCCATCCACACCAGCGTAACGGCCAGCGTGTCTGGTCGGTTCTTCAGCTCTCAGCGGTGAAAGATAACCCTACTCTGGCTGCAGCAGGAGCACAAGTGTCTGTAGGTATGGTGCCCACACAGTGAGGATCATTTAACCTCCCATCAGTTCTCCATTGTGATCGGAGGAAAGACGCCTCTAGACTGGATTCACTCCCTCACTCACAGGAGTTAATGGTTAGTTTCAGGCTGCTTCTGTTACGACACTCACACACACAAATATATCAGGATACAATCACAATATGTTAATAATCATAGTTTATAACAAGGGAATTATGCCTTTAAAGTCTCTGATTGTAATGATCCAAATGATAATGTTGGATCGACTGGGATTTTAAAATTGATGTGTGAACTACTTTGATTTGACGGGGATTAAATGAATTGGAACAACCAACAGTGGACTACTGTCTGATGATTTGGTCTATAAATGATTTCTCACTTGAGTTTCCAGAAATATTAACTTTATCACCAAATGGATATGACTATACTTAAATAGAGATATGTCAGGTTGGGTTTTTTCCTTTGTTTAAATAGAGGAAAATCACAGTTTTCACAGAGTCTAAGATCCAAAAAGACAGTGTTTACTCAATACAGTTATCAAGTTTAACATTTCAACTGTAAAAAAATACAATTGGAATGTGATGTAATGAGTATTGTTTCCTGCGGCCGAGTATAAAAACATAAAAGTCCAAGAGTGCACGCTAACAAATAAATACAGCGGGGTAAAAAGACAAAACAAGACATCTTGTTGTCAACTGTTATATTATTAATAAATAAAAATCTCAATATGCTACAAAGGGCCTCTTCTCATTTTCAGATTCAGAATTTAACAGGGAGCTGTAATGAACCAGTGTGTGTGTGTGTGAGTGTGAGTGTGAGCCTCACAAACATCACTGTTAAACTCTCATAAAGCGACAGAAGACCTTCGACAGGTCAGAGTTCAGCGGTGCGGGAGGAAACTGTTCTGCCTCTCTGTAAATCAAACCCCCGATGGTTCAGACTCCATCTGGGAGTCTGAACCATCAAGAGTAACACAGTTGTTTTCAGCCTCATTGTTAGTGTAGCAGGTTGGTTTTGAGGTGGAAACACTTCAAACCCACTTCCACCTAAAATCACACAAGCACAAAGAAAGCTTCGAGGGTTGTGGTTACGTACGTTACTGTTTGCGTTTATGCCCCGAATGTGACGCTGCTGTGCACTTCAGGGACCTGGACAATACGCAGTCATACGCTGACATTTCAGACATATTGTTTTTTGGTTTAGAGGAGGGAATTACTGGATTTTCTCTGGACCAAGACAAAGAAATGCTGCTGCAATGAACACTGTAGACAGGGACCAGCATCAACAGATAGTAGAATTAGTAGCCGGCACATATAACAGTGGGTTTAGAATCACAGTGTGAGGGACTTTTATAGAGCCGCCATTTTAAAAAACAAGATTTGATCATACAGGGGAGAAATCCATCAGTGGAGAGAGGAAGCACAGTGATCAGTTTCTTCAAAGAGAACAGCCTCAGTTACCCACAATTCACTGCAGCCTCATCTGCAGTCCACCCAGGACACACCCAGGCTACATAGGGACTATATAGCTGACATACACACACTCACACACACTCCAATATGATTATTTATCCCAAGTAATAACGTCATCGCAGATTTTCCTCATAGTGTGCCTTGAGAAATTCTAAATAAAGTGGTTAAATTCAACCTTTTTTACCACCTGTTCTCTCTATGACAAATTATGCCCTAAGAGATGATTAATAATATATAATTTTATATAAAATTTAATTATTGATGGACTGAAATTTTATTATGATAAATTTTTCAACTATATCGCCCAGCGCTACTTTGGATTTTATGAACTTTTGTTGAATTAAATAATTAATTAGAAGACATTATTTTGTCAGCCGCTGTGACTCCTCTAATTGTTTAATCAAATAATAATAATAATAATAATAATAATTATAAGTCACAACATTCACAACAGTACTAAGCTTCTTCTTTAACTGAAACTCAACACCTTACAGTCCCTTCAGTAAAAACCCCTGGAGCTTTGGTAACAGGTAACAGAGATGAGAGTAACCTCCTGGGATTAACTTAAAGTCTCCTCCAGTAAAGCACCAGAAGGTCTGTATATAAATCAAAGTGAAATATTAAATGTATTCCTCTTGTTGTTGCTGAACCTCCTGCGGGATGTTAAGAGGACAGACACACTGAGTCAGCACCCGTCGCCCTCTGTGGCCATCAGGACCTCAGCAGCAGCTTCAGACACAAACAGAGCACTCATCTGTCTGCAGGTAAACCTGACTGCATGTCGCTGAACTTGGAGGGATAATATACTGCACACGGCTTCATTTTCAGGCATTATTCGGTGGGATCATTTCGGCATCATGTTATGAAATGTATCTCCTTTGAATCACGACCATCCATCTGGCTATTATGTGCTACAGCTGGACAGGCTGCACATACACACTTCTCATATAAAAGCCAGTATTGTAATAATATCCGTCTCAAATAACAGCACAAACAAATAAAGGCCTCATGAAACAACAAACATTGTATCATGTATACGCAGCCACTCCACCGCTCTCCCTTTCTCCTGTTTAACACAGTTCGCACTCACTAATCGTTTCCAGTCGTTGTCGTTGTTTTTCCTCAATCACAGCGAAGCTGCTACCAATGAAAACCCAACACTTCCTGAAGATTTTTCACAACAAAAGTCAAACCAATTATAAACACAGGGGGACAGCCGAAGAGCTGGAGTGGAAACCACACCCCGGCCGGCAGAAAACCGGTCTGTTTTTTTTGTTTTTTCCCCACTCATCACTTATTAACTGTAACTGGAGACATTCATATGCTAACATCAGGGCTTTCCCCACAGCGTGTTAAGCTGGAATTACGCTTCTCCAGGCTGCAGGTCGGCCCCCTGATGCGTAGGTTTGCATGCATCATTCCAGCTTTAACTCAATTCATCAACTCATCGTTTGTCTGTAAAATGTCAGAAAATAGTGAATAATCACAGCTTAACCAGAGCCCACGGTGATTCCTCGGAGCAATTAGCCCCAGAAAACTATGAACTCACAAAACATGATGCATCAGGATGTGGGCGGCAGAGCATCACAGCCGAACCACTTCACGGTGGGAGGGAGGGAGGGAGGGAGGATGGGGAACCCTGAACAGCCATTATCTGACTGTGCACAATTTTTTATTGATCATCCTGTGATGACGCCAACACTGTAAATCACTGATTTAATTCAAACTAAATGTTCTCTGACGAAGGCTTGAAGACAGAAAACTTGTTAATTAAGACTTTGTTTATGATATTGTGTTCTGATGTGGATCCGTCAGGTCTCGACAGCCATATTGATCCAGATATCGCTGCATCACTAATCGCTCCTCTCTCTTTAAAAAAAAGGAGCAGCGTGCAGGATTTAGTGGCATCTAGTGGCGACGATTCAGACTGCACCTAACTGAACACTGCTCACGTTTGTATTTGACGACCTGGGAATGAGAACAGGGCCTATTTACAGCTAGAATTTGGTTTGTCTGCTCGGGGCTACTGTAGAAACATGGTGGATAAAGATAAACAGCTCATTCGAAGGTCACAAAAACACGACAATTCCTATATTCAGGTGATTATTCACTAATAAAAACATACCTAGGAATATTATATTACATCTCTGCCAATAGATCCTCCCTAATGTCACACAATGGATCTTTAAATTCATACGTATACAACTGAGTTATGCTATCAAATGGCAGCCCGGTGGACTCACTGATCCAGTAAACAACCACTGTTGCCTCAGAATCTAAAAAATTCAACCTATTTCCTATAAACTGAAATCAAAGTTTCCTCCTCGCTGCTGATTTTCTTCCTTGCAAAGACCTTCTTTCTCTCTTTCTCTCTTTCTTTTGAGTGAATTTAGCAGCAGAGGAAAAAACAGCAGGAGCAATGCCCTCGTTTGGAGGTCACACGCTGAGGAGGAGTCACCATGAGCAAAAAAGATGCGGGATCCCCCCTCCTTCCTAACGCAATAAGGCAGGACACACCCAGGTGGAGAGGGGAGGGGATGGATGAAATGAGAGGAGAGGAGAGGAGGAAAGAAAAGGAGCAGAGCTCGCTACTGGTGCTCATCCGCCCATCTTAGCAGATGACGTAAGGACGGTTCATCGCGAGCCTTGAACGAATTTTAATTAAAATAAAAACAAGCTCATGGAGCTCCCTAACCATTTCTTTCTCCCTCTCCAACATTTGTCATTATGATGCTTGGAAAATAGCAAAAGTGCCATTTACAATGTGAGGGGCCAAATGTGGGCAAACCACTCCAACAAGCTCAACAAGCTCATCCTGAAGGCGCTGCTGCATGCATGACAACAGCGTGAGGATACCCAGAAATACACAGCACCACCACAGCCTCACATCAAAACCGGAGCCGCAGCAACCAGTGTTCACTGAGGGAACCAAAAAAAACTGTAATTTACTGATGACAAAGGGTTTCTTTGGTTACCAGGGGAAATATCTGTCGGAAAAAAAACCCAAACACGAGCAGAGACAATGAGCAAACTGTTCCAGACACTCGGAGACATCCGCAGGCAGTCTGATTCCTGCCTCGCAGCCCCTGCAACAGCGCTACGTGCCTTTCTGTCGCCCGGGGAGACCCGACACCAACGAACTCGATTCATAATTTCACTATTTTAAAATGCATTTCCTAGCCAGACAGTGTACGTGAACATTTGACACACCTTTAACAGACACATCCCAATCAGAGGGGACAGCTCTTCAATTCGGCCTGCTCCAAGTAAACCGCACAAACATCTTATTTGGGTAAAATGGCAACTTTACCAACTGATACGCACTGGCGGTCGCCTGGCTGGAAAATACAAAGCGGCGGGCGACAGAAAGTGGCAAACACTGCGTACCACGTTTAAAAAAGTTAATATCGAATCAAAATCGAGCGCTAGTCTTTGTATTATATGTGTGTGTATTTCTAAATGAGCATACAGTGCACACGGTGTACGGTCAAAGGCGTTTTTTGTGGTGGGAAGGGGAATCGAATAGCGATGCAAGTTGGCGTTTAACCTCCGCATTTTTTGAATGGAGACTTGACAGCGGCTGACTGCAGAGGAGAGGCACGTTTACCGGGGGGGGGGGGGTGGGGGTTGGAGGCTGTCGGGACGTAAGGAAACGGGTGGAAAACGTGCCTCGGGAGTTTGTGAGACACTGTTGCAATTAATGTTACACAAAAAAAAGTCAAGACAGAGTCCCTGAACGGAACAGTGGTGCGTTCACACCTGTGGAAAATCCCACAATTCGCCCCGTAGTTCGCTACTTAGTGTCAAAGAGGTTAAAAAGAAACGGGGGTCGTTGGTTGTAGCCATTTACCCCGGATGCAAACGTTAGTGCGAACTACTGGGGAGGAGAGAGGAGGTTTGGTTGGTAGTGTGGTAGGGGGGGCACGACTGACTCCTTCAAAACACTTTAACTGAAGGAGGAGGAGAGGAAGAGGAGGGAGGGCACCGGCAAGACTAACAGCGTTATGGTTTCGGCCATAAAGTGAATCGAAAAGAAATAAAAGTTTGACTGTAAAAAAAAAAAAACACACCAAGAGAGATAAAGATAGAGAGAGAGAGAGGGTGAGAGAGAGAGTAGTTTACCTCCACTCCGTCCAAATCACGTCCTGCGGGGTGGTGTCGGTGTCTGTGTCGGTGGAGGAAGGAGCAGTTCAGAGGGGTTTGTCCATTTCCCAGCACGGCTCCAAGTTGACAACTGCAGTGGTGGAAAAAAATGACTGGCAGACCGGGGTGTGTGTGTGTGTGTGTGTGTGTGTGTGTGTGTGTGTAAGGGGGGGTAAAGATCTTGTTCCGGCTTTAAAAAAAAGAAAATTCTCCTCACAGTTAATTACATGAAGAAAAAAAACCCTCAAAAAATTGTTTTAAAAAATCAATCCGGATGGAAGAAAATGCTCCCTTGTGTGTTTTTCTGTCTCCTCTCCCCCTGTAAGTAAAAGCAGAAGAGAGAGAGGTGAGAGAGAGAGAGAGAGAGAGAGAGGGTAAAAAAAGAGAGAGGCTCTGATAACAAAGAGCAGATCCAGTTAAATGAGGACTGGCTGGTGGTGTTTGTGTTAGAGAGAGCGGTGGGTGGGACTGTGGGTGGGTTGGTTAGGGAGGGAGGAGGAGGAGGAGGAGGAGGTGTCCGACACATTCAAACAGGACCAGAGAAAAGACCCAGCGTCCGGATCCGCGTCTTTTCCCTAGCTGAGAGACAGAGAGAGAGAGAGAGAGAGAGAGAGAGAGGGGAGGGAGGAAGAGGGAGGGAGAGGGGAAGGAGGAAGAGGAAGAGAGAGAGAGAGAGAGAGAGAGGGAGGGACCAGCCCTGGGATTGCCCTGCATTTAAGGTGGATCTATGAATTAATTAGGTGATCAGGCAGGAGAGAATATCGAGAACATCAGCCCCCCTCCCTTCCTCCTCCTCCTTCCTCCTTCATATAGGATCCAGATCCAGGATGAAGCCCCCCCTTGAGAATCAGAAGAAGAATAAATCCACATCTGGATCTCTTCTGGAGTCTCATGTACGGAGGCTTATTTCAGCCAAATGGCAGAAAATCAAATGATGAGATTATTATGACATACTATCTTATATATATATATATATATATGGTATAAATGTATAAAGGGGGGTTGCAGCTATTAAGAGATTCAAAAGTGGAACAAAACTAATAGAAATAACATTTTAATTGCATAAATAACATTTTAAGAATGTTACATTTCAAGAAAGAAGTGTTAATATTTATAGATTAATTAAAAAGTTATTATGGCTGCGTTCACACTGTAAAGCCTAAGTGCTCAATTCTGATTAATTGTTCACATCTGATTTTGTTTTGGGTTTTTTGGCTGTTCACATTGTTTTACTTAAATGTGGTCTATATCAGATTGCAGTCTGAACAGGTTACGGTTCTGAAGTGACCCGGATGACTTAACGTTAATCTAGTGTGATACAAAAGTGACTGTTCGCACTGAATGAACCGAAAAAGATCAGATTTCACATGATTGGCAAGAATCAAGCTGTAATATTACAACAATAAAATAAAGTTAATTTCTAAGATAAGATAGATTAGGAAGATTAACACTGTCCAGATATTGGAGAGTTGGAGAATAAAGTCAAAATACCTTCATAATGTTTCAAGGATAAAGTTATATTTCAAGAAGGTTGCAATATTTAGAGAAAGAAATAATAATATTTCAAAATAAATCAAGCTAAAAGTCATAATACATAAATAAAGTTGTAACATTTAGGAAGTACTGGGCTGGGATACACACATACAGTAAATTATACTTAATATGACACTTCTGGACCAGCGTATGGAGGCTAATACATGCCAGATAATAATAAATATATTGACGACTGATACAACTGTTAGTTAGTTAGTATCAGTCACATTTCACATACTTACAACAGTAAATTAAAACTATATTTACTATGTTATTTTGTGATTGTGTGTGTGTGTGTGTGTGTGTGTGTGTGTGTGTGTGTGTGTGACTTTGTATCTGATTATCCCAGAGTCACAACCAGTGTGATCTGTAAATGTATTTATTGATTTAAGTCAGTAATTCCTCTGTTATAAATGTTGACATACAGGATACATTATGGAAAGGATGTACTTTTATTGCTATGTCAGACATAATTTATAGGATTTTTTAGGAGATTTTGTGTTTAATACTTTGAATAAAGTAGAAAAGTTTATTAATTTAGCTACTGCCACTTAAAAACTATTATCCAATTACAAATATTAAATTGAATTTGAGCTGAAATGAACTTGAATCCCAGAGACAAATATCAAAGATTTTGCCTTGAACAGCAGTTATATTTGATATTTAACCTTTGGAGTAAACAGATACTCATCCTTTTAAAGATATTATGAGGCATTGAACTCTAAGTTTATCATTATTTATTTATTTATTTTGATTAACTGCTCACATTAAAGTCCCCCATTGCACATCTGTTTGATATGTAGTGATGAAAAGAGACGACCTCATTATGAATAAAAGGTGGAGATGTACACTGATTGTGTTCAAGTAAGGTGAATATTTCTGGTCCGAAAAAATGCAGAACATGAACAAAGAATCTGAAAAGAAATTTCTCTCTCTCTCTCTCTCTCTCTCTCTCTCTCTCTCTCTCTCTCTGACTGCCAACTGGCCACTCAATCAGCTCTGCCTCCCACGCTATGCTAATGACAGAGAGGCAGAGAGGTGGTTAAAGCTGCCATTTAAACAGCACAGTACACTGCTTCACTTTCAATGGAAACTGACTGCAGATGAAGGAGAGCTACGGATTCTCATAAACTTGTTCCCAAAGTCACCATCAGTCACCACCACCATACGCCCTCCGGCGCCTCATCCTTTCTCTGCATGTATTTAATTCAGTTTTTTGGTTTAATTTATACAGCCCGATATCACAAATGCCACATTTTCCTCAAGGGGCTGCATAATATATACAGCACACCTTAAGCTACAATAATACTCATAGTCCCTCGATTCAGATCAGGAAAAACTCCCCAAAAAAGGGAATAAAACCTCTGGAAGAGCAGCGGAGGGAGGGATCCCCTTGCCCAGGACAGAGACTGGCAGTAGATGAGGACATCAGCATAGTAACATTACAGTATGGACACATGAGGATGACACAATTATAGACAGATTATTTAAATATGGAGAATATGGGTCGAGGACGATTTGTCCAGGTGCTGTGAAACATCCACAGAGCCTCCTCTCCACCAGTATAATATACCCACTATTCTCTCCACCAGTATAATATATCCACTATTCTCTCCACCAGTATAATATATCCACTATTCTCTCCACCAGTATAATATACCCACTATTCTCTCCACCAGTATAATATATCCACTATTCTCTCCACCAGTATAAATCCACTATTCTCTCCACCAGTATATATATCCACTATTTTCTCCATGCATGAAAGTGATCATTGAACGTTCCATAATAATGATATCCTAATAAATCAAAAAGGATTTATATTTATTTTTTATCTCTATCGACACTGGAGGAAAATATTTGTCTCTTTAGCTGCTAAATGCTCCACTTTGTTCACCGGCTTTGTCCCTAGTTTGGTGCTGGGCAGGTAGGTAGTTTATTATTGAGAGCATCTGTCTGTCAGTGAATATTTAGTGACCTTGCAGATCATTAAAATGGTTCATTATATTGATTAAAACTATTAATATGGTATTCTCTGTTGCAGCTTAGAAATATGTAAACATTTGTTTATATATGCAGAGCTTTGCAACAAAAGTGAAGCCAGATCAACCTTTTTTATCCCTCCTTGTCTGGACTCCCTGCTGTTCCTGATTGAAATAAATAAGCACACTAATGTAGATCTGAAAATTACCGTAGCTACAAAGTTTTAGCACCATTTAAGAAGAACTAGTGACATCCAACCACTTTTCATTCATATTGCCTCAACAGATGATTTCTACGGTGGCCGACAAGGGCATTCACGCTGCAAATGGCAAAACGCTGCAAACACGGGAATGATGCAAAACCAAAAACACACAAACACATAAAACAAATCCAACAGAAGAATGCTGCAAATACCAAAAAACACACAAAACCCCAAAACAACTGCAAGAGAGAAACGCTGCAAATTCACTCCACTCCCTGTGAGGGGAAGGAGGAGATTGTTAAATCGGCAAGGTTACGTCAGAGAAAGTGGATATTTTATTTTCCTGAACATTTAAATAAGACCTTTTTTTAAGGTTTTACTTTCAGTAAATTATATGGGTGTTTGATTTGTGTTTTCTGTGTTCTGGTCTCATTTGAACCTCTTTCCACCGCCCTCCTCCTCTATCGTCTAACATTAGTTAATTGGAGATAATGGACACCTGGCCGGACATTATCCCTTACATAAACACAAGCTGTTATAAATCAAAGATTCTAGCACGCTAACATTAGCTATGTAACTATGCTGCTCTTGTATAATATTGCCAACTTTCTTATTCTTCTTCTTCTTCTTCATGTCTTTCGGGTCTGGTCCCAGAGGCCTGGTCCATCCCTCAGGTCGGGTCCCCCTAGTGGCCTGGCGCACTTCCGTTTTGTGGAGTGAATTTCTTTATTTCTCTCTTGGAGTTGTTTTGTTGTTTTGTGTGTTTTTGGTATTTGCAGCATTTTTCTTTGGCATTTGTTGTTTCTGGTGAAATGTGAACAAACTACAGAGTTTAAAGTAGTAGTTTGACAGTTTTTAGTGGCTTTTTTTTAGTGGCTTACAGAGAGATTTTGTAATTTAACTGCTTTAATGCTGTTTTAATGTGTCTACATTCTTCTTAGGATTATGTAAGATGTCAGTGTCGGTGTGTTAGACCCCTCCATCCCCCCCCTTGCTTCAGAGGAATGTGTCATGTCAGGACTCACCTGCCTGATTCGCTGCAACCCTTCTCCTGAACACACTGTTGTCACAACACACCTATGTATCTATTGTCAATACATCCAGGACAGGCGGGAGAAGAAGAGCGGAACATTTCATCTAAAGAGACTCCGACCACAAAGCCCAGCAGGACAAAGAGGACACAGAGACAGAGAATAAACTGTAGGAGATTAAATGTAAAAAGAACACCAAATACGCCCAGTGATGGCCATGAAATCAGCTTTATTTATTAATATATTGTAGTTGGTGATTATTTAATAGAAACGTAATGAACTGTTTAACGATGCGGGCTCTGGTTTGATTAACAGACGCCTGAGATACTCCAATTCCATCCTTTGCAATCATTTCATTTCTGCAGTGTCACAGTAGTGGAGCAAATATTAATCTCCAGTGCTGCTGGACTGTTTCGATTTGTCGATGCAGTGATTGCATCTCTGCAAACGCCACAGTCAAGCAAGCCACTGCCTTTTCTAAAAGCTCTTTATCACTTTTCTCGAATACTGGCAGAAGAAAGCTTATTACCGGCAGCAGACCGATTGTGAGCAGAGCCTGGCGGCTTTTCACAGACTTTGAAGCAGCAGTTTCGAGCGGTCAGCTTAATAATACTGACAACCCACAGATTCCTCACTGGCCAACCACCATATGTCAGAGTGGATGACAGTGCTACTAAGGTCGTGATGAGCAAGGAACAGCTCTGGCACCATTCCTCCATACACCTCATACTTTAACTCTGCTTCCTGCCACCTCCAAAAGTTTTCTGACGACTCCCCCATTGCCGGATGCATCAAGAAAGAAAGTGAGGAGGAGAACAGAGGACTGATGGAGAGCTCTGTCACATGGTGTAGCAGCAACCACCTGAAGCTCCACATCAGAAGACCACCACAGAGCTGGTGGTGGACTACCAGGGACATCAACCAAAGAGAGGAAGTGGGGAGCGAAGGGGGGGACTCATACAAGCATGCTGGGGTCCAAATCAATACAAAACTGCACTGGTCATACACACACAACACTGACGCCCTCTTCAGGAAGGGACGGAGCAGGAGATCCAGATCAGGGTCTGTATGTAGTAACCAGAGCTCTGTCCTTTATTGTGGAGAGCTGATTCAACAGGCTGGTAGGAAATGCCAGCTCTGTGATTGGACTGGAACAGTCTGGAGTCAGGGGCGGAGAGGAGGATGAAAATCAAAGCCATCCTGGATGTCCCCTCTCTCCAGTTCACTGGGCAGCTCATTCATCCTCTGGATCGTCCCAGGTAGATGCAAAACAAAGACCAGGTGCTTGTTTGTGCCCACTGCCATCAGACTGGACAGGAGACCCCAGATTATCCCAGTGTTTTATTGAATTATATGATATACAGGGTTGGGAGGGTTACTTTAAATGTAATCTGATAGAATTACTAACTACCTGTTACAAAATGTAGTCAGTAACCTAATCCAAGTATCACAATGTTAATGTAACATAACTTGATTACTTTCTGTTACTTTTGGATTACTTCCTCACCAAATAAAGACAAGAGAAAAGAAATGGAAAGATTTTTAGCATCAGAATGTGTCTTCTGCTCAGTGTATTTTTAAGGAAAAACTGATGTATTTTTTAATTGTAATTGTACTAAATAATCCCCAATTTTACTAAATGTAACTGTAATCTGAGTCTTTTTTCTGTTATTGTAATGGATTACAGTTTTTTGTAATCTGTTACTCCCCAAGCCTGAGGCTATAATAGTATATTTCTATTATATTTCTATATTAATGCAGACAAATACTATACTAAGTATCATAACTCGGTCATTATATATTAGAGAAGTGTGTGAATGCTGGATGTTGAGAATCTGATGGTAAACTGCTTTCAAATTTAAATATTAATGTATGAAATCTGAGGAGTATTGTATGTTTTGTTGATGCTAAACTTTATTTCTGGCTTTAATTTGTATGGAAAAGTAACTGAAGGACTTTGAAGAGTTGGAAAAAGTGGGAAAGGGTTTAATGTTAATTAATATGAATGGGATTTAAAAGTTTGATAAAATAAATAACGTATTAAAGATGTGGAACATTATATGGTTTAAATTAAGTTTCTGGCATAAAATATCCATGAGAAGGTGAAAATTGTTTAATAAAATTATTCCATGGTTTAAATGGTCAATGATTTGAACGCTGGGATTTCCTACTGCAGTGAACACACCGTCACAACCCAGCTGCAGTCTCCATCCTGGGTCAGGCTGATTTTAATAAAGATTAAGCTGAGAGGCACTCACACTACTCAAAGAGTGTAATTCCTATTAGCTATCAGAGAGAGTGGTTCATACATACTCCTTCAGCTGCTTCTCCATTCAAATTAAAGCCAGCAATTACAAAAATCCCTCATCTTTCACACAATATTGATCGAAATATATATTGAAATATTGAAATATATTTGACTTTCAGAGCCAGTAATGCAGCTGAGCATCAGCTTTTCAACATCCAGCATCCACGACCCGATTTATTCAGAAATTACCTTTGTATTTTTTTGTCCTTGTGCTGCAGCAACACCTGAGTTCCCCCCGCGGAGATCAATAAGGGGTTATTTTTATCTTAATCTGAAAACGAGATAAGCAGCATAAAAGATAAAATGTTGATTAAAGATGTACCTGACACACTGAAATCACAGCTGGAGCCTCCCAAAGGAGAGTGGCCGCTCTGTTAGCCTTGTTGAACTACAGAAATACACAGCCCACTCGCGGTTGAAGAGTTGTGTTACAGATGAATGATTTCTTTTTAAATCACAAATGATTTTTGGCTGAGTGCAGAAAGACAACCAAATGCTTGATTTGATATAATCTGCCACCGATTTGTCATTTTAACTGGTGAAAGACTGACTAAAAATGACTGATCTGATAATGGTACCAGAGTAATTTGCACATACTTTCCTAATAAAAAAAATCAAGGAGAGAAAAAGTGTTCAATAGCAGATTTGTTATCTTAACAAGTCTGGTTACCGAATCCAAAATGGAACTGATTCAGACCATGATGGTTTATTTTTCCTGCCTGGGTCTTTGAGTCTGATCCGTCACTTTCCTCTGCTACTTTAATAGCATGAGCAAGCGCTAAATGGACAGCCTCACACATGTAAACAAACTGGTGTGTGTGGATGAATAGGCGGCTGATTGGTTGGCCATCCCTGGAAAAAGATCCCTGTACAGTTAGCCACAATAACTAATCCAAGAGGTTACTGTCTGTGACCCAGAGACAAGCATTTAAAGTGATTTATGTCAAATGTTTCAAGCTTTATTGAAAGCTTTAAGTGGCTCGCACTGCTTCGCCCTGATAAACATTGTTTTGTTTCCTGATTCTATTATCATGATCCCGAGTCAGCACAACCACAATTATGTAAATAACCGAGGTTGGAAAATGTCTGGGTCTTACCTGCAACCGACTTTAACGCTATTTCAAGGATTTTCTCCTAACTTGATCACCTAGAAGCTACTTTTAGCCTAAAAATGTTTTGTGAATGGGGCTCCTGATCCATAACCTAAACCATCTAAAGCATTTATTTAGTTGCTGGAGGCGTTCCAGAGCCTGGATGGAGAGTGTCCTAAGAGACTCAGTTCAGGGCAGAAAAGTCACCTCTCCATCTGTTCATGGCTTCAAAGGCAGCAGGAGCTCAAACCCACACACACACACACACACACACACACACACACAGGCAAAGGAGACTGGTTACTTGAATTTTTTCCCAAAATGTCATTTTGACAGCCACAGTAGCCCCAATATTTCTGAGTCTCATATCCATTTTACAGCTGCAGTGAAATAACAGCCAGGAATGAAGAATGAAGACCAGTTTTTCCTCGACCACTTGTCATTTAATGGATTCCTGTTCAACGAGTGCATGTGACCAGTCTCGTAAAAGTCCCATATGGCACAGTTTGCCTCATCAAATCTATCTTTTAAGTTTCAGCTCACCTTACCTCCTTTCCTTCAGTGGAAATGAAACGTGTAGCCTAAACTCATCCTTCATCACCGACAATATAGCCAGAATATTGTTAGATATGTGTGAACGATTTCATTAAAGAAAAGTGTTAATGGAGGAAATCACTGTAAGCTGTATTTGTTAAAAAGAGCTCTATGCAGTCGACTGAAGAAAGGCTGTTGACTGATCTTGTTGTCTGCAGTGTAATAGCATCATACATCACTGTGTGATGTGTTATTGGTGCTTCTGCCCTGCAGTTTCACAGATACGAAAGACTGATTCCACCTGCAGCTCAGAGTTACTGCAGCACTGAGCAGCTGTGGCTGAATTTTATGGAAACCCGACTTTATATTTCCTGTTTTATTTTTAGCTGCATGACTCAGAGTGGAGCGATAAATGTTGGATGGATTTTCATGAAACTTGGATGTTCAGGGTCCTCAGAGGATACATCTTCAGGCTTATCACAAGAAAACATAGTGTAGTATAGATTCTTGTCAGACAAATAAAGGGAATCAGTCTTCAGTCTCATTTTGTAAAAAAAACAATTGTCAGAAAATCTAAATAATGTGCTGCCAACTTTGTGATTTACAAACTACATTTTGCAACTTTTTAGCATTTGTTTTACGCCTTGTCACGTCCTTGTCGCCAATATTACTCATTTAATGTGCACTCGTCCTGCTCACCACTGCAGGTTTCTGGATCGACTGTGATCGGAGAGCGGGAGAGAGCAGCAGCAGTTGGTTCTCTGTTCAAAATACTTCACTTACACAGTATATGCAACAGTATTTGAAATTACATTTACATTTAGATGTATACTGTATAGATGAGCCTAAATAACAATAGCTAATGATAAAGCTACATTTTATTTTTTAAAGGACTAAGATTTAAAGCCTTCTAGCAGTGACGTTGCAGATTGCAACCAGCTGAATACAGCTCAGCCTCCAAAACTATGGTGGTTGTGAAACTCACACAATATGCACAAGACCCTATCTACAGGCAGTGTTTGGTTGGTCAGTTCTGGGCTACTGTAGACACATGGCGGTTCAACATGGCGGCCGCTGTGGCAGAGGACCCGCTCCCTCTGTAGATAAAAACAGCTCATTTTTAGGTAACAAAAACACAACATTTATTATTTTCAGGTGATTATTCACTAATGAAAACATACCTATGAATATTCAATTTCTGCAAATAGATCCTCCTAAATGTTTCACCAGACCTTTAATAGATTGGTTTACCTGCTCCACACAAATCCAACAGGGAACTGATCGTGACCTGAAAGTACCTGGAACTTGCACTCAGTATCACCTCCTGAGCTGAGCCCAAAATCTGTTCCAGGAACTCGTCCACAGTTTAAGCAGTTAATGTCACTTCGAACAGGGCTGTAGGTGAACCAGCTCTATGTCTGTCTATCTTCATGTTCACATCCGCTGCCAAAACAGAACAAATTGGAAATCATATCACTATGTTGTGCAGCAGTTTAAGTCACATGGACTCCTGTTTGCTCATTCTGCTGTTGATAAAAAAAAAAACCCTGTCTCTGTGTTAGAGAGCCTGTTTAGCTTTGGTTCCTTCACATATAGAACTGAATCTGTGTATATCATGTTAGCAGGAGGCTCGGGAGAAGAAAAAAAAACAGAAAAAAGCCTTTGTGATAAAAATAATACAGATTACGTGAGAAGGTAGCCATGGATACAACATCCAGTCACCCTTGTCAGTGCATATATGGAGAGATTTATGTGTTTCCACCTCAAGTAGTTGTCTAAATGCTGTGTGTTGTCAGATAGCTGCAGTGTAGGTGGATCCTGACCCCAGGAAGTCACAGCGTTACATAAGCTTGATGGATTTGAATCACAGCCTCCATTTTATAATTAACATTAATACTGAAAAGTTTCTGTGGAAAAAACTGCACCGCATTCAAGCAGGACTGCTGATCAATGATTTCATGATTTCAATTGGCTCCTGCTCCCTTCACAGAAAAACTCCCACATACTGTGAAATCCTTCAGCTGAAGTTCTCACATGTTATTTTAAACTGTGGACATCATTACAATCAAAACATTAGAGGACAATTAGAGTTTGGGCAACCACTATTTGTGCTTTCTGAAAATATTTTACTCACCAAGGCTGTGTCTGAAATCCCTCGTTCACTCATTCACCGCCCCGACGTCATGAACACTCAGTAGTTTTTTTTTTTTTGTGAGCTGTAAACTGAAATTTCGGACAATGAATCACCATAACATCACCACTGAGAGAGAGTACATGCCAAGGGCACTACTTGTTTTGTTCCATTGAGGGAATGTTTGAGGGCACAATTTAGTGCATGAATTTCTCTCCCAGACTTCAGACACATAAAATAGTATTTCAGTGCAGGGACGACCATTGTTAACAGTTGAGGATGAAGGGATGTCACTTGTCAATTGTGAATCATTTTACTGATTCTTATCATTCAGTTTGTTACTGTTTTATCACATCACCTTCAGCTATATACTATAAAATCACAGTTCTTAACACCATAATATTCTGTGCTGATTCTGATAATGTGGTTGTTGGTGGTTCAAACTCTTATGCTCAGGTCTTATTCAGACTGTTACAGGCTCCGTTTATAAGTTATCATCATGATTCACGATCGTGTCTGTGGAATTTATGGTCTTCCAGTTAGATTTTAACATCCTGATAAATGCAGTGCAGTAAGTAAAGTTTGAAGATTTGGTGTTAAACATTAATTCATATATTCAGATGTTCTTTGACGTCCAGACGTCACTATAACAGAGTATGAACTGGTGAGACTGAAAGTGTTTAAAGGTCCAGTGTGTAACATTCTTAAGGATCTATTGGCAGAAATGGAATATAATATGTGTAACTATGTTTTCCTTCGTGTATTATCTCTTGAAAATAAGAATCTTTTTGTTTTTTGTTACCTTATAATGTGAAAACATTGTGTGTGTGTGTGTGCTCGTAGTCACAGTTATTGCGCTGCTGCAGCACTGTCAGCCGAAGCGTCACAGTGGATGGTAGTAGAGGAGGTTGGTTGGTTTAGTCGACTCTACTGACAGTCCTTACCAGAGCAGAGCGCGCCGGAGTTGCACTGCCCTGCCTCATGCTGTCTACTGTCTCTTCTCTGCTTCCTTCACAGTAAGTTTTCTGGTTTGTGGTCTTTTTGAGACTTTGTAAAGTTCCCAACCTGCCATGCTGTCGCTCTGTGTACAATGACCTACTTGGTTTTGTTTATTTTTGTAGAGAAGGTTTGTATAGTAGTGGCTGATTGGGAGGATGTGACCACTGCGGTTGTCCTATTATCTTCAATACTATCGATTAATCACAACAGGTAGGTCTGAGTGCGTCTGGTTCTACAATAAGAACAAAAAAACAAACAAAACAACGTTGACACAATAGTTTCAGCTCCAGTTTTTCTTATATGACAAGATATTCATATTTCTATAACTGTGCTGGATTGAGGGTCTTCTTCTGGGCTAAATAGGGCTGAAAGTCTTAGTTGTTCGAGCACTATGAATAATTACTGATCATTAAGCAATGCTTGTGCTAATAAAGGCTAAATAAATGCTAGTCATTACTGAGTCTGACATTACTTCTTAATCTAGAAAGGAAGATACTAATTAGCGAGTCTCTGATATTACAACACAACATGACCTACACATTAGCCAAAGACCACTGTCACTATGGTGCATTTCAATAATAATCATGAAATCAATGTGAATCCTAATATGTATGAGACAATGTTCAGAGCACAAATACGAGCATTTTCCATGCGGCAGTAACACCCACTGAGTTACGTTACCCTTGTCAGTGGTAACATGCAGCCAAACAGGCTTTAACAAGTAAAGCTAATTAGCAACGAAGCATATTCACACCATAAACCAGAGGGTCAAAATATATATCACACAGTTCTGCTTACACGTTTCTGAACGCACACATTAATGGATGACTCGTGGGTAGCAGACTGTGGTTTGCTGATCCCTAAATTGAGTGACAAACTATCATTAAACACTAATATTCATTAGTATTATTTTAAAATTAAAAAAATAAAATAAAAATCCTGAGTTACATCTTGTATGAGGTTTAAAACTGTGGCCAAACAGTCTCTGATATTGATTTGATATTATCAGTTAATTATAAAAAGCTCCGTGTAAACACTGCTGGACTTATTTTATTATTAATATTTTAATGTAAGCATAAAAATGTCAAACATATGCAGTTTAATCACAACCTTGGCAGTTTCCACACTTGACAAAGAAGAAATACAGCCTTCGACAGCCAGGGGTGAAAGGTCAGGAGAGAATCCATACGAGGCGACGTTGCTCCAGATCGAACATTAATCCCTGTCACCTGCTCAGGGAGTTTCCCATCATCCTCAGCACTGTGGCCCCTGCAGCCCGCTGTCACCTGATGGATACCCAGGCAGAGGACTCCCCGCCCTGGGCAGCAGCAGGGTGAGGCTTCCCTCCTGGCCTGGAGCTCTGCTGGTGGTCCTTGACATGAAGTCCAACCCTGTCATTACTGCTGCACAGGGGGCAGCGGCTGCTCACAGATACCATTAACTTTTCATCAGCGGTTTCCGGCTTTCACTGCAACAGCCCATCATGTACTGTAATATATATATATATATATACATCTGCAGAAAAGACTATAAATATTCTCTTCTGTCATGATTTGAACATTGTGGACCCTTGTTACCTACAAACCTCTTCATTAAAAATCAAATCCTACCTTTCCCAGCTTTCCTGTTGCAGTTACTGTCTGTGGTTGGGTGACTCAGCTCCTCCACACAGTCCCCCTCAGCCTTCAATTCATCCGACTCAGACAACTTCCTCCCCCACATTCACCCCCTTCCTCACATCCATCCTTAACATCCGATACTTCCTCATTTCATTTAGCTCTTGCCGGTGAAATAGAAAGGAAGTCTGGTTTTATTCCAGATCAACCTTGAGAAAGAGATGGTTCATTGAATCTGTGTATAGATTGAGAAATGCACATGTATTTATTGATATAATGTGCCTTCAAGATGTTGGACACTGTTGGGCAGCTATGGAGTGGAAAATTAGGGCTTTTCCTAGTCGATTAGTAGTCAAAGCCAAAAGTCAGATATTGATTTCATTATTTATATATGTATATTTTAACAGCCGCCTGTTAAATGATAACGGAGAAAGTGGTAATGATTCTGAATGTGTCAGAATAACCCATGACTGAACAGTTTTCATGTCATGTTGTTCAAAAAATTGAATAAATAACCTCCAACTTCACTAAAACAAATACTCGCAGAGACAGATACAAGACACGATGGAGGATGTATAACGTTACTTACAGATCAACTACAGACTCACTCCGTCTCCGTCCACCCAGAGTCACAGTCCTGGTCGGAGCCGCTGTTAATCACTTGGCCTCGGTCGATGTTGGACGCTGGCTCTGGTGTTCATTCCGGTGGTGTTAGCGAACCTCCCCTGGTCCTTCGAGCTCGCAGTCCAGGTTACACTCAGATAATAGGAGTGCTAACAAGCTAGTGGTAGCAGCTAGTGCAGCTCAGAGACATAGAGATATATTATATTAGCGCTATATCTCTATGGCAACTGCAACTACCCGACTAATGAAAGACTCTTCTGTGTACATATATATATATGTACATTATCATTATTATTATTATTATGCTCTTCCCATCAGCTCCTAGAGCTCAGGGTCCAGGAGTAAGGTCTACAGCTGGACTGTTGAACCGTCTCAAACAGTCGCTGATCCAGGTCATAAAGTTCAAATTATCCAGACACACTGTAAAATCTAAAGAGATTGGAGTAGTTTCAAAGTGAGCCCGCATTTTTCTATTCTGCCGCAGAGACTCAACATTTGACAGAGATTTTAATTTGTCTGGGTTTAATGTTTGTTTGTTGGTTTGATCCTACTGATGCTCTGCAGTGAGGCAGCAACACATCAACACATCCAGCCGGTTCTCTGATTCTCCACCAGGAGAAGTGTGAAATGGCAGGTTGGGATTGTGTGTGTGCGTGTGCGCGCGTGTGTTTCTGTGTGTGTATGTGTGTGTGTGGGCGGGCTCTGGCCTTTTCCCCTCCTCTCCCACGTCCTCCAGCTCTGCCGCAGCATTAGCATGCAAACAGCAGCTGCAGCGCTGCACCCCATTGCTCACTTCAAACAGCAGCACAACCTCAGCTCCCACACACACACACACACACACAGTCACACACACACACAGTCACACACACAGTCACACACACACACAGTCACACTATGACCATATAGTACAGTTCATATATCATAACAGTAGAAGAAAAAGCACTTTGTACATGTCAATGAGATGTATTCATTTGACATTCAACCCACGCAGTAAGTGACACACACACACACACACACACACACACACACACACACACACACACACGGTTAACGGCCCACACAGCATGAGCTCTGCACACACACACACACACACACACACACACACACCTGAACACACACACACCTGAACACACACACACACACTGCTAACCTGCAAAACCCTTCAGCTGTTCAGGATGTTTTCTTGTTTCTTCACTTTCTTCCCAAAGTACAGATTCAAACAGCTTCAATCTGAGTGTTGAGCTGGATTTTAACTTGAGCATTCAGAGGTTACAGCATAGCAACAGAGCCCATGAGCCTCTGAAAGTACATCTAACCCCCACCAGAGCTCACCTGCACCTCTACAAAAATGTATCTCCACACTGGGGCGATGGGTATGAGCAAAAACAAATTGTTGTATTCCGGGTCTGCACTGGTACATAACACTTCCAAGAAATAGCCACAGCCTTTTAAGCTGCATCTGAAACCACACAATTATACAGCCTATATGCCACCAACAAAACATGTCAGTGAAAACATAAAACAACTGAGGACATTTCCTGCACGGGTCCAGTTTGAGTACCCAACCATATACGCCCAAAGCTCAACACGAACCAATCTGTTACCCCCCTTTAAATCAATCTAAATCCATTCTGGACCCAACCCAACCCATTAATATATGACTGGACAGGTAAAAGCTTGGGGTGCCTGTTTACTGTACACAATGGACAGGGGAAACCAATAAATCATTAAAAAACACAGTCAATCATATGTGCTCATTTGTTTCATGTAGGTGAGATTTCAACATGTAACTTGGAACTACACTAATGTTCAGAGTGTATAGGCCCACCTTTACATTGCTGTGTTTCTGAATTTCTCTTACAGGGGATCAATAAAGGAACATCTTATCTACCAGCTGAGACTAATGTGAGCCTCACTGTTCACCATATCAGCAAATCAAATCAAAGCAGATTACAACTATTTTGCACTTTCTACACAACGTCTGTCTGTGTTTTTGCTGTAAGAAATATCTGCATTACATATTAATAGAAGAAAAAATAGAGATAATAAATCCTAAGACAGAGAGATCCTGGCTTAAATAGGTCATTATTTTTAGTCTAATAATGCATGTTGCAGTTTTATGGCCTGTTAAAATATTTTTGTCAGTACGAGGTCAACAACATGGAACAAAGAGGTAACCAAGACCGGCTCCAGATCGGCTCCAGACCCACTACTTTCCTGAGTTGGGTGCCTACTTCATGGCAGGTCAGCTGCACCACTCAGGTGTTTGTCTCCTGCCTCAGAAGATGGGGATGTGAGGGTGAAGAAACAGACTCTAGAAGTAATTTCTTAGCTTTTTTCTTTCTTAGTGTTTTGCCGCTATAGTTCACATGATCTAAACGAACGTGAGTGGCAAATGTAGTTCACCATACTGCCAAAAACTGTGCAAACAAATAAATACCAAGGCAGAAAAACTGAATCAGTATCACTTGTATATTATAACTCTTTGAAATGCTTATCTACACACGTCCTGCTTTAGTAATTGGCCCAATCTCCACACTCACGTACTGACGGACTTTGAGACGCGTTCCCGGTAAGTCTGCGAAAGCTTAGAGCTGTCCTACTGTCAAACTGTCAAGTGCATGAGGGATCTCCTGCAGACACTTTGAGCCCTTTATCCACACTTTCCGTAAGTCCTCATTTCTGCAGACTTTGCCTGATGGAATTACCCACAATTCATGGTATTGTGGCGTTAAACACAGAGCTACCAGGAGAAACCCTGAAGCCTTAGAAAAAGGAAAAAAAAGGTAAACAAACATAGGAAAAAAGAAAGTTATGTGTGATGCTGTTGTGACAAAAACTAGTCAATCCATTATTTGACTCTGTAAAGCAATTGTAGGCTGTGCAACATGTTTTGGCGTTGTCAAGGTAACGTGATATAATAATATAATGTGATAGTAAACTTTAAACATCACTTTTCAAAAGCAAAGTTACAAAGTTCTTCACTTGGTTGAACCAGGATTAAATTATTTCAGGACTGAGGCAAATGAAGTGTTCAGGTTCAAGCAGGAAGACTTCATTGAACCTCATTCATTCACAGTTCTCTCGCTCTCCGTTCTAATCAGCTGATTTTGGGCGTTTATTCTTTCACCTAAACCAATCAGACACAATCTCGTCCAGCCAATTATGTTGCTGCTGTCAAACTTTTAATCCGTTCTCCTCTCTGCTGCTTTCAGCTGTCATTTCAGACCTTCCTCAAACCCGGTTCACCTCCAGTTCATCCAGAGACCTTGAACTCATCAGAAATCCACTCTTCATCACAAGTGTCTAGACTCCATCAGGAGGGTTTCCTATACTAATCACAGCTTCACCAACCCCTTCAAATAGGATGGGGTCTAATCACCAGAGACTTTTCACATTTCTCATCTTCAATAAATATAATTGTTCATTTAAAAAGTCTCTGGCGTCACTGATTTGTCACAAAGCTCTGTCCCATTACAGCGTCTCGCACTCAAACACCAACCTAGTGACGTCCATTTGGAACCTGTGAGGGTTTAGGTTTCAGGTGGAGATTGGGATTGGGCCACTTCCTCGGCAGTGCCGACATTTAGTTCCAGTATCTCCTCTCCAAAGACGGTAGAGTACAGTAGAAACATCAGCAGAACCTGCATTAATAGCCACGCGCCAAGTTACGGGTCATTAAGTTTCTGTAGCGGTCAGCCGTGCTGTAACGGGATGAGACTGGTGATAATGGGATAGGAACCACTACAACACAAAGCCGTCTGTTTGTTGATGGTCATGTAAAAGCCATGGATTCATGTGTGAGTGACCTCAGGACAGATCTCTGCTTCAACACAGATGGTAGCTTCTAATTACACATCCCCAACATTTGGTGGGAACCAGAGCAGAGTGCATTAATTAGCAGACATTCAGATGGAAGCTGCTGTTTTAATGAAAGAAGATCCAGACCTGCAGATAAGAGTGTTGTTGATTAGTCTTACTTTATATGTGTGTGTGTGTGTGTGTGTGTGTGTGTGTGTGTGTGTGTGTGTGTTTCAGTGCTTGTATGTTAATACATTGTGTAATTGCTCAGTAATAATCTTTACTCACAGGCGTCACAGAAACAACAATCTGTTCTTCACTCTGGTTCTTCTGCAGACAACAAGGATCCAGACCAGAGAAATGTTCTGTATTTCCTGCTGAAGCTGTGGTGACACAGTGACGAGGTGGTTTGACTGTAGCAGCAGAGCTCAGACAGCGGCTGGAGATACCAGAGCTGTCAAAGGGACGTTTTACTGAGACTGAAAGACTGTAAAACGTCCCTTTGACAGCTCTGTTAATACTGTAACAATCCTAAAATGAAGTCACCCAAAACGTACCCAGAAATTAAAAGTGAACTGATCTAAGCTGAAGATTATACTGTCAGTTGTCTCAACGCTATCATCTTTATCTTCTGACTCTGTGATTGCATGTTTTTTTACGTATTGCACTTTGGGAAGTCCACAAGTTTCTACCTTTGCATTTTATTTCTTCTATTTTCTTACAGTTGTTAATCTTATGGACTGATGATTTAATCAGGACAAGTATAGCAAGCTGTCGAAGAGCTCCAACTATCAGTCACCTAACATTGTCCATGGGATGAAATGAGACTTTTATTTTTTGGCAGCATAAAAATCAGCACAACTCTCTTCAAAACAGAAAACCAGTTGAGCTTCTGCAACTCCAAATTATAAAAATACAAAGACATAAACTGTTTCGTAGATCACTAAGTGTTGTATAAAAAAGTACTGTAACATATTAATAATAATTAATAATGAATTAGACACATTTGGAACATGGCCGGTGGTGTCGATTAACTAATCTGACAGCTCTGCAGGTGAACGGTAGATTAAAAAACAGAGGTTGGGAACCACCGCTGTGAACCGTTTCACTGTTTCAAACAGTTTATAAAATGTTTGAGTGTTTGTTGTCAACAGCTGGCAGCAAGTGAACTTGGACCCAAGCTGTTTCCATAGCAACACAATCCAATAAAAAACAGCATACAGCTGGTAACAAGCAGCGTTTACACTGATCGGATCTTAGGAGACAAAACTGGAGGACAGATGAGTCTTTAACTGTTTGCTGCTCCTTTATTACGGTTTAATACAGCGTTTAGCTAAAACTTCTGCGTGCCCCCTTTTTAACTGACCCCACTGCAACAACAACCTGCAACATCAGTTCCTAAAGATACATGGATGAGATCTCAATGATTTACTTAAAGACAAACTAATGTTTTAGTTTAATAAGAACTAACAGTCTGAAATAAGGAAACTGATAAAAAATACTGTTGTATACATTGCAAACATTTTTAATATATATATAAAATGTACATATATGTAAAAGAAGTGGAACCATTTAACATGCAGCCAGCTCACAAAGGCAACAGATACTAAATACTGTTTTCTGTCTTTCCTCCCTCACTGTGACACACACACTTCAGTTATACAGTGTGTGTGTGTGTGTGTGTGTGTGTGTGTGTATGTGTGTGTGTGTGTGTGTTGGATTCAGATGTGACTGTGCCACCTAAATCATGTAGGCGCTGCAGCAGAGTGTCAGATATCGACGCCATGGCAACAACACAAAGCTGTGCGGTTACATAAAGACGATCAGAGTTTCAGAGAGTGAAGAGACGAACTGATCAAAAAGCAGATGTAGACTCACCTGAGCAGCTTCTGCCGTCATCTTGATCTGAACTGATCCGGTGTGAACTGATCTGATCTCACACCCCATTCAGCCCCGTCGTGAATCGTGAACGGACCAGACAGCAATCAGATGTTTAAAAAGGTAAAATGTGAAAGCATCCAAGGAGCATTAGAGAGAAATACACATGTTTAAGATGGAAATGTACCTATTATGCAAGATGTTTATTTAATCCTTACATTAAAAGACTGTGAATGCGTCAATAAATGATCTGTGGACGTAGCCTCCACATCAGGACTCACCAACCCATCTGTAGATCTTTCTGGAGTCGATCAAAGAGCGTTCACCAATCCCACTGTATCAGGACTATAAATGCTTTAACTTCCTGTTAATTCAAAGCCATCACTTCCCAGCAGACCAGCTTCAGATATAACATTAAGAAGTCGTATTAGCAGCAGTGGTACGGGCACACTGGATCCACTGACTGATGTCAAGTTGATGGATCCTATTTATTTTCTACAGAGAGCAGGAGATTAGGCCGTGTGGGTTTTATTATGCAAAACTCAGATCAAACTGTAAAACTAAGCCGTTCTGATAAAATGTGAATCTGGACATTGCTCATTTCAGAAACATTTTAATGTTCTGTTCAGCCACAAAGGTTTGTGGGTCGGCCGCCTTGTTGAAAGCGGCAGATCCAAAACAAAGCACCACCCACCAGTCGCAGCGTTCATTTGGGGCCGGTGCATCCAGATGCCGTTTCCTTGCCGGATTCTGTGTGTCTGAGCGAGCAGGTTGGAGTACTACAGTTTGTGAGAACCACCTCTGAGGCCACAATCACACCAACAACTCCAGCACCAGTTCAGCGATGAAAAGTTCAACCTGGCTACAATTTGACATCATACGTCAAGGTGCTGCTGTGGCCAATCAGAGTGTTCAGAGTATGTTTTACTGTTGACCTCCATCGTCAACGTTCAAAATCCTGTCTGAATTTATAAACTGTTCAGTTTTAGTGTCTGATAAACCTTCAAACTGATGAATCTGTTACTCAAACTGGACTTCCCTTCCTCTGGACACAGGGTTTTTCAGCCTGAACGCCCACTAACATTGTCATCAAGGTAAACTCTTACCAAGAAATCTCAGACTTTATTCATAGCCTCACACATTAAACCCCTCCACACACAAATTAATAAATATCTTTGTAATCAATGAAACACAAACTGAAACGCTATCTTGTCCATTTGCAGGCAGAAAAACATGAAGTGTAACAGTAAGAAAAGGATACACTAAATAATAAAACTGAGCCAAATGTATAAAATGTTTTTATTTCATGCTGTTTTAGTTTCCCTTTGACCAAACAATAAAATAACCACATTAATGGTCATATTTTCTGGGGGGAAAAAAAGTGCTTTTACTGCTTTTTAGTTTCCAACTTCGATATGTTCACTTTGTATTCAATCATATTAATATTAAAAAAACAAAACACCCACTTGAAGGACGAGATGGGATGTGAGTCACTAAAGGTGCGTGACAGTGAGACTGTCCTGCCAGATGGATGGATGCTGTTACATACTTATATTCTTTTTAATTTACAGAGTTTGATGAGGATATTATATACGTAAGCATTTCATTAAAATGGGAAAACTCCTGTGACAAATGTAAATTAAATTGCGACTGTGTGTCTCCGCTGGAAGCACAGCGACTGATGAGTGCTCCGACACTCGGCTGTTTTTTTGGTCAAAACGTCCCTCAATCACCCAAATTCCTCTCTATCTTTAGAACAGGACTGTTTGTCAACCTCTCATTCACAAATTAAATGTACCCCTTCAGTGTAATGAGCCGTACACATAAACAGTGATGGGACTTAATCACTGCTGAAAATTTAATTAAATGTTAGGAAACAGCCAAAAATCTGACCCAGTAATGTGTTGTACAGTTTCTGGGCTGTGACCCAAGCATAAACAACACGAGTCTCCAAATGATGAAAATTTTCACTGGAAGATATCTGCCTTCAGTCGACAACTTAATCTATAATAGTATATGTATATAAAAAACATTACATTTTATTTCAGGACAAAACACCAGAAATTAATGACAACCTCTTTCAATAATAACAAACTCGTCACTTTTAGGTTTATCACTACGAGCGTCACCTTTCACATCGTCTGCAGCTGCAGCTCTCCTCAGCTTTACACTGTGTTTATAGTGAGTTTCAGCTCATTCTTTATCTGTCTGGCTGCAACTTCACAGGTCTGGTTCATTCTCTCACTGCTCTCGTAGTGTTGTGATTAGTTTTTAAAGAAAAAGCTCTAAAAACCCAGAGTAAGCTACCTGCAGCACCAAACAGCAGCAGCTAAAGAGCCAGAGATTTGAGTGAATATTACGGTTCGTCCACACAGGTTGCCTGAGCAGTGCGGAACTGAACTTCTGCAGCTCACGTGCCTGTGGCGCCCGCATAGCGAGCGTTTCTGCTGCTGCCTTCTTACTATACTGAGACTGCATCTGATAAACACAGTACAATAAAATCCTTATTAACATATGAATGGATTATGTCCACAGAAACCAAGCAGATACAGGAGGTGTTGAGTTTAAAAAATGTCTGTGACACATTCTGCAGATATAGACATTGAAGTTGTAGTGAAAGGCGTATATGTTGTCGGTATAATGTCGATGTGACTATGAACAGACCCTGTTCACTGTATATTTTTGCTGGGAATCGCACGCAGATCAACCTCAACTCTCTGCTGAAGCGTTGTCGCAGCCGAGACTCACACGGTCAGTGGTGGTACTGTAATTTGATTGGTCCGATATCTATGTGAGCAGGCTTTAAAAACAGGTTGTTCTCTTAACTTTTATCAGCTTAACATCAGCTGGACACCATTGTATGTACGTGTTATCCCCGTCTGACCTTAGTAAATTACTCTGCGAATGTTACTCCACAATTTGAATCACAGACTGTGCAGTAGCTGTCAATAGCTGTGACCCAATTTCATACTACACACTAATAAGTATTAATATGTATATATAGTATATATAGTAACAGTATTTGCAGTAGTTAGTTTCCAAGAAATTACAGGAAATTATACAAAACTTCCCATTGAAGTATTTAAATTTTGTTGTCTATCGGAGACGAGTAATAAACTCTCTAAATTACTCTGTATAACATTTAGGAAGATCTATTGGCAGTAATAGTGTGTAATCACCTGAATATAAGAATCAGTGTTTTTGTTACCTGACAAGATAAATATACAATAAATAAATATAAATAAATACTATTCATACATTGGCACTTTCTATTGACAACAAATTGAGCTATAATAGGAACTCTGAGGCAATATATAAAATAGAGAAACAGAAACTGTAGTACAAAGTAAGTTGAGTCCTGTTGGGTATCTTTGGGGAACAGTGGAGTCATCTATACAGTATCATATTTTTATTGTGCCTTGAAGCTGCCTTATTGCCCTTCTTCTTACAGGACAGTCCCACAACCTGTCATCATCACACAGTTATGTATGTATGTATCTGCTTCCTGTTTTATTTTGTTACTCACCTCTCTCCTCTCCTTTCAGATCACTTTCTGCCCTTGAGTGTTTCCCGTCCTGATTTACTGTCACCTGTGTCTCATTAGTTTCCCCTGACTATTGTAAATATTGTCTCCTTCGCTCTGTGCCAGTTCGTCTCATTACCTTTGTGTCTAACGTTCCAGCCTTTTAATCCCAAGTGTTTTTCTGGTTTTTGGATTACTGCCTGTTTTGTGACCTTGCCTCTGCCTGTTCCCTGTTGGATTTATCTGCCCGTTCTGATTGACCTTCTGTGTACCGAACTCATTTTGCCAAGTAAAGGTTGTGTAATTTCTTCGTACCAAGATGCTGCCTCGAGTCGTGCATTCGAATCCAATTACAGAGACAGAGATTTCTGTCGAGATTTTGTTATTCTTCTCTGTGTCAGAGCGCTTGGCTTCCGTATCTGTACGTGAATCCTGTTTTTCAGAGCATCCAAACACACCTCACCTGTTTCTAGGGAAGAACTCATGAATAATTATTTTTACACTTTCCAACTCTCAAACACTTTGGCTGTGTACAGACCCTGGGAGCTGGCCTGATTATGCTGCTTGGTTGTTTACGAACAACATTTTGCCCAGCAGTCTCTGCAGCCGCTTGCTTTTTTTTTTTTTTTACCGTCTCAGGGGTCCGCAGCCGTCCGGATGATGCTGCTTCTTCATCCCCTGAAGCTAAAACAGACATTTCCTATCCTACAACATAGTTCTCTGCCGCTGAAGGAGAATTTATCAAAGCTCTGCTCAGAAATAAGACTGAATTTAAAAAATATATTCACTGTATTGCCTCTGGGATTTCGTTCCAGCTGAATAATAGCATATGCATATGAATAAGTCTGTCATCCAATCCAAACACGTGTTCTGTTGGGGTTTTTTTGTCAGTCTGTCCTTTTTAACGTTGATACGGTAACAGGAGAGAGGAGGAAAGTGTCAGACAGTCTACAGTGTATTTAAACTATTTAGGATGTTTTTATCAGAGGTGGGACCAGGCCATTATTTTGCAAGTCACAAGTAAGTTTTAAAGTCTTTGCTCTCAAGCCCTAAACTTTCAGTTTCCAGAGCAAAACAAGTCATAATGTGAATGTAATAAAATTAAATCATCTCTGGAATCTTTCTTTCCAACTGGCATTCAGTTATGAAACGTTAGTTCTTTATGGTGTTACGACTGGAAAGAAGAGGGACGCAACAGTGGTTAAATGCAAAAACGCATATCATTTATTTACAAAAGAACACAATGGCTGAATCAACAGAACAAAAACAAAGAGCTGGGTCTTGTTTCAGGGAGCAAAGAGAGTGTTGGGCGGAGTAAAGAGGCACTTACATAGACTCAGCCCACAAACTCAAACAGGTGTCCTCCATTGGGCACCTAGAACACAAAAACACAGAGTAGAACAGCAACAGGACCAAGAATGACACCCAAGATGTAAGATGACATACCGGTGTCATCCTAAGGAACATATAAACACCCAGTTTGTGACGGATCTCTATGTTGAAGTTCTGAGCCATGAGGGCACAGCGCGTTGGTTACTGTTGTACATCTGATGTAGCAACACAAGAGAGTTGTGATCATTAAAAGCTATCACCGGCTGAGGAGGCAAAGCAGAGCCTCTTTTTCCAACTTACGTTCTCTCCTGAAACTTGACTGGACGCTGTCGGGTTGGTTCAAACAAAGTGGATCTGGGGAATTAGGTGTCAACTTGCTGAGAATAAATGAATGAATAATGTGAGTTGTTTTGAGAAATGAATGGAAATGAACTTAGTTTTATACTTTTTAATCTTTGGGCTTATGGGGAAGGCATCAAATATCTTCATGTCAAAAGGCTGAAGTCCAAATTGAGTTGCAAGTATTTTTATTTTGTCGAGTCCAAAGTCATTAAATTTGTCCACACGTCTGTTTTCTTACAAAAGCAGCACCATAGTCAGGACCACTTATGTCAATTCAGATTCCTGCTCACAAGTTGACAGTTGTTTCATATATAATTTCATAAATTTAAATCCATCCAATTTAAATCTCAGAGTCAAGACCAAGATCAAGATAAGTCCGAGTTAAAATACCAATACAGTGACACGTCTGAGTCAACAAGTCAGTAAAAACATCCCTGAAACTAAAACTAGTCCGACCCAAAAATTCCATAAGACCAAGATGGGTCAGAGTCAAATCAGCTGCAGGACAGAGACAAGAGTTAAAACAACTATTAGACAAAGAAAAGTCAAAGTCAAAATACCAGAGACACAGATTAATGTCAGAGCTGAAACACCAATAAAAGCTGAGGAAAGGTCGAGTAAACAAGTCAAAACATCCACGAGACCCACACAGGTCCCAGATGAGAGAAATTTAACAACTCCAGACTGAACTTAACACTGAGACTGGACTCAAGTACTGCACGCCTGTGAGTTTATACATTGTTGTAGCTAAATTCCCTTTTAATCACGAATCTATCCATAGAAATGTCCCAGATTGCCGGGAGCATTTCCTCTCTGACGTGCCTGCAGAACATTTTATAATCAGAACGTGAACTGACATATGGGAAACAGCGACAGGAAAGAGTCAATAAAAAGTGAAAGTATTCAGGGTTCACGGCTGACTCTGTGACCTTTGTTGACCTTTGGCGAACATGTTGCTGAGTGTGGGTGATGATGCTCCCTCCGATCAATAACGCCCACCCGACGCATCTCTAGCCTGAGGAGCTGACAGAAGAGTGAAGCTGAGAGAAATCATATCTGCACTCTGCAGGCAGCAACCAGGAAGTTTGTCAAGAGTCTGTGTGTGTGTGTGTGTGTGTGTGTGTGTGTGTGTGTGTGTGTGTGTGTGTGTGTGTACGTACACCATTCAGTTTCCAGTTTACAGGGTCTCATTCACACAAACATCTCCTCCAGGCTGTGAGTCAGGTGAGGCAACAGCACACACAAGTCCTGCTAGTGTCCCCTAGAGGCGGCAGCGCTCATTACAGCCACTGAACAGAACAAAAAGCAGCATATTGATGAGGAGGATTGGATATTGAACCTCAATGCTTTCTGTATCGTTAGAGGGAGAATTCAGACTGTTGTGACTGATGGTGCTGAGTCATCAATGACGGGGTGCCACAGGGGTCAACACTTGGTCCGTTGCTATTTACATTATGTAAGGGTTAATGCTCGAGGAGGCGTCCATTATCAGGAATTAATGGACGATGTGGAGGACAGAAGAGTCCATTAATTCCTGATAATGAATGGCATTATTGCACTTATACCAGTCACCTGCCAAAGGAAAAGAAAAACAAGATAATTATTTTATATTTTAATGCTTTTTGCAATCAAAAAGGTTTTTTTACAACCCATAACTCTGTTTCCCTGACTAATACCTGGAAGAATCATTACCGTCCCATAAGGCTCTAATGTAATGGAAGTGTTGTTCACTACTCCAGTAAATAGGACGGACCAAAGATACGAGTTAGCAACAGGAGATATTTCTAGTTCCCTCCGCTCATGGAGCATTTTTCAGCTGCAAGACTGAGAGCTGACGTTATACTAGCAAGATTCAAAGTCAAATAAACTGCGTACGGTTGACAAACGGTAAATATACATTTGACAGTATGTTTAACAACATGACAAGCTAGCTATCAGCTATGCCTATGCTATGATTTTCACAAATGACAGGGCATCTGACTGACGGCTGCAGCCTGAAGTAGCGAGCTGAATAGCGGACGGGATGTTCAGAGGATGAGGAGCTGAAGGTTTACTGGATATTCAGATTTAATTTGAATTCAGTTTGAGCATATTAATTTAGAAGGTAAACAGTTTCACTGGAACTACATCAGGTATTAACACCCAGCAGCCAATCAGAATTGAGTATTCACCCAGACCACGGTATAAACATTAATAACCTCATTCTTTTTAAATTAGTACATCACGACCATTTTCTGGCAATGACACAATTTTCCCTGGCTCCACTCCAACCCAGACTCTTACTCATCTTCTGTCTGATTTTGGTGCTTTCCAATTTTCCCTTGTTAGTCACCGACTTGTTCTAGATGCGGACAAACCAAGTACATGGTATTCTCCACCTCTACCTGCGTCTGTGACTAACCTGCCGTCAGCTGGAGACACCAGGAGGGAACAGACTGTCCTGAGGGAGTTATCTGTGGAGAGAAAACTAACTGATCTATAATTTTTCACTGGGTTTTTCATTTGTTTACACTGCAGTAGAAATGGTGTCGAATAATTAATTATAACCACAGAGGTTGTTGTGCACATAAGTACGGAAATTTTTGTGGTTATTTTGCAACAGCTTGGTGCTGGTTGAAGAAAAAACTGTGGCTTGCCAGTGACGTCATCAGTCCAATTAGAGACCTGAGAGGCAGCAGAAGAAGAAGAAAGAAGAAAAAGAAGCAGGTCACCTAAAGGACAACGCACTGCAAACTAAAGAGCAGGTGAGCTCGGTGTTTTAATCTGACGTTTGAAAAAGCAATAAAAAAATCTGCATTTCATCCCCTTAAAAAGTTAGAAATCCTATGAAAAGACCTGAAAAAGCCGATTCATGCTTTTATTTCTTGCAAAATTGACCATCAGGCTCCTCCAACTCCTTCAAATAACCGGCACACATTGTGCGGCGATCGCTGGTGGTCGATTCCACACGGACGTATTGTGTTAATAAACACTCCTTTCTCTAAGGGCACTTCAGTTTTGTCTTTGTCGTCTTTGGCAGGTAAAAAGAGTCGAATCTCACAAACTGCACAAATGACTTTCTTCACAACTTCTCCACCAGCAAGTTGTGTCTTTGACTTTCTAGATATTTTGAAAGAACACCGTCAGCTATGTGACGGAGCTGTGAGCCACTTCATCACACTTACAGAAATATGACGAAGGTGTTGACATGTTGTACATCAGACAGCCTTCGACCTCTATTAGGCTCTGTGGGCCCTGAGCAGCATGCCGAAACACTAACGGGAGCTGACTCGGCATCTTCTTACGTTCAGCAACTTAAAACAGCAACACGTCACGTAGACGGCTTACACGCAGTGAAGGATGACCTCGTGTCCACCTCCTCCTGCTCAGGTCTCACAGGGGCAGCTGATCCACATCCTGCCACATCTGCCCGGTAACATACGCGCCTGTTAAATCTCGGTGCCACAACAAATCATAATCACGCTGTCGATGCCTTCAACACAGAGCTGCGTGTTCCTGCTCTACATCGGTCATCAGGGGTCCTTGAATGGGTTGTGCGGGGTCGCCAGCCAAAGGAGGAAGAGAATATTTTAGCTTTTATCAAATTTTTTTGGAAGCACAACAAGGAAAGAAATAGGGATTGTTGTTTTTATTGTTCCTTTATTATCTTCAAACCTTAAAATAAAATAAAAAAGGAGATAAAATCCTCTCAAACTGGGGGTCTAATGTGCATCTATTGTTGGGGGGTCCTTGATATGAAACACCACTGCTGCTCTTCATCATCTACATGAAACAACCTGACTCCATTCAGCTTTTTGGATTAGTTTATATCACATTAAGTTCTCATTAGATCCATGCTATTGGATGTCTTTAACAGCCTGCACAGTAACAATATTATTAATACTGCTTAAACTGTCTATTCTCGTATAAAAGCTGCTGCTCAAAATAATAATTTAATCATCCAGTTTCTTCCAGATTTCTCCCAGATTGCCGTTTTTTTTTTTAAATCGCTCCTCAACACTTTGCGGCAGATGTTTCACATTAAAAGCCTTCCAAGAAAAAGAGGGATTTTGCTCGTTGAGTTGTTATTGTTACGTGATTCAAGATGGAGTTAGAAATAAAATATAAACCATTCAGACTGTCCACTAAATGACTAAATCCAAATAACACGCGATAAATGAAGCCATGTGTGTAAGAAACCAACTGAAGTGATCATTGAAAGTAACTTAAATTCATAATCTCTGGTGATCACCTAAATTTACAAACCAAGGATAAATGACAGGAAACATTGTCTGAAATATATTTTTTGGGCGTGATGAGCTATGTTGGAAACCATCTTGAAACTGAAATGAAGAATGTCAAAGTCAATTCACCTGTTGCTATGCTCCCCCTTAGTTACTGTTGCTATGAGTGTCAAGATGTCAATTCTTTGAGTTTTATTCACCATATCAGATGTATTTTTAATAGATTATTTATTATTATTTATAAAGAGATCAAAATCCAGTTATGGGTCAAAGTGATTAGCTTCCTTTTAACTGCAGTGCATTAAAAAGATCACGTTACTTGAATACTGCAGACCCCTGAGACATGTACAATTTGTTAAACTGTAAAGTGTGTTTTTTTATGTTTTTTCCAAGCATGTAGGAGAAACTACGTTGGATACAAAAGTCCCTAAGTAGAGTCAGGTAGCTGTACAAACGTGGCGGTACAACATGGCCTGTCTGTAGATATAAATGTTTCATTCTAAGGTAACAAAAACACAACAAGTCTCATTTTCAGGTGATTATCCACTAATGAAAAAATACCTATGAATATTATATTCCATTTCTGCCAATAGATCCTCCTAAATGTTACACACTGGACCTTTAATGTAACACTGGTGGAGCCTTTAATGAACCTTAGCACTGAAAACTAACCAGACCAGGTTAGTGGTCACCTATTAAAACCTCCTGATTGAACATCTGGTTTAACTGGTAGTCTGGTTTTATGGAAGGATCTTTCTAATGTCATCTGAATGTTGCAAGTTACCCAGCCATGCTAACGTTTGCAGTTTATGTTAGAGCAGATAAAAATATGATACGACATGCAGCTCCATGAACAACGCTTGTACAGAAGACAACTACCTTACAGCCTCACAGTTGCCTAATTGTTTGAGCTGAAATACATTTAATTTTAAATCATTAACTGCATCCAAACATACAGCAGATAGAAACCTCCTCCTGAATGAACCAAAACATCTCTGTGCACCCACAGTAATCACATTAACTACCATTATATGAAACGGGGTAATCATTACATGATGCTAATCAGTGACACAGGCTCATTAAAAACTAAAATGACAAATAAAACCTGGTAATTCTCTCATTTAATATCAGTCACTCACTGTTAGCTGCAGGTAAAAAGCACTCTGAACATTCAGAGAGTGAAACAGGGAGGGAAAGACGAGAACCTTCAGGAACTGCAGCAGCTCTGCTCACTAATTAGTATAAACTGACAGCAGCTGCCGTCTGTTCAAATGTCCAGCAGGTGAAAGTGAAGCAGCCTAACTAAATCACGTCCGGCCCTTTTTAAACAATATTCAAATAAAGGAAACGTGTGCTGAAAAGAAGCATTTGAAATTATCGGGGGGTCACCTCTGCGAGAGTAGCTTCATCAGTATGTTGTTTCTGTCTAAAACTTCACTATTGTGCCTCAGGTTATCATTGCCAGCGTCCCCAGAAGGGCTTCAGGTGCTATTATTGTAAATAAAAAAATCAGGTTACACAGGAAACGAGGCAACATGTTCTCATTCACTGTAGTAACCTGGTTACTGTGAAAACCACGTTTAATGTACATTTCTCCCCCACCTCCACTGCAGCGAGAGGACAGTTTCTCCTCTGTGTGTCACTTTCAGTTTTAGTCTGAGACTTTGAATTAAATCATTACAAATTAATTACATGAATGTAGACACTAAGCATGTTGAATTACTAACTACTGACTGTTGACTTCACCATTCTTGGTGGGAATTAAGTTACAATGATGATAAAGTATAAAAGGACTTTCAAGGACTTCTAAAATCACTTTCACTGTCTTTCAAACCCTTTTTCACAGCAGAAATTTTGACTTATAAAAGCAGGAAAAGCACAGGAGTAAACAATAATAACAATGTTAATAGTCTACTATTTTCATTTAATATGAACATTTAATAAGATGTTACACAAGCTTTCTTTTTCTATGCATTATTCAGGGGGGAAGCAAGAAGACTGCTGTCATTGATTCTGTCTGCAGTCGCCTATATGTTGTTGTCTGGAAGGTGCAGAGCGGCACAAACCTGCAGCCAGAGGCAGATGGTGTGTGAGTTTTTAAACAGCTAATTAGTGCAATGTTGATAGAAACAAACAAAAACAACAAACAAACAACAATAAATAGTTTGGTGAGGCAGTTTATTTGGGCGCATAAATGCGACTAATTCAGTCATAATTCTGTTGTTTTATGTTGTGAATGGTTACATCATGTCCTAAAAATGTGACACAACTATATTTACTATGTTATGCATCTGAAGAGTATTTATTTTTTAAGGTGGACTGGAAGTTGTGACGCACAGGATTAATGATCTCCGGTAATTTGTGGTTTCTCTCATAAACAGGCAGAATGTAGATATAACCAGTCTGATGTGTGTGGAGGTGTTTGGTGTCACTTCTGGTTGGAGTATTTAGTTTGCACAGAAACAAAAATGCTTCTGAGACGTCTATTCTCAGCGAGACACAATTTCCACCAAAACACCAACAACTTGCTCTGTACTGCCTCATTTGAATGAAACTCGCACATGTCCACCAAGTTACCACACAGCCATGTATAAACATTTTACCCCTATGGCTCCCAATGCTGTAAAAATTCTCAAGTATTTAAAACACAGCAAGCGCTACACAGGTCGTGTGACAAGAATTAACCAGTCGCCTCCACAGGACCTGCTGCGAAAAGACATAACAGCATCCAGTTGAAAGGTTTGTTCTTTTCTCCACACAAATTGGGAAGTAAAGCTACTGTGAGGGGAGCTGGTAATACGTGTATGTTTGTCTTGACTTTTAATTTGAAAAGTCAGTGGGTTTTTTATTGTATTTTATATTTTTGGGTGGGATTTTATTGCCTTTAATCGACAGTGACAGCTGAAGAGAGGGGAATGACACACAGCAAAGGACCGCAGGTCGGACTCGAACCCTGGGCCGCTGCAACAAGGACCAAGCCCCCCGGTCCACCAGGTGAGCTATCCAGGCACCAAGTCAGTGAGGTTTAACTAGGATAAAAGCGGCACAGCTGGCGTCCACTTAAAGAACTTTTGTGTAGGATTTAGTGGCATCTAATTGTGAGGCTGCAAATTGCAACCACCTGAATCCCCCTCCCCTCTCCCTTTCTAAGCATATAGGAGACCCTTCACTGACCGGAAGGTATTTGGTTTGTCTGTTCTGGGCTACTGTAGAAACAAGAGACATCAGATTCCAGCAGAAAGACTGAATCCAGCAGTAATACGCTAACAGCAATAGTACATTTATTCCACATTCACTTAGATCTGACAACGATCAGCGGTGCTAACACACTGTGGATGTGCAGTGTGTATGTGCACACACACAGTGGTACATTTTGTACTCTGTGGCACGCTCCAGTGGTGCTCCCCCCACCCCAACTGGGTCGACGGTCCCATTGGAAATCCATGCAGCCGAAGCCTTTCCCCCACGGCTGCCGGCTCATTGATTACCTGTCAGGGAGAGAGGGATAGGGAGAGGAGGGCGAGAGAGCAGGCCTGGGCGGGAGACAGAAACACTCAGAGAAGAGAGAGAGAGAGCTGAAGCAGAATGAGAAGAGGAAGAGGAGGAAGAAGAGAGAGTTCTGCAAAGTGAAACTGGGAGACGATGTGAATGACAAGAAGATGTGAGGATGAAACCAACAGGGGGAACCTGAACATGAACCGTAGCACTCTCTCTCTCTCTCACTCACACACACACACACACACACACACACACACACACACACACACACACACAGATGTCTTTTTTTATCTGTTTTTAGTTATTTGTCCCACAAATAATTCTGACTTCAAGCTTTTAGCTCATTCTCACTGTTGCTGCCTTTACCTAAAGTTTAATATGAGTCAACAAAACCCTTAACCCTTTGAACGCCAGTGCCTACATTGGTATTTTATGCTTATTGTGACCTTATTACTTGAAATGATTCATATCCCTAAAATCTGTACAACCTACGTTAAACGCTTATATGAGTCAATAAACCTCAATAATTGAAAAACAAACTGTTGAAATTGAGTCATACATTTAAAAATACAAGAATTTGACATTTTCTCATCAAATTTTATTAAACAAAAACAAGTAATTTAAAATATTTCTAGATGTAGAAACATTAACAAAATATTTCTGGACATAATTTATTTGAACTATGTAAATTTTGTAGTTTTTAAGATTATGTTAATTGTTATTCCTATTTTTAGCTGCTCTTCTTCTCATCTCATCTTTACCCACATTTTTCCACGTAACGTAATCTAACAACATCACCAAGGGCGCACAACATGGTGATATTAAAGATGGAAGCCTTGGCTTTCCACTGCTAAAAGAATGACTGCTCTTATTATAGTTTTTATTTTAGTTTGATTTAAACAGGATAATGCAAAAATCGTCCGGTCTGCTTTTAGTCTTAAAGGTTGGGTTTGTGATTCCAGTTGATTCAAATCTAATCTGTGTCGGCCATTGTTAACACTGTAGGGAAGCAGAGAGAGAAGGCATTCGGGAGCAGAAACGGCACATTTTTGGTGGAAGATCTGAATAGAAACGTATAAAAATCACACATTAGCAATGAAAAGTGAATAATACATCAAAATAATACATAAAATGCTTCAGAATCTTACATATAGAGCCTTTAATTTGTAGGATTTGTTGGTAAATCCACACTTTCAAGTCAATCAGAGTCTTCATATGACATATTCGTGAAACTAAGCCTCAGGATCTCCGTGGAGGAGCTGAAGAATATCTGAGCTGGATGGATGGATGAAGAGACAGTTTCAACATAAGAACATTACTGTGTGATTAAGATTTATTTGTGCACAAGAACACCGTGAACAGAGCTCAGATTCTTGAAATAATTCTCATTGTATAGCTCGCAGTACGCAGAGAATGCACTTTAGATGCCTTCTAACATATAACGAGCCAGAAGCAGCGCAAAAATACTTTCAAAACTTCTCAAACTGATAATATTTTACTCTCCGCCCAACCAGTAAAAAGAGCAAAACATCAGCATCAAAGTGAAAATTAATGCGGCTATTCATGTTGGATTTAAAAAGTTTTTCTAGGGTTTTTTTTGTCGACGTACACGCCCCATCTGAGGAAAGTGAGACAGGACGGCACGGGGAGCTGCTCGCTGATCGAGGATGAGGAGGGAATGTAAATTTCAAATGTTAATGAGATTAGAAAAGGCAGAGGAAGAGTTGAAAAGAAGAGGTGAAGCAGCCGAACGTGGGGGTACAGCTTCCCTCTCATGTATCCCAACTATCATATCTGAGCTTTAATGATTCTCTCTGGATGAAGGAAAGAGAGACTAAGGAGAGATCAAGGGAGCTGAGGGGGTGAGGAGGGAGGGAGGAAGTGGGAGAGGATGGAAAGAAAGAAAGAAAAAGCAGTAAAACAGCATAAGAAAAGACAGAAGTTCCCTTCCAGACATACTTACTCTTTGCACTCTGCGCATATGGGAACAGCATCCCGAGGCATTAATGAAGGTTTTTACTTTATAAATAGAGGTATGAGGTGAAATTAAACTCTAAATGAGAGAGAACCAGGTCTTTATTTCTAATTCTTTTTACTATATTTCATCATATTTTAGTTTTTTTTTTAAGCCTGTGTTCTGCTCTCCTATGTTCACCTCAACACTTTCCTTCCTCGTAGGTTTTTTATTGTGAAACATCTGCAGAACTTGTTGAGTGTCATTGACCGCAACTTCACAGCAAACACAGATGTTTGTCTGACATTATTTGAGTTCTGGCTTTTGTTTGAGAATCTGTGGAAGTGAAACATTTCAGTTCCCTAATTGATAATCCTGCATGTCAAGATTTACGTCCAGAGCCAACGTTCAGTGTCAATACAGGAAGCGTTGTGTCCTTTATGTAGAGAAGGGGAGGGAAGTAACGGCGTGTAGTACTGTAGCTGCCATTCCTGTACCATACCTTAAACATAACTCACTAGCCTTAACCATACTGATGTAGCCATGCTCAGATATTGAAGACAGCAAGGATTCAAAAACCGTCTTAAAACTGCATTCTGTGTAATGGCCAGCAGGGGGCAGCTCCATTGGTTGCAATAACAAACTGATACCATTCAGTCTTATGGAGGAATTCGCCAACTTCTCACTTGATTTATAAGCTCAGAAGAACAGTTTCATAATGAGTTTATGGTCTCAATCTCTAGTTTAAAGTCTTCTTCAATGCAACGTGATGTTCATTTAGTGAATTATGGTCTAATTTAGAGTAAAATAGACAATAAAACCAGGTACGCTTTAGGGCGTGGCTACCTTGTGATTGACAGGTCATTTTCAGTGAGTCCATCCAGCTCAACGCATCAAACTCTCAAACTAGGCGGTGCTGATCAAATATGCTTCCCTGTTTATCTGCAATAAGAGATTGTGTGTGACCAGGCAAGCCGCCATTGTTTCCTACTACGGACGAGTTGAAACTGCGTAGCTCAGTACGTCACCTCCACTGGCTCCAACAAAAAGCCATAATGTCAAACTCGAGGCTTCAACTCGAGGATTATTCTCTGTAGGTTCATCACGACGAGCATCAACTCACTGTTCTCATGTTGTCATTTGTTATTGTGAAAATACTGATTACAGGTGCTTTAAGAATCCACATGTGCACACAATTAACTTTTCCATTCTCCAGTACAATGAAACTGCAATTGTCTTAGTTTCCATCTGCTGTCAGTACCGCTGTGGAGGTCAACTGATTTTCCACACGCTCATATTTCTGTGCACTGGACAATGCTCGCCACTCTGGACTCAATATTCTGGGTTTCTATAAGCAGTGCCACACTTTTATTGCGTATGGTGTGTATATGCAGCGTACATTTTTAAAGTTTCACATCTTTCCACTGTTAAAACACACGGTCAGTAAGTCCCAGAATGCAATTTTGAATCTCTAAAAGGTGTCTTACAAATCTCTGAATTTAAAATGTGTATAATCTCTTCCACTGTCGACTCTCTCATAAGAAGTTTCTTTCTTATAGCAGTAAAGACCATGAACTCATCACCTTGAACACGTCCTGATACATTTTTAACTTTTATTGTAAGCTACTCCAAAGAGAAATACATATAAAAGACTATTTATAGGCTCTATTTTTAACTCATTGTGTCTCTCTGGATGGGCGGGGACACGAAGGTAGCCAGTGGGAATATGCCGTGTGAGAGGGGATTCATTAGCACTCTCAAAGGAACCCAGTCATTTATAATTAAATGATGAGGCTGCTCAATAATAGATGACCAGCAATGAATGTTTTCCCGTGTGTGAGACAAAATACAGAGTAAAAGAGAGACGTGAGGAACGAGCAGAGTACAGAATCTTCAAGGGAGTCAGAGGCTCTGACGCCACAGCTGGGTGCCACTACAGGAGAAGAGACGTAATGAACAGAGTGTCAGTCAGACCTTAAAATGATGGCATTTCTTTTTGTTTCATGTATTGATTTGAGGGAACGTTACAGTCTCCTCATCACTCCACACATGATGTTTCTTCTGCTGCTATTTTTCTTCTTGTCAGCTAATCTTTTATTAGGCTTTTTTTTTTTTTTTTAAAGAACACAGATAAACAAAAGTGATACACCAGACACAAAACAGACCTTATAGGAAGAGAAATGAAGATACGTCAAATAACAATGACTAAATGATCAACAAGGGAGAGGACACATCTCTAAAATAAACAACAAAATCTACATATATATAGTAGTCATTTAAAAGTTGCTAATCTCACAAGTTGACACCGGAAATACTAGTCGGTTAAGCAATTTTTCATATTTTATTAATGTAATTAATGGTTAATTGTGTCTTTATGCAGCCACCTGCCACCAGCCCGGGGATGGAGACCCAGCAGGCGGCAGCTGCCCTTCAGGGGAAGGAGGATGGTGGAGCTGGAGTTAACAATAAAATACTATGATAGTATGGTAAGTTAGGATCACAGTAAGCACTGACTAGCAATCACATTATAAAACAGTAATAGCACCACTCTATCCTGTTACATTATCATTTACATGTCAGTAAATATGTTGGGATGTTTGTGCTCAATTGTGATGTTTTTTGAGCAAATCTAAATGTATATTTTTGTTTAAATGACGGCAAAACTACTCACCAGGAACGTCCTTAGGAACATGCCTTATAGGTTATACATGGGTAAGGTGTTTTCACCAATATTCATTAAAAATATCAACTTGAGTTTTTAGTTTAAATGTAATCCTCTACATTGTGAATATTTTGTAGATTATATACTCATTTATGGTTGGTGTGTCTTTTCTTGAGCCGTTTATTGGTCAAAGCCTTTATGCACACAAAAAAACACATAAACAAGTATTTATCTCTCTTTGCACAGTGAAGCTTTTCTACATCACCAAGCAAGATTTTAAAATTAAAATAGATTTTTATCTCTAAAAAAACCACACTGTCTCTAGGACTGCCACTGCGCTTCCACAAGACCTCCCGCAAGCAGCCTGATTGGAGTCTTTTGCACTGCAATACAGAATTTAACATTCATACCAGGAAAGTTAAATATTTAGTAGCAGAGTAATTGTGTTAGTCATTTAGAAGTGATTTACACACTTTAGACTGCAAATTCCCTGGAAGCCTAAATCTGTGTAGATTGTAAAAATAAGAGAGAGAGAGAGAGAGAGGTTTTTGAGAAATAGAAGCAACGGAGAAGCTTGAGGACACCAACCCGACAAAGAGGTCGTTATCTTTGTGTCTAATTTGACCACAGCGAGACAAATGAGCTGAGGATCCTCTTTACGGCCACCAGGGGAGGAGTATTATGGAACACATGCAAGGTCATCGGCTAAATTGGTAATGCTTCGGCAGCCCGGATGATATTGGCGCTGTCAGAAACCCACCGGGGAGCAATAATGCAAACAAAGCATAATACTGCAGAAACATTTCCTCAGACCGGCCGAATGCTGAACATGTTGTGTAAAAGATGAAGAGGCTGATCTTCAAACAGCATCTGAGGGAGGAATTCAGCACCGAGAGAAGCTTTTACTATTAATTTCCTGGAAGTGAATGTGTGTGTGTGTGTGTGTGTGTGTGTGTGTGTGTGTGTGTGTTGATGTGTTTTTCCCTCTCTGCTCGTTGCGATGAAATGCTGACTGGCAGCCATAACTCTTCCAGCGGCAGGGCACATTTCATTCGTCCCTCCTTCCCCCCTCATGTCACCTCTCTCTGGTTCCATTCCCCTCTCTCTCTCTCTCTCTCTCTCTCATTTTCTCTCTCCCCCTCTTTCTCTCATCACAAATTCACATCATTGCGGGTGGAAGGGGTCTGATGAGTTGAGAATGTTGCTTTCACACACATGTACATATGAGTGGTGGTAAATTGTGGACACAGATTCAATCCAATTCAGCCGTCGTCACTTCCCTCACACAGTTAGTTTATGATCATTTGATTAAACATAGATTCTTTTATTTATTTTTCTTAGCTTAAATGAAACCTTTCTAAAATTGAAAAGTGCTTTCAAAGACAGATTCAACAAGATTTATAGTCCCCGTATACAAACTGTGACGTCTGCAGACATTTTGTTAACCTATTAACCTCCATTTTATTGGGATGGAGACAGAAACCTTGGAGACAAATAGCTCTAAACCTGAATAAGTGAAACCAAAACTTGCAGCATAGCTACTAGAGCTGAAACAGTTAATCGATTGATCGATTTGATAGCTTTTCTAAAAAATTGTGACGGCATGTTGTGATGTTATTTTGCAAAGAAATTGCAGGAAAAAGTGAAAATTTATAAAATAGTTGCATTTTCTTTGTATGATTCATTTAACATTGAAGGCAACTTGTTCCAGAAAGAATAGTAGTAGTAGTAGTAGATAGTAGTTTGGCTGTTTGTATGTCTACAGGGGAACCACGGTGATTGGTCAGATTTGCTGAAAAGTTGCAGCAATTGGACAAAATTACAAGATTGCACAGAATTCACAGGGATTGGTTGAATGTGCATTTATTGTTACGATTAAAACTTCCTGGTTAGGGGTCGCCACAGCGGATCATCTGTTTCCATCTTCCTCTGTTGCCTTGCAGCTACATCACCAGCATCCCGATATACTGAGCATCTCTCCTCTGCACAACCAAACCATCTCAATCCACTTTGTTTCCGAACTGTCTGACCTGAGCTGTCCCTCTAATGTACGGAGTCGTAATCTTAACCCTGTTTATCTCTCAAACTCTGCTGTCTCCTGTCTGTTGGTGCCATTGTCTCCAAACAATACATCACAGCTGCTTATTTTGATAATCAGTTTGAGGTTTGTTTGTATACTAAATACAATCAAAGACCAAAGTCCAGACAACAGTTCATCTAAAGTCTGTAAATGATAATCTGCATATGAATGTAGATCATTTTTTAAAAAGCTGAATCATCGTCAGGCGGTAGCCGATGGGTTCAGCCTCTGTTGCTCTCCACACTGACGGCAACCAGAGCCGCTCAAACAAAACTCCTCGGACTACAAATTGCCTACAGATCCTGCATTCATATGCAGACATCTTTATCTGTTTACAGACATTATACTAAATATAATTCACCTTGGACACAATAGTGATCAATAGTGCACATTTGAACAGATCCAGTTCCAGAAGTAAATTTCTCATTAATTCCCTCTACTGACATATCAGAAATGTTTTAAATTTAAGGAGTTTTAAGCCTGGAACCAACTAATAAATATATTGTGACCATAAAATATTTGATTCAGAACAAAAAAAGGAAAATACAAGACTGTGTACATAATTATTATTAAGAGTAATACTGTAATAATATAAACCGTTGCAAATGATAACGATATTAACACACTTTCTCTTGAATTTAACCTTTGCCATTTTATATATTTATATTTATATATATATATATGTAGTAATAATATATTGTTAATATTGTTTGTGTTGTGTACGTGTATTAGTAATATTACGATATGATCGGCAGTTTCATGCAGATTCATGTTAGCTATCTAACTAGCCATCCTGCGAACTCACCACAACCCGTCCTGACTTCTTTAAAGGAGAATCCTGGTTGCTCTGTGGTAAACGTAATGCAAACTATCTTAATCCCATTAGCTTCAACTTGTTGGACGTTTTTCAATAAAGTTTTTGAAACAGAAACTCATTAACCGTTTAGGGGTTCGGGTTTGCGGGTGCGACTGGCTCTACCAGTCAGAGACGTCGCTGTTACATTTACACTTTAGGATTGTTGGTACTGTTGTGCTCCTCCATGAGACTGTGAATAAAACATATTTTTCTGAAAACAAGGTTGATATCATACAGACTTCTACGGGAGAATATACCATCAACATTACGACATTATGGCTAACAATCACAATCCTCTGATGGGAATGGGAATGGGATCTTTACCTCCAGAACCTCACTGTTGAGCTCTATTATGTCGCCCATTTTTCATTTTTTTGTGAACATATGGGTTGGTCTCCGAGAAACAACATCAATAAGACGCACGCGGGGGTAGAAAACTAGCTTTGGGTGGAAAATTCATCAAGTTGTTACACAAATAACACATGGCATTTATTGAATGTCTAGAGCTGGATTTTCATACAGGCTTGTGTATTTTTGTGGAAGAGGGACGTCTGTAACTCGTGCTCCTCGTTGGTTTGAGACATTTTGTTTCTCACTAACTGCCTGTGTAGTCTGATATATCACTGCTACTGTCTGACATTTCTCACTGGAATAGGAGTCGTATTAACTAGCTGTTGGCAGATGTCTATCAAACGAAGCATCTGGTAAAAGAAATAAAACGTTTTGGAAATGCGAGGATGAGTGCTGCATACAAATTCACCTCTCGATAATATTTTTCTGTGGTTCACAGCAAGTTGCTTTATTTCTAAACACTGGAAGTCCATAAGGTGAGTTGTGACGATGGCTCCTTTCTACACATTCATCCTTTGATTGTTGATTGAGGCACAGTTTGGCTCAAATATTCATGTTTATCACCAGGTTAAAATGTGTTCAATACACTGGTTTATGACCAAATACCTGCTAATTGATTAAAGTTTTCTATTTTTCATTTTGTTTTAGTGAAAGAGAACGTTTTCTATCTAATAGTTTACCCAAATTTAACATTTCCTGACTATTTGAGGCATAAAAACACATATCCATGATCAATTTAACAGCATACCATAAATTCAAAGATACAAACTAGTAATTTTTTTTTTTTTTTAAACAAGATAGTTAATCTCATATTTCCAAATCTAAGATTTTAAATATTTGCTGTGGAAATGTGAGGGTCCAACAGTAAAAGGAGTCTACATCCTTTCATGGCTTCATTCAGCTACAGAGTGCAGACGTGTTGCACAGGGGGGACTCCTGCCTGTGTGTGTGTGTGTGTGTGTGTGTGTGTGTGCTACAGAGAGAATGGTGCAGTACTTATTTATGTGTCCATTGCGGCATCTAGCTTCAGCAAAGTGCTGCAGTCACTTTTTAGCCCACCCTCCCCAAAACACACACCTACACACACACACACACACACACACAGTCCCTTGTTAGAGCAGACGGTCATGCGATCAGCGCTGCATGCTGCTGCATGTGTCAGAGCTCAGCTCCTATAATCCACATTGATTCATGGTGTGGAGAGGAAGCAGCTCCCAGGAGGGAAACACTCAGGGCCGTTGTGTCCGTCAGCTGATGTTTGTGTCTTTCTGACAGCGTCTTTGTTCCTAAAAGTGTTAAGACTGAATACATCAACAGAGAGCTGGGTGGAGGGTTCGGGTTCTTGTAACCGAATCAGGGATCTTCAAAAGAAAAGCATCAGAGGTTTTGTGTTGGGAGGAGGCGTTCAGTTCGACTGAACATCTGTGGAGATTTTCTAATCAATCATTCAATTATAATCAATCCTTTGCTTTAACATTATTAACCCATAATCCAAGTGTTTTACAGTAGTGATGGATGCTGGAGGTAGTTACAAGAATGGATAAATTAATGGATGGATAACTAAATTAATATATTGATGGTTGGATGATTAAACGAATATTATTACAGCAAAATGTCAGATACTGTTCGTATCTGTTCATAGTGGAGTCGTTTACATCCCTGATGGGCCAATAGATGGGTGAATGGATAAACTGATGCACAGTTGGATGAATAATTGGATGGATGGATACATAAATGGGTGGATGGATGACTGGTTAAGTGAGTGAATGGATCTACATATATGTGGATGGATGGTGGGGGGATAGATCGACTGATAAATCGCTGCATACATTTACTGGTGGGATGGATTGGTAGGTGGACGGATGGATTGTAGAAAGGATGATTGGATACATCAACCGATGGACGGAGGGTTAAATGTACAATCACAACAAATAAAACAAGAATAAAAGATCAAATTGTGAAGCAGCGTGGGATCATGGGAGTCGTTGTCTTCACCATCACTGCGGTCACTGCTGTAAGCTTCTCTCAGTTAGGATTCGTCATCGTTCAGGAGGTTTGTAACAGGAGCCCAATTATCCACAGAGGTCTCCTCTTTTCAAAAGAAAACTGACCTGCTGATTAAAACCATTAAAAACACGAAATAAACCAGTTCCACCTTAAAAATCTGTGTTTCTCTGATGCTGTTTGAGTTTCTGCAAACGTTAGCTCAGCTTGTTTCTCTGATAACTTAAGATCCAGACGTCCGATGACTAAAATACTTTATTCAGGTTAAAATATAGTTAAAAACCACCAGGATCTAAAAGTATATCGTAAAAATGTGACTTAAACTGGATAAAAAGTCCAGCAGACAACCACAACACTGACACAGGCGTAAAGATGACCGGTGAAACCCATAGTTACCAGAATAAAAATAACAGATTTGTCTGAGTTTGAATATGATGTAAAATTTGCGATAATGTAACTCAACAAAATAAATAATATATGTAGGTCTCGTGTTTGTAGACATTTTAATGTGGAAATGTTACATATTATTGCTTTATGAAGATATACGGATGGATAAAGCGATGGATAGTTGGATTAGATAGATAGAAGGAAGGCTGGATGCACGGATGGACTAATGAGTGAATTGATGGATGTGTATGGATGGATAGATGGGTGGATGACTAAATGGGTGGATGGATGTGTTTGACAGCAGCTCTTTCAAACCAAGGGTAAAACAAAAGCCGAGAACAGACTAAAATAGACGTTTTCTTCCATTTCTGACACAAACACGTGTTGTTCACAATCGAGCCTCAACTGGTCTGTTTTTCTGTGAGCAGAGACGCTAAAAAGCTGTAAATATTCGACCAGCTCCTGACGCCCCGTTCACACAGAGACAAACAGCAAGAGAGGAGGAGGAAGGAGGGATGAAGGAGGGAGGAGGGAGGGAGGCTGTAAATCCAGAGTTTATGTTCTGTCCATGGACCAGTAAAACACTCCGAGCAGCAATATCAGTCAGCAGGTCAGAGAGAGCGAGGGGGGAGAGGGAAACAGGTCATCAGGGAGAGAGGGAGGACGAGAGAGATATAGATGAAAGAGAGAAAAGGAGGTCAAACTGATGGAGAAGAGGGGGAGGAGGAGCTTTGTGGTGATATCCCCCTCTTATTGTGTTTCTTACAGCTCTTCCTCCGTGTGTGTGTGTGTGTGTGTGTGTGTGTGTGTGTGTGATTGTATATCTCTGAGAGCAAAGTCGGTCTTCACTTCACAAGATGGATTTAATATCTCGTGTGTGAAACAAATAAGAAGACATCATCCTTCAGGAATTTGGATCTCCGCAAGTTTTTATTCTTGACCTCGGAAACAGCAGCTGTCTCACAAACGCGGTTGTTCGGTTGCTGTTCTGGAACTTTCCATCACATTACATGATCTTCCTCAGCAGTCACTGAATTGTGGGCTGAGAGGCTCTCGAGTCGGTTACTGCCGACATTAACCAACAAATCCAGATATATTCTGCATATAAACAGCGTTCATGTTAATAATGAATGATATAAACAACAGTCGTATCACAGATTGTGATAGGTTACATTATACAGTTTTATAAACAACTGGTGCTTTGCAAAAGTAGCAATAACAGAGAAAAAACACTCTAATTTAAAGTATTAAGTGAAAGTATTTGTTATGCAGACAAATGAGCCCTGTGATTGCTGTTATAGATTATATTAATATATTATTGTTACTGATGTATTCATGTGGAATTGAGGTTGAGGTGGAGCTGATTTAACAGTTCCATGATAAGAATTGGAAACATTTTTATTTATTTTTATGTATAAATCACTCTTTATTTCTAATGTGTGAAGGAGTTGTAACTTCACTTAAAAAATGAGACCTTCTCCTTCTTCTCGGCTGCCTGTAGACTAATTTTTATGTGTGTCTCTATGAAGGGACACAGCAGGTTGGATTTTCTGTGAAAATCCAAAGGATGTGACGTTTATGTCCCTTCTGTCTCTACGTCACTACAGTGTGCAACAGCTAACATTAGCTTATAAATGGAGTCAGCTAACATCTACGAACCACCAGCACCCAACACAACACAACACAAGATCGTGGTGTGGGTCTGGCCTTGGTAGCTTTGTGGTTTTGGCTGATGGGGTCATTTGTTTGAAGCTGGTTAGTATCATGAAGACAGTTATCTAAATAAAATGTAGGAACATTTCAGGTTATTAACGATATTCTAGATATGACTGTAGTTTATTTTCCAGCATTCAGTCTGTTTGTCACTTTGGGGCGAAAGATGATGCCAGCTCGCGTCAACAGACTGTGATCGGAGTGCAAACGAGCAACAGGACGCTGACTGCAGTTCAATTAATGGCCACTGGAACCACTACACACATACAGAACCTTTAAACTACATGCATGTAAAATTTCTCCAAAGTAACCAGTAACTGCATCTGTCAGATAAATAGTTGAGTAAAAAGAACAATAAATCCTTTGGAACTTGTTATGTACCTCGAAATTGTACAGTTTGTGTCCCGCCACTGGTTACAGATTCAAATTGTTGACTTGGCTAAAACATATTTATTATATAAGCTAAGTTCTCACATTTTGCACACTCTTTGAAAAAGTACCTGACATCCTGAGTTTTCCTTCACAATACTGAGAAATTGTTAAGGAGTTCAACTGCTGGAGCTGTCAGCCTGCAGTCTGTGTTAACCTCTGGGAGGAGAACAGAAAAGGTAGAGGGAAGAACTTAAAGAGATAAAGCTGCATTGTTCAGCTTTGTAGAGTCAGATGTTGTGGGTCTGTTCTGCTGCTGTTCAACCTCACAGTGAGGAAGTGGTGGGGATGTCTTTAAAGTCCTCTCTGAGAAACTGATGTCACTGTATGAATAATGTATAAGTCATATAAGGTTTGGCTCTTATGGCAATGCATATTTGACCAAACCCGCATGAGAAGCAGTGAGAGCACGCAGCACTCAACATACAGTATGTTTATATATACACACACTCATGTTGGATACTTTCAACCCTCACATACAAACCCAAAGCCTTACTCTGATCTAATTCTGAACTGTAAAGTCTGGTTATATTGTTTTATTGTCAACCTTAAAAGTCACCAAACGATTAAAAAGAAGCTCTACTATCAAGTATTCTTAATTCATGTTCCTTAATTACCATAAACTCACACACATACACAGTCATGCTGCTGGAAAAACTCAATAGAGCACCAAATGTGTATTAATCCGCCACTAAAAATAGTCCCCAACAAATGCATTATTTCCACCTGTCTTACAAAAACTACAGTGAGCAGCCTTTGGAGGAAATTACTGAGCTTTTAATTGTCTTTTTTAATTGACATCTCATTGTATACACAGACTTCTTCTTGTCTGCCTTTTGCTGGTGCCTTACGTTTCTTCTTCCACCTGTATGTCAGTGGAATAATCATGTTGAACCGCCATGTTGGACCAACTAAACACTGACTCTAGATTGGGCCTTTTTGTGTTTTTTCGCAAGTCTCACAGCCACCGTAGTTTCTCCTACACTCTCTAAAGGAGAAAGTGAAGCGAGGGTGTTGTAATCTGCAACCAGATGCCACTAAATCCTACACACTGGTCCTTTAAATTGCTCATTGCTGTGTGCTGTGGTTCAATACAAACAGGCAGCACAGTACGGATGTGACTTGCATTCAGCCTGGCTGTAGCAGCAGAGGGATCCCCTGTTAAGATGCTGCCTGCAATTATTGGATTATTGAAGAGTGGAGGAGCGTGTGGCCAATATGAGCCTTTCACACTCATGATCACAATCTCAATACCCTCCTCCCTCTGCTGCCATCCATTCTGCAGCACCCCCCTTCCTCTCCTCAGACTGCTGAGTGGAGGAGGCAGAGCTGCTGGGAATCCCACAGTCATACATTATATAACCGGCTCTGTGCTGCAGTCATGGTGCTCAAGCTGTGACACTGATTAACTGGTGGCTGTTCTTCTAAATCTGGCAGATCAACCTCCACATGGAAAAATTTATCATTTTTTCCCATCTACTTAAAGGTACACTCTCTGATTCTGTTGTAGCACCCAATTTTGTTAAAATGTTGCATCAGCTCAGAGTTAAAGGTCCAGTGTGTAGGATTCAGTGGCATCTAGTGGCGTAGATTGTCGCTTCACCCTGCTCTTCCCCAGCGCAGAGGAGAAACTACGGTGGTTGTGAAACGTGCGGAAAAAGCAACCGCCTCAATTAAGAGCCAGTGTTTGATGGTTTAACATGGCCGACTCCATAGAAGGCGTATGTAGATAAAAAAAGCTAATTCTCAGGTAACAAAAACATAACGATTTCTTTATTCAGGTGATTATAAACTAATGAAATCATACCTATTAATATTATATTCCATTTCTGACAATAGATCCTCTTAAATGTTACACACTGCACCTTTTGGGGGTCATGGAGTAGGACTTAATGGTATCTAGCAAATTGCAACTAACTGAACATCGCTGGCGTCTGTATTTGATGACCTGGGAACGCGAACTGGCTGTGAAGTGTGTAGGAGAAACTACCATGGCTGCATTACACATGAACTTGTTTGTTTGAAACATCCTTTTACATAGACATAGATACAATATGACCAAGTGCAATATGCAAATCATAGAAGCCGCAATTTTTGGGCAAAATGTGTGAAAACAGCATTATAATGAAGAGCTGAAGAGATGAAGAGATGTCCTGGTCTACAAATTTTGTTCTCCAGATGTAAGAAAACGTGTTTGTTTCGTACAGCCTCCAACAAATGTGACATCATCCAGATTTTAGTAGTTTTTTCATTGAAAATTAAATTTGTGATACAAAACGATAATTCCCAAACTAATGTTAAATCATATGGTTTGATATTTTTACCATACCATGTCTATTATTGCCGAGCAGCTCGCATCTCTGAAGCATGTAATTCACGTGTGAATGTATATAAATGCCTGTATTTACTAAGTTATTTAATTTAATAAATTTGCAATGTGTTTAATTTGTGTCACTCTACACAGATACACAACAAAACTATTGTTTGTTGTGTGTTTGTCGTTAGTAAGAGAGAGAGAGTGTCTCCTCCTGCTCTCTGTGATCACTTACACTGTGTATTTAAGTATACAATATACAATATAGTTGTTCTCTATCTACATGTATTCATTCACCAAAAAAGATGTGGTGGAGAAACCATCTTGTGACATTATTAAACAGATTTAATTGATCAAACTTTTGTGTGTGATAGCAGAATTTTGGAAGAAACAACATTGAAGTTGAATATTAGATTTTTGGTTGTCTAGAGGTCAAACGTTTTTTCATTAATGTACCACCTTTCAAATATTACCAGCCCAAAACAGTTTAGGTAGAAAATAAAAGCCTGTATGAGGAGTTACAGTACAAATCATCAGTGTCTGATTTATTGATTAGGAAAAACACTGATATCACACGTTAAGAATTAAAATCTAAACCTGTTTTTCTGTCGACGACATTCTGAAGACTTCTGAAGATGACGTTGTTGCATTGAACTTTTTGACGTCAGAGTTTAGTGAGAAACATGGTCTTGTGTTTCACTTTATCAAACTTCAGCTGATTAAAGTTCATTTGACAGTTTATAGCCGTTAACGGTTGCATTAAAAATAGGAATATTAAACATAAAAAGTGGTTTATCAAACTTATATTTACATTTTTATTGAACTTAAAGAATAATTATTTTAGAAGGATATTTTTTTAAGTTTAAGTGCCTCCTGCAGTGCTCAAAAGTTCCCCTATAAGGGTAAAAATAAAGTGAAACGCTGGTCGATAAGAAACACAAACACAAAGTAGTAACTAGACTGCAAAACAGAATTTTCTTCAGGGTTCCTGTTCGTATTGATCATATCAATAAAGGAGAATCCAATAATTCTGCACGAGTAGTTTGAGAATTTTCTGGGGTTGATTCATTGATTGAATTTGTTTTGAGGATTAAGGGCACAATAAAGGCTATATATAATAATGTTGCTGCAGTTTCAACCATCATCAGCAGCCGGTGGAGCTGTCAGGAAACAACAGCTGATTAATATCAGGTGTTCCTGCTGATTACTCAATTGCATCGATTAGGCTGATAATGTCACAGACAAACTGTTTCTGAGACTGAACATCAACAGATTCAACAGCTGATGCTGCTTCATTTATGAAGTCAATGTTAACAGGAAACAAGAACTAAAAGGAAACAATGGATCGTTTTCTTTAATTAACCAAATTGCAGATGTGAAAGACAGTGCTGTACCAGGATTAGTTGAGGCTGAGTCAAGACCAAGACAGAAAAAAAGGTATGCACTCCCACAGCGTCTGGGCATGCTAATGATGAGTCAGCAAATGGTGTCCTGGGGGATCTCCTCCCAGACCAGGATCAGGGCATCAGTGAGCTTCTGGACATTCTGTGGCAGTACTTGGGGGTGTGTGTGAGTCCATCGATGACTTTGTTGAGCATTATCCTGCACCAGCAGGACACCAGGGACCACCACCACCACGGCATCCCCTGACTCCTTCAGGCCTGTCTCATGTGCTCACCCTGCTTTCATCTGCGAAGAGAACAAGGCGAACCTGCCTGGTGTTCTCTGGCAAAGGTCAATCGAGCAGCCTGTGGCCACCACATGCAAAACCATCCCCCTTTTTGAAGGGTTGTCTTGCTTTTGACTCTCCAACACACCTGTTGTCACTTTCATTTTCACCAAAGCAGCTGAAACTGATTCACAATCACTTGTGCTTCCATAAATGGACAGATTGATTTCCCGAAGTTTAACTGTGATAATTACGTGTTTCCCTTAATGTTCTTGAGAATGTATTTTAAGATTATCATTTTGCACTCTTCAGTGTAACACTGTAGGATGAGGCCATATTATTCACTTTAAGTATATATACAATTTCACTGGATATCATCCTCAACACTTCACCCAAAGACAAGCCAGCGTGTAACCCCGAGAACGACGATCAAACAGCAGGTGCAGCGTATCCACAGGATCAAATTACTGTTTACTTTAAGTGTAGCCTTTTCACTTAAAAGTCACATAAAGCTGAAGAGCAACTTCACATTTTCACTGACTCAACATCACAGATGCCGCCTGGTAACCATGGTTACTAGGCAGCTGCTGTCAGTGCCTGTGCCGGACGGATTTTGAATTAAACTAATACCCGTTTTTTGAACATACGGACTTCATCAGTGGTTTCGTTTGGAAAGAAGAAGTTACTTCAGTAAATAAAAACATACATTGACTGAGACCAACTAGAACATTTGACTGAGTCTGATAAACTACGTCAGTGGTGAATGCGTAACTGAGCACATTTTCAGAGCCTGTATTTTTCAGTTTTACTTAAGTAAAGAAGTTTAATCAGTACTTCTAAGAGTCTTTTTTTACACTCGTATCTATCTACTTCAACTTGAGTTAAAGATTGTGTTTAGTTTTACATCATCTTTTAGCATCTGACTCTGAGCAACTCTTTATCCAGTGTACGAACTATACCATGGCTTTTCGGGGGAGCTCACTTATTTACTGACTGTGACTGACAGTGTACTGACTACATATTAGAGAAATTAATAATGATGCTTCGAAAGAAAGATCTTTGAGATTAAGTGAGTGAAGTTTATGACATTGCAATCGAAGGTGTTGAAGAAGAATATCATACCTGTATCTTTATTAAGTTAGTGAGGTATCACCCTCATGTATGAATTATACACCGATCAGCCATAACATTATGACCCTGACACCTTTCTATCAGAACCAGTATGAACTTTTTCAGCAGTTTGAGCTACAGTAGCTCGTCTGTCTCTGGTTCTCCTCCTTCCTTGGACCACTTTTGATATGTACTGACCACTGCAGACCAGGAACACCCCACAAGGGCTGCAGTTTTGGAGCCATCACAATTTGGTCCTTGTCAGAGTCGCTCAAATTCTCACACAGCCCATTTTTCCTGCTTCTAAACTCGAGGACAAAATGTTCACTTGCTGCCTGATATATCCCACCCACTGACAGGTGCCATGATAACCAGATAATCAGTGTTATTCACTTCACCTGTCAGTGCTTTTAAAGTTATAGCTGATCGGTGTACGTCAACAATAATTATGAAGATACAGAAAAATAGAAATGGATGGCAAAAATGGCATACATCAGTATTTTAGAGAGACCCCCCAGTGTGTCACAAACCACATTTTCAGGGGTGCTCATGTCATAATTAAGAGGAGCCAAGCTCCCCTGTAGTTCACACTGCCTTTATCATCGTTTCAGCTTGATCACCACATTCAGTCACGGAGGAGGTGGCGTTTTCTTTTTCTTTTCTTCTGTGAACACTGGCTGAGTGCCGAGGCTCAGCGAGAAACTAACAGCAGACAGGACAGAAAGAGAAGGAAAGGGTTAATGCATAGGAGGCTGTGCAGTGTGGGTGTGAGGTCACAGCTATAATCAATACGAAACAGTTGGAGAAAGTTAGAAAGTAGAGACAGACATAGAGGGGGCAGGTAGAGAGGGGGTGGGAGACAGTAAAGCTCAACTGATTTGAATTCTATTCATAATTCTCTGCTGGGAGGCTGGTTAGCTGAAGGCGGCGGATGATGAGAGATGGAATGAAAGAGGGGGAGAAGGTGTAGGAGGAAGAGAGAGAAACAAAGGGAAGGACAGGATGGGATGGAGTGCTGAGTCTCTGAGGGGGAGGGAAACTGGGAATTAAATACAGCTCGGCTTCAAACAGAAAGGTAGAGAGACAGACAGAGTGAATGAAAGACAGACAGAGAGAGAGAGAGAGAGAGACAGACAGACAGAGAGAGGGAGAGAAGAGAGAGAGAGAGAGAGAGAGAGAGAGAGAGATTTACAGACACTGATTTACAGCAGCTGCTCAGTTTGATTCCTGCAAATCAAAAACAAGAACATGAACCATTATCCTCCACATGCACGCACAAAGAGACACACATCTGCTTGTATCTTTCAGCCGTGGGCAGTAATGCATTAAAGTAATGTGATTACTGTTTTCAGTAGTTCACCAGATATATGATGTATGACACAGAGGACGACGTAGTCAGGATACAGTACAGAGCATTTATTTCTTTTTCATTTTTGTTTTCAGTTTCATTGTTTATTAGTTTCAGTATTAGTTTTAGTTTCATTATAATATGGGAAGTATTTGTCAGAATATATTACAATACAAACATATTCACTCAAAGTCATGTAAACCATCACCTTATTGACAGTACTATGGCAGCAGTGGTTGTGTCTGTGTGTCTGTGTCTGGGAGTGAGATCTGCTCGTCAGGTCTTTCTCTTTTTTTTGTCCATTTTTGTGTCTTACTAACTGTCTATAAGTCCCACACTGTTTATGTGATGAATAATGTTTTAACTGGCAGGCAGTTAGAAAGATGGACATGGCAAATATAATTCCAATAACTTATATATTATTATAAACTATATTTTATAATAATATACAAAATAATAATAATAATAATTATTATTATTATTTTCTTGTATTTTCCGTCATCTTCCCTACAATCTGCTGACACTGATGTAGACCTCCCAGTCTCAATAAACATACGTATCAATGCCTGATTTTGTTTGTTGTGTTGACAATTTTGACAAGAAAGACTCAAACTAAAGACATTTTTATTTTATTTGAGTTAGTTTTTTAAGTAGACAATATCGTTTTTGTTATTTTTTGATTTTATTCCAGTAAATTTAATGTTTTTAGTTTAGTTTGAGTCAACCTTGGTACAGTGTGAGTCGATTCCACTGGACTTAATGTGCTGCTGTGGATCATTAGGTAGAGTAGGTCGTCCATTAACTGCAGGGTTGACAGTTCAATTCCCCCAGCTCCCCCCGTCCATGTACCGAAGTGTCCTTGAGCAAGACACTGACCCCCTCATTGCTCCCCCCCCCCCTTTGGCTTCCCACTGCTCCTACTTGCCACATTGTGAGCTTTGTGGCAAACTATGATAAACATTTAGACTACATACAGTTTTGTTTTGTTTTGTTTCGCTTCACTCTTGTGCGTCTCCACCGCAGACTCTCTGCTGTGTGTGTGTATGTGTGCGAGACATTGACCTCACAATGGAAGTGAAAAATAATTTGTGTATCCGCCCTGTGATTCAGATCAGTAATGGCTCCTTCTTTAGCCCACACTACAGCCTTCCACCAAGTTTCATTAAAGTCAGGGCCAGTAGTCTCTCCGTAATCCTGCTCACAGTCACACAAACAAACCCACAAACACACATAACCTCCTCGGCGGAGGTAATAATTAGTGACAATGAACAACCCCGCTGGAGCCCAACACCCACTGAGAATATGTTTGACTTGCTGCCGAGAATACGAACACTGCTCTCACTCCAGTTATGTAAGGACAGAAAACCCCCAGCACCCCGTGGATCTAAGCTTTCTCCAGGTCTAGAAAACACAGACCGGATCAACCACGACCCCACAAAGAGCCGGTCCACTTTCTATAACTCCAAACCTAAAATCTGAACCCTAAAAAGGAACACCATGTGGACTTGCTTAGTCCCCACACACACACACACACACACACGCGCACACACACACACACACTGACACACACACATACACCATATGCGGGTATAAAATGCTGGGTTGTGTCTTGTGTCTCGCTGTCATAAACAAGCGGGGCTGTTGGACCTGCTAGGAGTCTAAATATGGACGTTGTGAGCTGGTCTCTGTTAAGGAGCTGCCGGCCTCCTGTACAAACATCCAGCCTTCACACACACACACACACACACACACACACACACACACACACACACACACACACACACACACACACACACACACACATGCAAATGAACACTGCACAGTGTTAAGGAATGTAGATGGAAAATCCTCAGCAGTAATGATTCTAGCCTCCTAACAACTATCAGACAGACAGACAACTGCAGGTGTTTTATGTTTTGTTGCTCTGACAGAGTAAAGTAAGTCATAATAAAACATCTTTTTAAAAAAGGTCTGAATGAATAACGGAGAGATATTAATGTGCAGGAAGAAGTGAAGTCAAGGAGGAACAAATCATTTTGGAGGCTGCAGTATTTCAGCCTTGATTGATATAAATAGATGGATGTAAAAAACTGTAATATAGTTCACCAGCACCACAAACTACATCCTCCAAAATGATTAATTATTAATTATTAAATGCACCTCTGGCTCCACCTTCCCATCAATCTTGGATCAGATTTATCTTCTACTTTGTTAATATGGAGAAAATTACATTAAGATGATCTAATAATTATAATTTAGACATGGGACCAATATTTTTGCATAAAACTGACTTTTACTACCATCAGACTCTTCAGTGTACCTATCTAATCTATTGACATCACTCATATGTGCAGGTGTATGTGTACACACATTTAAATGTTTACTTTTACAGCTGTGATGTAACTATATAATTTAATTCAGTTTGTTTTGCTAATTTATGTTTTTTTTTTTTTTTACTTTCCTGTCCAAGTCTTCTGTTTATTTTCTGTCTTTCATCTTCATCTTTTGTAGTTACACTTACAACTCTGTAAACTGCTGCTGTTATCTGTTATTATTATGAAAACAGAACAAATAAAGTTTTGAAAAGTAAACAAAAATCACCTTTTTAAAATATTTACAACAGAAACGGATATATAATGTTCAGGAAGGCCTTTTATTTCCATCTTTTTAAGTCTTAAAAGTCACATTTCTTTTAGAGCAAATGAAAAACAAAAATAATCAAAACCTCTTGTGAGATTATTTCCAGCTGTTTCAATACAAATAAGCTTTTTTTTTTTTAGGAATGTTCTTCAGCATCTTGCACAAGTCAGAATAAAGTAAACATCCTCACCATTTCAGGAAAAAAATCTTTAAACAGTTCAATTTTATCTGAAACACCGAATAACTTTTTCATTTGTTTTAGAAATGTTATGTTTGGAAATATATCTATAAATGCCCTTCAGCTGCCGTCTCTGTCCACTTTCTGTCTGCTGTCTGAATCAAACTAATAAATATAAACTCGTACAGGCCTGATGTGGACGCTCACTGTGTGTGTGTCTTCTGACATGAAGCAACACTGCCCCCCTGTGGTTAAAGAAAGACATACAACACTTCAAATACTCCTGATGTTCACAATGAACTTCAAAATATGTCTGGATTCATCATCTCTTCACTGATGTCTCTCTACAAACAGTAGTGACAGTGGCTCCATTACATTTTGGAGGCAGATATTTAACTTTTTACTTCACTACATTGATCTGAAACGTTTAGTTACTTCTCAGTTTCATTTTACATGTTAAACATGATCAGTTTAATACATATGATGCATTTTTCTTATAAATTTAATTAGAAATCAGTATATCAAGTAGTTAAAACTAGCTGTACCTTGACGACATGAAATGCTTGTACACATTAATGCATCAATACGAATATTCCAATAATATTTATAGAATATATGTGTGTGTGTGTGTGTGTGTGTGTGTGTGTGTGTGTGTGTGTGTGTGTGTGTGTGTGTACAGTGTATATATATAACACTCTGAGTCATTTTGTATAAGGAGTACTTGTGTATTTTTACTTGATTAAGATTTTGAATGCATCTCAATACCTTTGTTTTATATAACATGTAATATAAGTGATTGAAGGTCCAGTGTGTAACATTAAGGAGGATCTATTGGCAGAAATGTAAAATAATATTCATTAGTATGTTTTCATTGGTGTTTAATCACCTGAATATAGAAACTGTTGTTTTCTTCCCCTCAGAGGAGCTGTTTTAATCTACAGACATCTTCAGTGGATTCCACCATGTTGAACCTCCATGTTTCTACCGGAGCCCAGAATGGACAAACCGAACACTGGCTATAGATAGGAGTGTTTGTGTTTTTTCTCTTTTGGTTTTGCACTCGCTATAGTTTCTCCTTTGCACCTGTAAGGGCAGGCTTTAGAAGAAAATATAGAGATGTTTGAAATGTTGGTGGGGAATAAATGTATTTATAAATCCTCTACATGACTTTAGCTCAGTATAAATATTAGTGATTGTGGCTCTGGTATAACAGGTGAAACTAGATTTTGGGGCTTTGCCCCCAGTTTGAACAAACAAAACAAACAAGAAAAGGAACATTTAATTTGGGTTAAACCGTCCTTGAAAGACCACCATCAGATTTTGGCTTTTTCCTACTTGAGCATTGCCAAGTTAGTGAAAGCACTGTTTGCTCAGGACTGAAAGGGACCCCCAGAGTTTATTTGTAGGCCTCACTGATGTTTCCCATGTCCTTTTAAAGAGCTCAATGAGGAAGTGGTCTGTGCAGTCCACCCCCAGCCGGCTGCTGGGGCTTCAGTCGGCTTCCACTGCCTGCTGTCTCACACCGACATGATCGCAGAACAAACCGCTTCTGTGCTCTGATGACGGAGGGGACATGGAAGCATCCGGAACCGCTGGTCCTGATGGGAAGCTTGTAGCCTAAAAGTCTCTGCACGACTCCAGCACTGAGCACGGGTGGGCCGGGCCTTTTGTGGGACCTGCGGTGGTAGAAGAAGATCTTCCTTAGATGTACAATAAAGCCTCAGTTTAATACCAATGACCCACATAAACAAACAAGACCATTTAATCGTTTTCACCTTGAAATCAATGAAACAAGGCGATATAAACACTACCACTTTTGTGCACAGGGGGCGCCAGAATAACAAAAAGATCTAAGTTCCTTGTCAGGATTTTAAGTAAAATTACAAAATTAATTAATATTCTATTGAGTTGTTTAATCTGTTAAAATGCAAAATATTTGTCGATCCTTTGTTTTATATTCTGAAATGTAAAGCAGAATAAGTATAAAACTGAAATACTCAACTATAGTACAATTACCTCAAAGTTTTTGTGTTTTTTGGTTTTTACTTTTGCTTATTTTGTATTGTGCTTGTTGTAATAACTCAATTTCCACGACGCAGACGTGTTACAAAAACAAATATCTGATTTAATGTACGTGGAATTCAGAGTTTTGAATGCTTTTCTTGTGGTTATTTCTTATGAGACGGTGCTCACTCATCAACACTGGAAGATGTCGATGTTTGCACCAGAGTTTCAAGATTTTAAAGAAATTATAGCAACAAAAAATACAAATAAAGGTTATTACTAACCTTTCCTTCTTTCTGAGAGTGAGATGAGAGAACTGATGTGTGTTACGTACAGAACTAGTCAGACAGCATAGCTTAGCATAAAGAGTGTGAGCAGCTGGCGTTAGTTAGTTAGTCCACAGATCAAAAATACACCAAATACACACGTTGTATCCGTACCAGAGAACATCAAATATTCAGTATTAAGTAAAAATCTGTTTGTTAGATATTTAACCAGCTACTAAAACCGCATGTCCCCAAACCTCAAATGTCTTAAGATGGTGAGCTGTTTTTTGGGGGGCACTAAAGGTCTTAATAATAATATTAAAAAACAAACATAAGGCCCCCCAGATGTCCGAGGGGTCCTTAGCAACCACTCAGTCTGCTGATGCCTCGTGCTGGCTCTGCATCAAGTCAACAGAGAGCTCTGAACTCTGTTAGCATTGCTGATTAGCAGTGGGTTGTCGTCTTGGTAATGGCTGCTAACAGATATTGTGCTGTGTGTTTCCTGATCCTGCTGAGGCTGGAGGCAGAACAAGTCAAGTTTAGAAATAAAAAAATAGCAGTCAGAGCACACAGAGGAGAGCTTGGACATCAATACAATGAGGCTCAAATGCAGGAAGGCCAGCGCTTTTATTTTGAAATGTAACATGACTGTTTGTGCTGTTTCATCACTCAAAAGCTGTATTTTATTTTGTTAACCAGCTGTTTGGAGAGCAGTTACAGTATGTTGCATCTTTTAGCCCATTAACTACACATATACAGTAATCTGTGAAGACTTTTCAGCATAATTGTCAATAACACAGTGAGTGCGTTACGGGGCTGAGCTAACGTATCTGTGACTGTAAACTGAAACAATTATCACCTATAATAAAAATATAAAACACTTAGTAATGCTCACCATTAATAATTCAAATCAAGTCACTATAGGTTTATCTTTTATTAGTTGGCTCTTAATGGATCATCAATTAATGATACTTCATACATTAATTTATATACCAAATTAGCTGGAATTAGTTGACTCATGATGGGAATTACTAATAGATCCTACATTAATTCATACATTAAATCATGAGTCATGGTGAGGCATTAATTCAAACCTTATTATAAAGTGTTACCAAAAGGTCTCTAGCAGTTTTTAGATAAGGATTAAATGTTGCTTTGTTAGTTCTCGTCTGTGCAGACAGTCTATTAAAACTTATAAAAACACTGGTAATGTCCTTTAAAATGATCACTAATAATAATAACAACTCTGTACTCATCAAGTTAATGTCTGAGATCTAAACTAAAAATAAGCCAGTTAGACAATCAGACAGGTTGAAAACAAACAACAACATTTTTATCTGGAGTAAAAAGTGAAACTGAGTGTAACCAGTATGTCATACTACAAAGTACAGTGTTAAGTTATTAAGTTAAGTTTAACAGTTTATATTGAACACGTGACTCTGCAGTAAAGTGTCTAATGACTTAAGTTATAATGTGAATCTAAACACAGTTTAAAAAAGGTTTTGGACACACAGACTTCGATTCAGCTCTGGTTGTGTATTGATTAGACACACATAACACACACTCAGTAGTGAACAGTGAATCATCTTCATTTTACATCATCAGGTGTTTTTGTATGTATATAACATTGTGGGATTGTTAGAAGAAAGATTAATAGATTAAAGTCAAACTTTAAGTGTTCTGTTTGAAGTGTGAGAAAAACTAATCCAAAATCACACTGTAATGTTTGTAATAATGCAAAACATCCAGATCTACTGTATAAACTTACTCAGTAGTAAGTTGTGTGATTATATGATTAAATAAAAACCTAAATCTTCATATTTTGACAGAAGAGTCGGAGTTGTGTTGAGAATGTTTTCAGGCAGCAGGGATTAAAGCTAAAGACTGACATTACAAGTGTTGGTGGATATTGTGGATGTGGAAGATGTGGTACATTTTCATGGGAGCTGTTGTTTTTATGTGTGTTCACAAATAAACAAGTGATGATGATGACGTCAGGACTTTGTCTCTCTGAAGAAGAATAAATTGGACATAAAATGTGCCGTACATATACAGTCTCTGACTCTCTCTCTCTCTCTACAGTCATAAAAGTAATCAGATTACTGTTGGGACCTTGCAGGGTCTGCCTCTGGGGTGGGTAAAAGCAGGTGAACACTGCTCGGCTCTGGTCTCAGTGGTTTTAGGCCGTATTGCTAACTTGAGGCTGCTGTGTCTCAACTGGTTGTCGGGGCAACTGAGACGAGAGCAGTGTGGTGGTTTTTTGGCTTATCTGGGTGGAGCGCAGCGGTTTCTTTTCCTCCCCTGCATCTCTGCCCTCTTTCTTCTCCCTCTCTTCAGTGACTGGGGCAGCTGGTGGGAGGTGGTGGGTGTCGTGTAGCTTAGCAACTCCCTCGGTGGACGGCCCGATTGATATGCAGCTTTGTTCAAGTGTCTCTTCTCTCTGAGCCAGAGAGGGGGACGCCTGAACAAAGCGGGCCTTATTGAAGCTTCCCCTCCTCCTTCTCTTTGCCCAGGCACAGCGACGTGGGAGGACAAATATTTCAGCTCAAAGGAACCGAGACTCAAACTTAACAACAGCCCCGAAAGTGTAACTCGAAGTTGGGGGGGCTACCGACATCTGTGAGGGGCCTCCAGGTGTCCCCCAGCTAAATTAAAGCATTAGGCCTTTATAGTATTCAAACAGAGGTTTTCTGTGTACCACAAAGTTCTTAATTCACTCCATACAATCAATGGAAATGAAATTAACTGGTTGAATCTTTTTCTGCCTCCTTTATCTGATTAAATCTGGGTCTAATATGAGCATTTGGTGTCTGTGATATTAAAATATCTGATAGTTATATTAAATTATTTAAATATAACCTCCTCTCTGTGTCCCTGTGTGTTCGTATATCTGCTGCTTGACTCACTCAGGAGTTGCCTGTTTTATTAAGTTGTGGAAACCAAGAAGAAAGACTCAACTTCAAATGTTTATTGAGTAAAAAGTAAAACATTTAATGTACAGTCAATATCAAACTAAAAAGGAAAAACTTCTTTTTTTAAAGGAACATTTCTTTGTCTCCCACATTGTCAGATGAGATCAGTTTCAGGCGCTCTTGGATTCTTAAAAATATGTTGGACTGATGTTTTAAGTTAGTCTTGGATTAGTCTAAGAACAGAAAATGCAGATAAAAACGCATCTTAAACCTAAAAAATTCACATAATACCTGTCCCAGAGTTCCTGCTGACTTGGGTCGGGACACTCGACTCCTTCCTGGTCCCAGAGGACCAAATATGAGCCGCTTCTGGCCCGACCACAGCCGGCAGGTTTGGCTCGGGATTAGAGGAGTTGACTTGTGCTGGTTTGGAGGACTGATTCAAGGTACCTTCAGGTGGTGGTGTGTTCACTGTGTTGAATTTGTACTTTTTAACGCTGTCTATTCATTTTTTTGTTCCTGAACTGATTCCTGAAAATCAAAATTATTCACAATTCGTGAAATGGGAACAAGATAACGTCATATGTTTGTCTGTTGTTGTCTCCTGTCTACCTGTATTCATAAAAAAGTCACCTGCTGACAACTGACGGCCCGTTATCTAACGATTGTTGAGAGACCAAAAGATTCTTGAGATCATTGAAACCTTCACCTCTTCCTTCTGATTCACTCATCGCTGAAAGTTCTTCTACACATTGCAGGTTTTCTGCTGCAGTATTGAGCAGCTGCAAGACAAAACTTGAGTTTGTTAAATTACAGTTAAACAATTAGGTTCAGATGAAGTTCTGATGTTTTGGTTTTGTTAAAGTTAAATGGATTGTGTAGCAGTTAGCCTGCTAGTTAAATACTATCAGAAGAAAAAAAAATATACACCTTCCACAATTATCAATATACAAGATTTACATGTTGTATCTCGTTTATTGAACACTTGTAGAAAGAGAAAAGTAAAGATGAGACTTTAGCAGCAGTTAAAACCACAATGTTGACTCTCTTTTAATATCTTGAGTTAAGTTATAGTGGGCACAAGATCCATAACTTCTACACACACAAAATAATCTTATACCTGATGAATATCTTGATCCATATATTATCTTGCACAGACAAGATAGTGTATCGTATCTCGATCAATTTCTGGTAATAATAATAAGATATAAAGTAAAATAAATGACATGGTTGTTGTGCCCAGAAGAGATTGAAATATTATTATTATAAAGAAATCTATAATCTATTATAATCTAGGTTTCAAGATGAGTTTCTGGCTGTAAATTACAATGTAAAATACCTTTTTTTGCTAATTTTTTAGGTCAATATCAGTTAAAAAGAAAAAAAAAAATACTTGGGTCGGCAACAAATTCTTGTCTGCTCTCCCCAGCAACTGGTCACAGAGCGACTGTTTATTATGTCTGCAGAAACTCAAAGGCCAACTGTTATTGTGAAGCTGTGACCTTCAATAATTGAATAATGACAAAAAGGAACGTCACAGTCGGGCATGAACAGCTTTTCTCCTTCAGTGGGTGTTGAGATCGCTGCTGCGTAGCATTCCTTCCAGTGGAGATCAGAGTCAGAACATCTCTCTTTTTCCAAATAAAACCAAATCCACAAGGATCCTCCATAAAAGTTTAGATGGTTTAAGAACAACTGGAACTCTTCTGTTTCACTCTCTGTCTCTTGGACTCTTTTTCCTTCTTTGTTTGGAAAACAACAACATTTCTCCTTCCCCCATTTCTTTGTGTTTCTCTATTGTTTTTCTGTCTTTTCTCTCTGACTTTCTTTGCACTCTTAACACCGGATTTAACTCTGAACTGGAACCTGGAAGTCTGCAGATTTAAATCAAATACTTTATAAGAAAATGTTTATATTTTACAACAAAATATCACTACATTTTAGACCGTGCTGACAATGCACACACACACCTGGTTACTGTTTTTATACATATATGTAAAAACATGCATTAAGCTGTAGTTTAACAGGTGGCGCACACACTCACAGACACAGACATTGTAAATTGTTAAAAGAACTTACAGGATATGACTGAAGCTATTTTATATTTTCTTGTTATCAACAAATCCCACATACAGACCAAAACCAACACTGTGTTAGTCCGTCCCTCAATACTTTCTGACTTCCCTCCTCTCTCTTTTTAATATCTAAAAAAGGCTCAGCTGGGCACTATACTTAAAAACTATATTACTCAGAAGGAAAGGGACTATTTTCAGCAGTTTATTAATCCACATTATAAATCTAGTGAGTGTTTCCGGCAGCAGGACAATGTACGTGGGACTGAGTCAAAAAGTGAGACTCATTTATGTGTTTTTAATAGTTTTAAACAACAATGGAGCTCTGTGGCACAGAGGAAGAAAACTTTGGATACACAGACAATATTTGTTAGTAGATACATTCATTGTTGGTTTGGTCTGCACTTGGGATTTATGGACAATAAGAAAAACATAGAATATCACCAGACTTGTAAGTGATTCTGCTGCTGAAACGAATCCACTAAAACACATAAATTCATATTTAAAACGATAAGTAAAAAAAAGCACTTTCATAGTTTAACTGAACAGATTGTAAAAAGTGTAACTCAGCTTATTAATATTCCAATAATTAGTGGAATAAAAAGCTCTGTAAACACAGATAGAGCATTCATCAGCAGCTCTACTGATTATATCAGTTAATAAAGTTTATAAAAGACATTTAAAAAAAACAGGGAGTTACTTACAGGTGATGCAGAAAATCTAAACTTTACTAAACCAAAACAAATAAAAAGTCAAACTTCACACTGAATTGTTTCACGTAGTTATAAAATGTTGATTGATCTCGAATATGATCTTATCCCATTGTTTACCTGCTGTGGAGACGCAGTGTAAATCAGGTGCGTGAGCAGCAAAACAGCAAAATCATGTTTTTTAAAAAAGAAAACAGCTCACAAAGTTCACAGCAGTCAGTCTGCTCACTAAAGTCTCAGTGTGTGTCTACAGTTTATCCACATTAAAATCCCCCCGAACTCAAACTACCCAGTGTCTTTAATACAGTACTTAGATCAGATAGTACTAATATCCTGATGCGCATTAGAAAAGTATTAATAACTATAAAATGTATCATAAAAACAGGATTAAATCCATCACAAGTGGACAACACTAAACTCTAAAAAAAAAAAACAGAACATCTTCTATATTGAATATAATCTAACAAGTTTGTGCTCCTACAGTGGTTCTACACCATCAGTTCATACAGACTTAGATTAAAGGGGGTTTTATTCTGGTTGTTTGTCCATCATCTCTATCAGTCATACTGATATTTCATTCTAGTTAATAGCAGAGATCTGGAAAAATAAAATAACGTCTGACAGTTCAAGAAACACAAACAGTTTGGAAACAGTCAACATCCATCACAGTTACTTACTGTTTCAACTTTAACCTACTATACTTACCGTAGTTGTAGTTTTACCTTCATTAGAATTAGTTTCACTGACAGATAAAGTGGTTTACAGACATTACGTGCCCAAACTATGGGCATTAATCTGCTGCTATATCAGCCTCCACTCTTCTGGTTTCATTAGATGTTGACCCTGACTGCAGGGGTTCACTCCCATTCAGCCACAAGAGCATCAGTGTTTGTTCACACTGGAGGAACAGGATCAAACACAAAGTTGGAAGCACTAAAACATCAGAGTATGTTGTAGCATAAAGATTAAGATACCAAAACTGAACCAGGAAAAACAGACTGAGATATATAGAGTGTGATCTGGATAAACTGTTTGTGTTTCTTGACCCGAGTTCTTCTTAATGAAATCAATGTGCCCTCAGATCTACACTATTAACTTGGTGAGTACAATATTATTAGAACTGGTGGAAACGATGGATAAAACAACGAAATGAAGACCCGAGTTGTAATAAACCTAAATGATGTGGTTAAATGGAGTTCTGGGCCTCAGCAGGGCGTCCCGATGGCTGTCGAAGAGTCTTTCGCTCTGTCGTAGCAGACTGCTGGTTCTGTTGCCAACATGCTCTTCGTCTCCTCTTTGCTGGAAGGAGACAGGGAGGATGGAGAGGGCGACGTGGGCGAGGAGAGGTTGGAGGTGGCGGTGGTTGAAGCAGATGAGGACGAAGAGGAGTTGCCGTCGGGGAGGCACTCTTCACAGCAGCAGCAGCAGCAGTCCATGAAGGCCTGGCCCAGCGAGCGACACAGGAACAGCAGCAACACCGGGGTCGCCGAGCAACGCACGAACAACAGGAACTGTCCAATCAGACCCAGCGCTGGAAGAACCAGAGCCGGGAGCTGAGCGGACACGTGGTCGGAAACGTACGCCAGGGTGATGTTACAGATGCTCTCCGGCAGGTTGCACGCGATGTACAAGATGGTGAGTGCCATCACCGTGGAGCGCAGCCTCTGCTCTCTCACGTGCTGCTTTTTCTTTGTCGCGGAGGACGACGAAGACGAGGAGGAGCATCGGCTGGTCACCTTTTCCCCGCCGGGTTTCTGCGGCACACGCTGGGATAACACTTGCCTCGTCACCAAGTCGCAGGCCAGCGTGAAGAGCAGAGGCAGACAGATGTAGCACCCGAAGAACCACCACATGCGGGCCTCGTGGTAGGTCAGCACCAGAGAGTAGATGCTGTCTGGCAGCTCCGCGGACGGCTCACGGACGCAGACATCCACCTTAAACTTGTCTGTTCGGGCCCTAAAGGCAGCCATCAGCGAGCCTCCTGGCTGGCTCTGCTGCAGGTCGCTGGGGAGCGTCGGCAGACTGACAGTTTCCTGGAGGAGCTGCCACAGCAGCAGCTCAGGGGCGGCCAGCACCAACGAGCCCACCCAGATGACGGACAGCTTGGATAGGATGGACTGGCAGGGCTCCACCTTCGGCGTCTGAAGGGGCCCGGGACCGGTGGCCGCATGGAAACGATCAATACTTAGAGCACAGAGGCTGAATGTGGCCACGCCCAGAGAGGTGACCTGGGAGAGGAATGACAGAGAGGGTTTATTGATCAGGTATCAGCCATAAAAGGAACAACTTTAAGGTTGTCGAGTGAGGAAAAAAAAAATTTTTTCATGGTTAGCTGCTCCATTACGTTTGTTGCAAGTCAGAAAAACATCTGCCTATAAATTGAACTCATATAACCAAACTTAAACGTCTCAGAACGTTGCCTTTACTTTCCCTGGGAGTAGGGTAGCACTACCTTTTATTCTTTTCAGGAAGTTTTTTTAAAGATATATGCACCTGTTCTTTCCAACACGACAGTCTAAATTAGAGCTGACTTGATCAGTTTGTTGATCAGTCAAAGGACAGAAAGAAATTATTTAAAAATGTCAACTGTCCTCCAGTTCCAGCCTCTAAAACGTGAAGATTAGATGATTTTCTGTGTTTTAAATCACTGTAAAGTGAATATCTTTGGATTTTGGACTGTTGGTTGGACAAAACAAGACATTAACTGAAAAAACAATCTGCTGATTAATCGATAACAATACTTGCAGCCATCGTCTCCGTGTTGTTCTCAAGCCTTTTTCATGCTGCGAGGAATGAAATTGAAAGTGGAGAAATATTAAACTTGTGTGCAGAACCTGGTGATCCCCCTCCAGCGGTTTAATTCATCAAAAACATCTCGACGATGTAATTGTTAAATTTGAAGCAGAAGAAATCCTCTTCAGATCTTCTCACCTCATATTTTATATGTCCACTGTCTGTCGAACCTTTTACTACTTTTATAATCAAACAAACAAAAAAAAAAACTTTAATATTTACTAACACAGTTGTTCATGTTTTACACTGATGATTCAACCAGGAGCTCCAACTGTGAATCCCCTAACATTGTCTGTTGTAAATCCATTAAGGTTAGTGGTCCAATGGCTGATTTTTCTCAAATGTTGTTCTTATTTACGATTAATAACTAAAAAAACATACGTCATAAACCATTAACCATAATTATATCTTGTAATTCCTTTATAGAGGCGGCTTTATGAAAATGTGGTACTTCAAATAGTAAATTTTAGATAACACTGAAACTCTGGTCCCGTGTTAGTGACACTGCTTTTAAAAAGCACAATATAATTCAAACCATTTAACAGTTTTTTATAATTCAATATGACTTTTTAGTGTTGCAGAGCTGCAGGAAGTCCCTCACACTGTATTAATTCATGCTGCTGGTTCCAGTCAGACGTGACCTGTTTGCACAACTGAGAACAACAAACGTCCTGCAGGCGGTCTACACTGAGCACAGGAAGGTGTTTTGTTGCCTAAAGAACAAATTTAAGGCTTTCCCTCTGCCTTGTTTTGCCTTATAGCCTGTAGGTGAATTAGCCACAACTACAGTAATAAGTGAAAACAGCTTCAGAATACAGAAACAGGGAAATAAAAAAGGAGCCACGGAGGGGAAAGAGCCATTATGCTGCAACAGCTCTTAGCCTGCAGACTGGGGGACAGTTATTGGTGCCTCATGCACATTAAAGTCTGTGGTTTTGGCCAAAAAACACAGACTATCATTACAGAGACTTGTCCTCCCTCTGTGGGGGCTTAATGACCTCAAACGGTTAAGACACAAACTCAAGATAATTAACACAGAGCTCTAATTAGCATGAAAATAGTTGAACTAACAGAGCACAGGGGCAGCTGGCAGCCTGACCTGCTTTCAGCGCGGCTCAATACAACGCTCAGGGTTCAAACCGCTCAATAGCACTTTAAAAAAATGTTAATTAATTAGCAAGAAATACATTCATTAATTAGCATAAAAATAGGTAAAGCAACGGAGAATAGAGGAGGCTGGCAGCCTGACCTTGTTAAAGACTGCTTCACACAAGCTGTTATTACAAATTAGTAGAACTCCACTTCAGTGATTTAGAGCTCTGTAGGCGTACGGAGCTGGTTTAGAGCCAAAAACAAGGACTCCACAGGCCGGCAGAGTCCACGGTAGTACAGGAGACGGATGAAGCCGATGTAAACTTAACAATGAGAAACCAAGAGGCTGTGAGAGCTCCACATTATCAGCTCTAAGCTGCTGAGTTTTCAGCTTAACTAAAATAATCCTCTGGACTGTAAGTCAATGTTATATTTAGAGCTGCAACAGTTGGTTGATGGTCAGAAAAATTATTGTTTACTTAATCTTTTAAAAGTTATATTTCAGCCAAAAGTGGCTGTTTTCAGCACTCAAATATAATAATAATAGATTTCCTGCTTTTCTCTGTTTTATAATATTGTAAACTGATAATTTGGCTCTTTTTAGATAAATGATTAATCATTTAAATGTAAAAAAAATTTGTTCCAGCTTCTCCATTGATAAGAACGTGCAGCTTTTTCTTTGTTTTATGATTTTGTACATTTAATTTCTTTGGGTTTTCGACTGTGTTGTGTTGAGCTTTTGGAGGAAATTATTCAATAATCAAAATAACCGTTAGTTGCAGCCCTACTTATGATCTTATGTTATCTGATTGGCCACCCTATTATCCTTCCCTCTTCCACATTGTCTTTTACAGGTTGCACCAGACTCGGTTTTAAAGTTAGAACGCGTCCACTGTTACCAACCATGTCACGCTTAACATGTTGGGATGGGCCCCTTGACCTCTGACCTCAAGATATGTGAATGAAAGTGGGTTCTATGGATACCCACAAGTCTCCCTGTTGCAGACATCCCCACTTTATGTTAATCCAACGCAGTTTTAGGCAGAAAGTTGTATTTTCTCCTAATTTATTTGAATATTTCTGCATACTAGGGTCCGTTGGAATTTGAGAGGCTGAGACACTTACTTCATGCCACCCCTGCATGAGTTAGTGCTCCACTGTGAGCAGGTCCACTGATCCCTTTATATTAAAACAGATTGGTGGTTTGAATCCCAGCTCAACCTCTCCACATCTCCAAGTGTCTTTGAGCAAAACACTGAACCACAAACTGCTCCCAACGTGTGTGTAAATGAGGGAAAATGTTAAGTCACTGTGGATGAAAGCATCAAATCAATGTAATGTTATATTGTGACACATAATATAGCAGTATGTGACAGTATTCTTATTCATATATTATCTCCATTAGAGCTGAATTGATTAGTTAGTTCATTAGTTGATCAACAAAATGATCAATTATGAAAAACATTATTAAAAATGTCAACAATTCTCCAGTTTCAGCTCTAAAATATGAGGATTTGCTGATATTTAAACTGTAAAAACATTGATTGGCTGATTAATTAATAAAAACTAGCAGCCCTAGTTTAAACTCTGGGTCTGTAAACTCCAACTTCATTACTAAGACTTCATTTTGGATGTCTACACTCTGAACCTGTGAATAAACGTCTCAGTCCGTGATAACTACGTCTCTGTGTTTCATTGTTTGATTTCTGTGAGCAGAAGAAGAAGAGTCGTTTCACGCGGGGGCCCCGCCGGCCTCCCCTGATGGTTCATTACAGACAGCTGAAGAGGCCAAACAGACCATAACAGCACGTTTGTTGAAAGTAAAGACTGCTCTGAGCCGGCAACTGAGCAGCAGCACAGACACAAACAGGCCATTCATCACAGGCCTGGATGTCTCTCTATTAAACGGGAAAACATTCACAATGAGTTTAACATGGGGGTATAAAAACAGCACAGACTTGAGGGACAGATGAATTATCATCACATTAAGTTGTTTGTTTAACTTGTTTGACATCTCCTCACTATAACTGGAGGATATCTGGGTTTTGGTTCTGATGTAAAACACTTTAAGGGGCAATTAGAGTTAACCTGTGATAAAATAAATAGTGGATGATGAAACTATGATTATTTAAAAGTGATTTTTGTCATAAATTAAAAACACCAACCATTCTCTGGTTGCAGCTTCTCCTGTTTGACCATTTTCTTCTTTTCTCCCTTTTATAAAGACTGAAAACTGACATTTGTTGGGTTTTGACTGTTATATAATCTCCTTGGTTTTTGGGAAACTGTGATGAATATTTTTAGCCTACAGACTAAGCAATTAATCAAATATAGTACAGTTATAGTATAGTACTAAAGTTACCTGTTGTTTACCTCAAGCACTGATTTGGAAAGGTGTTGACCTGAACTTTCTTTAATTAATAAAAGTTCTTTTTCTCAGCTAAACCTTTTCAAAAAATTCAATAAATCTTATTTTTATTATTTAAAAAAATAATAATTTTATAATAATAATAATATAAAATAATTATATTTTATTTTTATTAATTTATTTTTTATTTTATTCGATTTTAACGGACACGAGGAAAGTAGTAGGTATAATTATAATATAATATTCGGTGTTATTTTCACAGTATAAACGCTATAAATTATATAAAAACTTTAATAATTTAACATTCTCACTAGAACTTAAGGAAATTAAACTTAATTAAAACATTAATTCATAAGTTCACACACTCTTCCGGTGCTCGTCACCAACTTCTCCTCACCTCCAGGTAGGGCACGAGCCGACAGGACAGGTCTCCTAGCAACCTCTTCAGGGTGAGCTCGTGGAAGACGACCACGGGAAGGCAGAAGAACAGCACGAGGAAATCCCAGAACGCGAGCCCCGCCAGGATGCAGTTCCACGCGCTCTTCAGGTAGAAGTTGTGCCACACGATGCACATGAGCGCGAGGTTCCCGACGATGCCCGCCGCGAACAGCACGAGCGCGAGCAGCATGACCGCGTACGCCCAGTAGGAGCCGTTGGTGACCGGGAACAGCGGGTTGAGGAGCCCGTGGCCCGACGAAGAGTTACCCGGCGCGGCGGGCGGATCGATCCGCGGTGTGGTGAAGTAACCGCTCGGGTCCTCGTACCGCCTCGGTGTGTGCGGGTCTTTCTTCCCTAAGTTCCTATCTTTGGCTCCCCGGGCGACCCGCTTCAGGTCGGGAACTCCTGAACTCTCTTGAACCCGCTCCAGAGGCGTCCTTCCCTTTGTCCCCGCCGCCGGGGTGCCAGCATCCTCCGCCCGCTGCACCTCCAGCGCGGACTGAAACTCCCGGGCTGTGTGGGCATGACGGAGCTCCGCGGTCCGCAGAAAGAGGAGCAAAAGGCACAAAATGGGGCTCATGGTTGCCGTTGGACTAACTGCTCCGTGTTATGTGGCCCTTCCACAGACATGTGCTGCGACAAACATTTGACTCCTGAAATAAAAAATGTCCATTAACCGGTTCTTCCTCTGGTCCTGATGCAGAAGTTCTGACTCTGCTGCGCTCTTCAGCTCCTGTTACCCACCAACGGTCGGACCTTATATACCGCCAACCGTCCAACTGACGCAATACAGCACGGAGCGTCTTCCGGTTGGGAATTTCAAAATAATAGGAAACATAAACAAGAGATAAAGTGAAGCGTGTCAATCTGAGCATGGAGCGAATACAAAAGTTAACTGTTTCAATTTAGATGCTTTTTTTAGGTTATTTAGCTACTTTTACAACACTGTTTTGCATCTACACTTCATTGTATAAAACATTACACACATAAATAGTTGTCTTCAGTTTGTAAACGGAAGTAGCTCGTGTACAATTTCATTCACTGACAGTAACAGCAAAACACATCAGTTAAAGAAAGTCCAACCAGGCACCTGCCCCAGATCCACAGAGACCCCAGGCTCACTGCATTAGTTTGTGCTCATTTAACTGCACATTTATTTGGGAATAAGCACAAATAAAGTAAAAATTAACCACTGCACACTGGAATGACTTTACTGTGATTTTATTAGGAGCAAACAACAGGTTTGGTCTGCATTTTTTCTTTGAGGCTCTGTGTCAATATCTAGTTATAGTACTTTTATTTACTTTAATTGATAATAATAAACTTGGAAACCTGGGGCAGGCTAATACAGTATTGTATATGTGTAGTGGTTGTTTTGTGCACAGGACACAAGAATATTCCACAGAAATAAAGCTCAGCAACAACCCAGAAAAGCAGTCCACCCTTAAAATATAACATTTTATTAGAAGTCTGTTGTGTTTAATAGGTCTGCAACTAATACTCAATTTAATTCTTCTTCTTCTTCTTCTTATTATTATTATTATTACGAAGTAAACAGATCTTTTTTTAATCTTCCCTTACTGGTTATTTCTGGAGTGGTACGTCTCTTCTGACACCAAGTGTGGCATCTAAACTTAGAGTATCCTCTGTGTGTGTGTGTGTGTGTGTGTGTGTGTGTGGAGACTCTTATAATAAGCCACAGACAATGACATAACTATTTCTGAATGTGTAATGTGACCTCATTTTGTTTTATAGGGCTGATATATTATTATTGTCCACTACATTCTTAGATTTAACTATTTAAGATCAAACTAAGAAATACATTAAATTTCAGTGATTACTGGTAGAGAAAGCTCCAGAAAACAGCATTTAGCAGATAATCTGGAGAGACTTTTAAATAAAAACATTTGAACACTTCAATGAATTAGGTAAAAATTCAACATAACAGGCAGACGTGATTGTGGTGGCTTGGACCCACAACCTCAGTATTTATACTTTGTACATCCCTTTTATATCACTGAGTAATTGATTAGTTGATCAAAAGAAAATGAATTGCCAAACATTTTAATAGTCTTGTTTGACACCATGTCAGTGTCAAAGGTTTGATGCCTCGAGCTTCTCAAATGTGACAATTTCCTTCAGTTTCAGCCCTGGTAGAGACAACACAACACAAACTGCAGCCTCCAAAATGAACAAAGTTGAACCAACCCCTCTAAAAACTGAGCTTAATGAAGGGAGGATTTGTAGTATTCAGACTGCATTAGATTTATAGCCGGACATAATACAGCTAATTCACATTCAAATAAACAAAATCTCATTTCACTTTATTTCACAGTGCAAAGAGAAACTGAAACCTTCAGTCTCATTAGTTTGACTCCTGACTGACAGCTGTAGCACCAAAACTGAGACAGAAACAGGGTTGTTTTTTATTTATTTATTTTTTTTATATCAGAGTTTGGTCCCCTGTAGCTGTGGTTAGCTGCTGACCATCCAGAAGTTCATTTGCAGCACCGTTTCCATGGCAACAGATGAGAAAACCCAGCTCCGACCACAAAATATTTCTCAGCATTTACTACAAATAAAAAATAATCAGATATTTTCTGACGATCTTGAACTTTCACTCGATGTGTGCGTCTCTCCCGCCTGCTGACCGTTGAAATCAGGCACAAAATGGCACCAAGAGGGAGAAACAATCTGTCAGTTCCTGGTCCTGAAGTCCAAACCAGTGAGTGAAACACAGAGACTTCACTTCCCACAATCCTCAGCTCTTCTGGGAGGACTTCAGCTTCCTGCGGGCGTCCTTGTGTTTCTTGCGGTACTCCTGTGGAAAAGTTAAAGTAAGATAAAATAACTGGCATTAGCTAACTCAAGATGTGAGCACATATATGTCACAAGCCCAGCACAAAGCGTATGTAAGTAGGTACGGAGAAAGTTGACTGAAGTCCAGCTCAACTGTTACTGGAGCATGTTTAGTACTTGACAAAGGGAAGCATGATGAGACTCGTTCTGATAATGTATAGTGATAGTTAGTGTACCTGTCTGAGTGCGCTCCTCCTCTCCTCCCACTCCTCCCTCTGCTCCTCCAGCTGAGAGGAACGACAGAACAACCGGGGACCCTCTGATGGAGGGAGGAGAGAGAGAGAGAGAGAGAGAGAGAGAGAGAGAGAGAGAGAGAGGGTTCAAATCACATACAAGAACAACGCCTCATCAACTTACAGAAACAGTTCAACACGTTGGTTTCACAAACATCACTAAAATATATTTCAGATTTTAACCTGCAGCTAAAAACACCCAAAACATTTTCATGTTTCCCTCGAGGAACATACTATTTCATCATAACATAAATACTATATATGTATATATCGTTTTCCCCATTGTGGAATGCACTAAAACATTAATTTTCTCTACTTAAATGTATAAAAAATATCAAATAGGAAACCAGAAAACTTTATACACTTATATCTAAGTGTAATTCACTCTGGTCCGTTGCTTAATTTCCTTTTTTCTTTTTAATTTAATTGTTGCTTAAACTTTTGTTTCATTTTCAACAATATCTATTTTGTTGTGAGTAATTGATGGTTAAATGTACCCTTTTTATAAACTGGAAACATCCCTTCCTAAGGAGGTGTGATTCTTCTATGCGTTATTAACAAAGTTGGTTACAAAAAAAGTACAGTATAGCGCAGTCGGATTCTCTTTGCAGCGCTCCTTTTGAGTTCTCCTTCCACAGAGCTCAAGGAAAAGTGTTTTTGACTATTTGAACCAAATCACACAGTGTGACATCAGGCCTGAGGGCTGAGGTCTCTAATGGTGCAGGGAGAGACATCCTCATCCTACCTGTCAGTCTGCTGTCTTCAGGGTAGAAGAAGAACAGAGCCGGTTTTGAAGGAGTCTCCTCTCTGTGAACAGATAACACAATCATTCACACATTCAGATGACAACTGTCCGCTTCTGTAACAACACAATCACAGCTCTGGTGTTGAGGCCTCAGTACACTTCAAACAAACATTTGAGTTTCAGAAAGTTTTTTAAGTTTCTCAAACAATCTGACAAACACAACTTGTTATGTATGAGAAACAAAGTGCGACATCACAAATACCTTCAAGGAGAGAAAGATTTTAACGAGAACCAGTGAATGTTTGGCAACTTATCCTCAAACAAATATTTCATTAATCTATTTGTCGATCAACACAAAATTAAATCGGCCACTATTTTGATAATTGTTTAATCGTTTCAGTCATTTTTAAAGGATTCACTGTGGTCTTTTTTATAAGTTATACTTTAATTAATTATGTTTAATATTTGTTTTTTCTCTGATAAAACAAGGAATCTGAGGATGCCACTTTCACTATTTTCTCACATTTTATGGATAAAACAATTAAATCAATTATTTGAGAAAACACTCCGCAGTTTGTCGAAACTCTTTGACTTTAGATGTCAGACAACAAACAAACTGAGGCTTTACAAACACACACGGTCCAGTTAACAGAACTTCATCTCACTCTGTGGTAGCGACGATGGTGCTTTGCTCCTCATCTTCCTCCTGCTCTTCCTCCTCCTCCTCCTCGTCCTCCGAGCTGCTGTCATGGAAACGTGGGTCTTGTTGCCATGACACCTTTGGCGCCTGGATGCTCTCTACCTTGTACTCTGCTGGCAGAGAGAGAAGACGTAAAGATTTAAAACTGGGAGAAAACAAATCTTCCTTTTGACACTCAGTTAAATATCGGAGATCTGACTCACCCGTCTCTTTACTTCCTGTTTCTGTGTCGTCTTCAAAGAAGGAGAACTTGAACCCAGACGACTCCTCTTTCTCTGCGCCGGGATCAGCTGAGAGGAGAGACGACAGCGGGGTCGGCTCTTCATCCTTCCCTCCTTCCTCCGCTTTCTCCTCTTCCCCTTCTTGGTCCCAGTTCGCCTTCTCTTGTCCTCCGGTGTCGTCATCTTTAGTCTGACCGAACACGGCCTTTAGATCACCAGACACATCGTAGTAAATCTCCTTAGAAACCTCCGGAAGCTTCTGAGCCTCTTCCCTCTTCTTCCTCCTGGCCGCCTTGCTGTGAAGACAAAAGATCACGTGAGCTGATAATGTGGTCAGGATGAAGCTTGAGAACATTTTCATTGGTACTTCAGTGATTCTTCTATCTGAAGACTTTAAATCCAACTGAGTATGATACAATGCACATCAGTATATTCTTTATAATGTAGGTTGGGATATCTAGAACATATGAGTGGGTTTAAATCTGAACTGAAAATACTGTATCACTATCAATGATAATGTTTCTTCATCAGCCCTGTTAATATGTGGTGTGCCACAAGGCTCAATCCTGGGTCCCATCCTGTTCTCTGTATACAGTGGCTTGCATATTCAGAAAGCTTTACTTTTCTGGCACTTATTGTGTTTAATAGAGTTAGAATAGTTTTTGGCAATTCATTCTGCACAAAAGAAATGTAAAAAACTAAAAATAAAATGAAAAAATTAAAAAAATTAAATTAAATACGACTGAAAAAAATAGCATATATATTTCAGTAATGTTTCTAAAAGGTAGTTTTAGAAAAAAAAATTAGACCTTTTAAAGGTTTACATCTTGAGTATAATTCAGTGGGTTTGGGGCTGAGTGGAACGTTTTGAGAGACGTACTTTTCATGGAATTTGTTCACAACAAAAAGAATTGAACATTGTCTTAACCTTTAATGTGCATTGTCAAGTCTTATCTGGTGAATAAGTTCAGTATTGATGCTGAAACCGACTCAACAGATTGGATCGGTGCATTCATAGTTTTCCGCGTTCGTACCTTTCTTTGATTTCATTGGTTTTGGTCTCAAACGCAGCGTGTTCCTCTCTGCTGGGGTCATAATGCAGCGCTGAGACGTCTCTGCAAACACACACAAACACACACATTTGATTATTATTCTTTATTTATTTATTTATTTATTATGTGTTCCAGTTCAGAAGTGGCTACGGTCTAGACTCTGTGCATTTGTGAGAGTGTGAGGCTGACCTGAAGGTCTTGGCCTTGCTGGCTGGCTTGCTGCTGCAGGTTTGTTGGCTGCTCCCAAGGACGCTCTGCAGGATGGACAGGTTCTTCTTCCTCTCCTCCTCCAGAGTCTCGTCATCCTCCGTCACGCTCATCTTTCTCTCTGAATCACAAACAGTCGCCTTATTTGTCAGGAAGAGATTCTCACAGGTTTCATTTCAGTGCAAGAACTTAAAAAACATCCAGCAGGACAAAACACAGCGTACACCACAAAGAGCAACTCACACAGACAGGCAAAGAGGATGTGAATGTAACTATACGTGCTTTGTAATGAGATAAATACAAATGTAAGTTGTGTGAGTGAAACGTACAAGCACAATTATATTCATCCATTCATGAAAAAATGTGTCCTGAAAATTAACCATTGTAGTTAAAACAACAAGTTAAAACAAGAGCTGTCTGTATGTTAGGAATTCTTTATAAAAATATCCCCAAAAAAAAGTCCTGTCTCCTACAGCTTAATGACAATTCTATCTTCTTCCGCCAAAGAATTGAAGAAGTACCCCCCCACCAACCCACAGCCTCACCTGACTCCTCCTCTTTGTCCTCGTCGTCCTCCAGGAAGCGTGAGTCCAGCCGGAAACGCTCGTCTGTCCCGAAGCGAGACTGCAGCGCCATCAGCTGGAAACACCACAAACAAACACACAAACAAACAAACATCAGAGGCAGGCAGGCGTCCAATCACAGCGCTCAGCTCCTCCATCACGATATCTTCAGACATGTACAGTTTCCACAGAATGAACTCTGGTGACTTTGCTGATCCTCTGACTTTAAGCACCTTTAGCTTTTTCTTAAAGGTCAAATCATTTCAGTTCTACACAACGTGAGGCTCTTTTCTTTCGTCCTTGGGACACGATGTGATCCAGACTTTAAATGGTGGGAATCGTGGATTTGAATGTTACACATTAATATATATAATTATAAAACAATGTACAGAGCAGCACTGTGTGAACTCCTTTTCTCACCTTCTCTCCTGCTCGACCTTCAAACTGAGGCCTGATGTCAAACCTGCTGCCATCCTCCTCTTCGTTATCCTCCTCCTCCTCCTCCTCCTCACTGCCGTTGAACAGCTGAGGAACTGATGGCTTCAGACGCACCTGACCCCACACACACAAACATCATCCATAAAAATCTTCCATCTATTCATAATAATAATAATAATAATAATAATAATAATAATGAGTAAATGCAGGTAGTTACATACATTCACAGGTAGACTAACTGATATATAATATATAATTGATTAGTAACTCTTCCTCACCTTTTCTTTCATTGTGCCGTTCCGATTGGCTGATGCTTTGTCACCTGTGGCCTCGTCCTCTGATTGGCTGTCCTCGAACAGCGTCTTCTTTGACGTTGTGACCTCTGAGGTCGTCTGCTGCTCCTCTTCGTCATCCTCGTCATCATCAGAGCCAAAGACGATGTGTTTCCCTGCTCCTGCAGTTGGAGCGTCCTAAAGCAGATTCATATTCTGTGTTAAACACGACTGCAGATGGAGCCGTACGTGACAACAAGTACTAACAAGTAGTCAGTAGAGCTAAAAGAAATGTGACACACACAGAGATCTCTGGTTGATCCCCTGTCAACACATAACAACTGGCCAATGAGAGGTTTTAATGAATCATTCTAATGCAAACCTAATAAATCTGATTTGTTTCTTCCAATTTATTTGAAAAGTCAGTTCCTAGTTAAATAAAGGTTATATACAATAATGTGTCAGTTATTCATTTATGATAATTAAACATAGTCAAAGTCTAACATTGTTCCGTTGGCACAATCCAGACCCCACAGCCCTCAAAACTGAACCTAGTGTAACCTCAAACAGCCGTTTCAAGGAGAGAGGAATGGACACAATGTCTTCTCTTCCCAAACACTGACAGTCTGATCTGATCCCCACAAACACTGAACACATTCTGCACTCACCAGCTTGGCTAAAGCTCCCTGGATCAGCTTCTTGTGCTCTTCAGCCTCCTTCTGTCTCTGCTGGACGGCAGCAAGCCTTCTCAAGTTGGCCTGCCTCTGCCGCTCCTCTTCCTCCTTAGCTCCTAACGGCACTCGAGGAGGAGCCCGCTTTTCTTCCTCTTCCTCCTCCTCCTCCTCCTCCTCACTGGAAGAGGACTCACTGGAAGAGGACTCGCTGTGAGGAGCAGGGCGAGGTGCTGCTTTCACAGCATCTTTAGCAGTGGAGGAGCTGGAGGATGAAGGTAAAGCCATTGCTGAAGCTTTAGCTGTAGGAACAGTCTGATTGGGCTTCATCCTTTCCTCCTCCTCCTCCTCCTCCTCCTCCTCATCATCATCATCATCATCAGCGCTGCTAGAGGAGGAATCAGTCTCAGCTTTAACTGTAACTTTAGCAGTAGCAGCCACGTTTTTCACCGCCGCCTCCTTTTTACCCTCCTCTTCCCCCTCTTCCTCATCTTCTTCCTCCTCCTCCTCCTCATCATCTTCTTCATCTTCTTCGTCCTCGCTGCTCTCTGAGGTCTCCTCTCTTTCTGTGTGTTTCTGTGCACTCAGAGTCCTGCTGCTTTTGCTGTCTGTTGCTTTGTGGTTCAGCTGAGGAGCTTCAGAGTCCAGCTTCTGTTTTTTAACCTCACTTCCCTCCTCCTCCTCCTCCTCTTCCTCTTTCCGGCTCCTCTGACTCTCCTCCGTCTCTAATCCCTCGTTCACTGCTCTCGTACCCTGGAATGCCGGCAGCGTTGACGTGACGACTTTTCTTTTCTTCTTTTTCTTCTTTTTCTTCTGTTCGTCCTCGCTGCTGTCGTCCTCCATGAGGGCGGCGAGGATCTCCTCCGGCGTGGTGCCTTTCTTTGGCGTCGGTCGTTCAGCCAGAGCGGACGTGAGCTTAGTTTCTTCCTCGGTTGTTGAGGCCTGCTGGGATTCTTCAGCTAGCTTCTGCAGATCCGCCAGGGAGATCTCCAGACGGGTGACGTTGGAAAACATGGCGTCATAGTCAGAATCTGAACTGGAATCGGCTGATTCTAACTCCTCCTCGTCTTCATCACCGTCATCATCCTCATCACTATCTGATTCTGAATCTGATTTTTCAACAGGAAGGGCTGTCTTCTTCTTACTTTGGCTTTGAGAACCCCTGGGCAGTGTGGAGGAGGGTTTCCTGGAGGTGAGGTGCTCTTCATCCTCTGAATCCTCCTCTTCCTCTTCAGCTTTACTTTTCGTCTTTGTCTTTCTCTTCCTCTTCCGGTCTGTGTCGTTTCCTGACTGGTGCTCTGCAGTGGGGGGAGTCAGTCTCTCCCGCGGTGGAGGAGGCGGTTTCTTGGAGGCGAGGAGTTCATCCGTGTCCGCCGAGTCGTAGTCGTTCTCTTCTTCATCATCTGCAATCCAAAAGCGACATATTTACAGCAAACAAACAAAAGGAGCGTTTGTCTGATCACTGGATACATCCTGAGCTTCAGGCACTAAATCTGATTTTAAGTTCTTATTCTATGAGCTTATTTTCATTGTCCTACACATAATTCTTACTGGTTATTATTGCAGATAGATCAATAAATCAACCTGGATGATATATAGGCCAATATTAGCTTATCACAGCTGTACTGTATTGTTCGAAAGCTTTAGATTAGAGAAAGCCAACAGAATTAAAAATACTTAATAGGAAATATATTCTACAGCTTCTATAACTAGTTGTACCTGTCCAGTCTCAGTTACCTTTCTGGTGCTGACGGGAACGTCCGGACTTCACCAAGTAGTCGAGTCCGACCACTTCCAGGTTATCCTCGTCCTCTTCCTGCCCCAGTGCAGCGTGGGAGGTGTTCTGAGATGCTACTATTCTGCAGATTTCCTCGTCTGAATCAATATCGCTGTCAGCCCTTCTCCTCTGAGCCGGTCTGTGGTTGGTCGGTCGTTCATTTCCGTTGGTGAACTGATGAGCCTCAGTGTGATCGACAGAGACAACAGTCTGCTTAAGTCTAAGAAGAGGACAACAGGGAGGAGATGACAGTGTTTAATTTTGATTTTAAAAAGAATTGTTCAAATTTAAAAAGGAACTTCAAATTAGAAATACAGACAAAGTAATCAGGAATTTACCTAAAAAACACACGTAAAAGTCACCAAATTCTAGACTCGAGTCAACGTCTCTGGTAATTATGCTGGATTTTCCCCATCTTCAACTAAATATACACAAAAATATTTGGGTCTGATGAATCAAAAACCAAAGAAATTCATAAGTTTCTGTATTAAATGTAACATTTTTGATCTTGAGAATCATAGAAACCACTTCAAACGTCTATCAAAGTAATCAGTGGGAGCATTTGGGAATTAAACAAACCAGTAGAAACTGAGAATCCCAGAAACAAGGTGGACCTTTTGGTAAACTGAAATCAGGAATACCTTCTGGGTATTGAGTAAGGACTGATAAGAATTCCAAAAACAGATTTGGAAATGTGCAATACCTGAAACCAGCAGGGATTACAGATAACAGAAAGGAACATTTGGGAATCCAGTAAACAAGCAGGCACCTTTGAAAAGAACTTAAGAAAATATGGAATGTCAGGAACTAACTGGGACAGAGAATCCCAGAAATCACTAGGTGGTTTAGGAAATCCAAGAAATTTGTAGGAAATTTTATATTCTTTTATAACCCCACGAGCTAGTTGGAACTTTTGAGAATCCCTGAGAAAAATATGAAATCCTAGAAACCAGCAGGGATTCTGAAGAGCTCAGAAACCAGTGCAAAGTTTTGGGAATCCCAGAATCCAACAAGGTTAACCTGTAAAAACCTTTAGGAATGCTAAAGATCAGTAAACTTTGAGAATCCAAGGAACCAAATTCCAGAGAATTCTACATACTACTAGGAAATTGGGAGGAAACCGGGCCTCGGAAAGTGGGAAGTTACAGAAACCAGCAGGAACCTTTAAGTTACCTGGTTCTGCCCAAATCATTCTGGGAGTTGACCGTATCTGTCCGACTCTTCTTGGGTCTTGAAGGCTCAAAAGGAGGAAACTCTCCGCGCCTCTTCTTGCTGATGTCATCATCCCCTCCCGGTACCTCCCAGGTGAGCTGGGTGACAGGTGTGGGCTCGTCTGCGGCGGCGGTTCGGTCCAGCTTGCGGATGTTGTGGCTGTATTTGGACGGGTCGTACTTCAGGGTTCGAGCTTTGCTGCCTTTCTTACACCGGAGCTGCATGACGGGGAGGACTCGTCCGAATTTACTGACCACCCAGTCCTGAAACCAGAGCACCCAGAAGACAGTCAACACCTCTCCTGATGCTGCTCGTCACATACAGATGATTAGTTCTCTAATAGTGGAGAGAACCAGAACTTTTATTGTTTAATATTGTTAGCAGATTGTTGATTATGACTCAACCAAATGACGGATTAGTGCTGCGAGAATGTATATTACACTGAATTTATCAAGAAATGCCAAAGGTATGTTTGAGGTCATTAAGAAAACATTGTCTCCATTACATAATTTGTCCATCAGAGAGCACTGGCTTTACTTTCAAATACTAATATTGTATCAGCCACACACACACACACACACACACACACACACACACACACACACACACACACATTCAAACAGGAGGCGGCAGACGACTATATTACTCGACCTTGTGTCCTGGTATTTCGGTCCCGGGCACCGCAGCCTTCATGGTGAAGTTTTCCACGCCGGCTCCGCTGAGGGAATCCAGCATCTTCTGTCTCGTATCCTCAGCTGCAGGCTGCTGGAGGCGCTGCTCCTCTGCCTCCTGTCGCTCCTCAGCCAGTCTAACACACAAATACCACAAACTTAAACGATCTATCATTGATCCGTGCGTGGATCAAGAAAGTGGAATATTTTCCGTACATGCTGTAAAGAGCCACTCCCTCAAGAATCACAAGAATGTGTTTGAATGTGAAGAGCCCAGAACTTAAACAGAAAACAATTTATCTATTAATCAAGAACATAATCTGAAGAAGAGTCAGAAAAGAAAATAACTGTTAGCTGCAGCCCTAATATGTCAACTTCCTCTCGCTCTATAGCAATGTTTAATGTGTTCATATTCGACTGTCCAAAGACTTTCATGTTGAGGTGAACGTGACTGTACCTGTGCAGGAAACTCTCCTTGGCTGTTTCAATCTGCAGAGTTCCTCCTTTCCATTTGGATTTGTTCAACACCGTCAAACCTGCAGAGGACACACATCGATTCAAAACGAGCTCTGGTGTAAGTTAGACTTGAAGGCTTAATGACAACAAATGACGTGTTCAGCTCGAGTGTTGTTGCGGTTTGACAGCGGAGGAGTCCCACTCGCAGTCTGAATGAACATCAGTTACACAGAACATTAGGAAGCTGTTGGAGCAGCTCAGTTCACTCACATTTCTTCAGGTCTGCGTCTGAAATGTTGATGTTAATGTAGCCGAAGGTTTTGTAAGGAATACCTGCAGGAGAACAACAAGAGTCAGAACACATGCAGAGTCACCGAAGAGGATCTCACAACAACAGATTCTAGAAAATCTGCCTAAAGATGTTTCTGTTCACTACACAATGATAATAGTAATTTGGATTGTCACATTTAAATAAAACTCATGTCTCATGAGTGCGTGTTGGATTCCTCACCCTCCTCGTCCCTCCTGGTCCGGAGCTCCACGTCCTCCACATCTCCAAACTTTCCGAATCGATCCTTCAGATCTTTCTGGGTCACCGTGTGGCTCAACCCGCCGATGTACAGCCGCCGCATCGCTCCGTATCAACGACAACACGGTCACTGCACAGACAACAAACACCAGGGTCAGCCATCTAACTCTATCCTGTAATGAAGGAAATCTTCCTCTTCCGTCCGGTCGTCAGAAGATCATGCATCAGTGCTGCAGTATCTGCTCCTCAGCAGTGCCACAACTGTTTGATTCATCAATGATTAGTTGATCGACCAGAAAATTTACTCCATGATAATTTAGATAATAGATTAACTGTCATATCTAACTTTGACATTTAACTTTACTTCAACTTCAACCTTTGTCACATTTCCTCTTCTTTGTTTTAGACACCAAAGACATTTTAAAACAGATATATTCTAAATATTTTATAGGTTCTGGGCTTTTGCAGTACTTCTGTTCCCTAACTATGTTTAATGGGGCAGTTTTGCAGAATATTGGGTGAAAACCTGATTCTAATTTTAGGTGTTTGGACAAAAAAACCCAACAAAAGTCCAGGAGTCATTAATTTATTCAGGGTTTTTTTTTTTTTGTATTACAGAGATTCCTAACTGGTGACAGCTTCAGGAATCATCATTGAAACTTGCACAGGAGTGTAGGTTTACTCTCTATCAGGTAGAAGAGATCTGCACTCTTTATATCTATAAAACCTTTGTAAGTGTTGATTAAACGACATCTCTTAAATTACCAAAGAATTAATAAATAAATAAAAACAAAAACTGAACATTACAACCTTAATGTAGGTAGGGTATATTGCTGTTAGAGTACTTTACCTCCAGCTCGTTGGATATAATGTGATATAATATATAATCTAATGTGAGAAGATTTCAGTAAAGTAAAATATGAGTAAATAAAACAAAACGGACATAATGTTTAACTTATAACGGAGCTGAAAGAGTTACCGGGATTAAACTACCGGTTTAATTTCTACAGACAGAAAAAAACCAACAAATGTTTACCTCACATGTATCCAGCTTGTGTTACCGTTAACTCCGTCCGGGGTTGTGGCTGCTGTGTCCGACTTTCCCTTCCGCTGTTGTTTCCGTAGATGCTGAAGCGTTCCGCTCCGGTTTAATTACGGGTGAGATTCAACAACCGCTTTAGACAAACACAAAAGAAAGGAATAATGCCTTTTATCGATGAGAATGTTTAATTATGACGGCTAATCAATGGATAAATTACATTTATTTTCTTCTGATTACCTTAAAAACACGATTTCTAACGTGTGGGACAGACCATTGAGGTGACTCTCACAATTTCCAACTCAGACAGAATTTTATTTAGTGCCTCTTAGCTCTGATAAAGCGCTACTGTATACTTTTGAGCACATTTCTAAAAACATTTGCGGCACTTGTATCCACAGAGAGGAACATCGTCTGACCCCTTCTCACATAAACGGTTGTCCTCCCCCCTCTGACACGTAGAGAAAGTGGTACAGTCCAGAGGGCGCGAAGCTCTGAACTGTTTTGGTTGTCATGGAGAAGAAACGAGAGAGGTGAAGAAACGTGTTTTGTTTTTACTATTAAACGAATAAAACTCTTTTATACGAGTGGTTTTAGTACTTTAAAGTAACTTTTATTAAATAATTAGATATTTTAACGTAGTCGAATACGGTAAGTTTACTTTATTAGACATGACAGCTCGTCTGACTTCACCCAGCTAGTGTAATGTTTGTGCTAAAAGTCATTTTAATTAATTAAGTTAACGTTATTTTAACTAGCGATGTTACTAAGTTGTTTACTGTTAATAAGTGAACTCAAGTTGACGCTTTTGACAACATATTTCTTTAACAATTTAAGCGCTTTGAGGGGATGTTATAATATAAAAAAAACGGCCTCTCTATAAGTTTATCTACCAGAGTAATATCACAACCTTAGTGCTGCACAGTTAATAGAAATATGGAAATATAAGTGCAATATGCAAATCCCACAAGCTTCAATGTTTTGAAAACCGCATTATAATGAAGTACTGTAGTGCTGCAAATATGTCCTGGTCGGCAAATCTTTAATTTAATAGTTTTTTTTGTTGCAAATTACATTTGTGATGCAAAAATTATAATCCCCACACTTATCGTGAACCATATCGTAATATCTGTCAAAAATAATCGCAATATGATGTTTTTACCATATCGTGCAGTCCTTCTTTTAATGCTTGTTTATGTTAACTAACTGTAAAAAAAGGTTGTCAGTAACCTAATCCAAGAATCACAATATTAAAGTAACGTAACTTGATTACTTTCTGTTACTTTTGGATTACCTCTCCACTAAATATAATAAAAGCAAGAGATCAAGTATCAATGTATTCAATAAGACAACAGAATAATGTAACCTTTGCTGCCCTCTTCACCCATTGAAACTTCCAAATGTTTATTTATTTTATTGAAGTCAGTGTTTGTGCTTCAGGATGGAGGAGATGAGTGAAGAGAACATCGAGGAGGTGAGGGTGCTGGAGGCTCAGATCGAGCGTCTCCAGGCTGAAGTTTCAGCGTTGCAGTGCCAACAGCAGGAAAACCACAAGGACATAACGTTTAACCTCCGAGGACAAATGCAGAATGCCATGTGAGTTTCATTTTTCATTCAACATTCATTCTTAAATCTCTAGCGCGACTTCTTTCAGTGTTCATCCTGTAGCATTTTCATTCTGTAACGTTCAACTTTACCTCTTAAAATGTCGTTTTTCCTGTTGAACTTAAACTAAAAACTAGAAAACCGTAAACAGACGTGCTGAACTGTCACGACAGTAAATGATCAGTGTGTTGGGGCGTCTCCACAGGTCGTATGTGTGTGGACAGAGACAAGGAGGAGGGAAGGAGAAGGTGCTGTCCAAGCTGAAGGAGGAGGTGGAGGAGTTGGAGGAGGACCTGAAGCGGCAGACTCAGATGAATGGCATCAGTCTGAACAGCTGCACCAAAAAGACTCTCCAAAGCGGTAAGATCACAGCACCGTCTGAATCCACACATATCTCTGTTTTATCTGACATATCTGACATTTTATAAATTAAGTGAGTCATCAAAATCAGGCAAATAACCAACTAATAGATCAAAATAATCTGTACCTGCAACCTTAAAAATTTGATTTTAAAGGTACCCTGTGGCAGTGAAATCACATCCTATTGGTTTCACATCATTTCACTATGACTGAACAGTTAATGCACCAGAGAAGAATAGTACTGCTACAATATATGGATGTTAGAGTTTACAACGTATAAACCACATTTTTGTTTGTTTACAAGAAAACTCCACAGAGTATGGGTCCCTCATGATGTTATATTGCACTTATACTGGTGTGTGTGTGTGTGTGTGTGTGTGTGTGTGTGTGTGTGTGTGCTAGGTGGCAGTAAGCTGGTCCAGAAGTTCCTTTTATCAGGTCACTGCTCTGAACTGGTGTTTCAGGTGGAGTTCCAGCTGTCTGAGGTCAAGGTGAGTCATTTCATTTTTCAAATAACCTTCTGAAGAGACAGAGGGTTTCTGGTTCACACCCCACTGTTGGTTGGTAACAATGCTGCCTCCCTCTGTCACCCCTGACAAATGGAGTTGGTTAATTGGTGCTTTTAGCCTTTTGAATGTATTGAGACACCATGCTTAAGTTAAAGTGAGATCAGTTAAATGTCTTCAGGAAATGTTGCCTTTTCCAGTTTCCATATTTATGTAATCTAATCTCAAGTTGAAGTTTGTGGACTGTAGTTTTTTCATTTTCTCAAGACTGATAAACCGTTCGTCCAGCTTCTCCTTTGATTTCTTTATGTCATTTTCAACTAACTTTATCTCCATCTCACAGTACCAATCCAGTATCAACTAAACAAATTCTCCTTTCTTTCTGCTCTTTGTAATACGTTATGTAAACTGTTCCAGTAACTGGGCCAATATACTCATGATCACAGATATCAGTTATCACCCTCAAAAGTCCAATATCAGTTGTCATCAACTCCAGCCAAAAACTCAAATCTCAATAAAAGATTGTAAAAGTATTAGTAAAAGCTGTAGATTAAACTCAACAGCAGTGTAGAAGAGCCCTGCATATGTTGGATGTAGTGTGAATAAAAACACATTAAAGCATTCACACACTTTGCTTATGCACAATTTACTGACTAAACTTTTAGTCCAGCAAAGATCGATGGTGCTATCATTTCTTTTTCAGCAGAGGGCGACAGAGGGCCACGTTCAGTAGTTCACTGAGGGGGAATCATACAGTTCCTCTGACCTCAAGCAGCTGTCAGACATGCAACACATTAGAGAATGAAGAAAAATCACTGTCAGGTTTTAACTGTCAACCAATCAGAGAACTGCCTCAGAGGAAGAAACACTGTCAGGTGAAAATAAAATAAAATAAAAGCAATCTTTTGTAATTTATGGTAAGTCCAAAAATAAGTGAAAGTTCAGATTAGAGAGCTCTCTTAGACATGTTACATGTCCCTTTGTATTTTATGCACAAGAAATATGTCAAAACTTTCTTCCAGGTCGAAGTTGGTATTCTTTTATTTGATTATATGGCTGAGTTTCAGTAAGGATCCATACCTTACTTTGAGTAATTTACATGTTTTTTTCATTAAATGTCGTCTAAACACGAGAAGCCGTACACAATCTCAAAATAAAATACAGTCTACAACAACTGGAAAAACTGTGATTTGAATTGGGAACTATCGGGGCTCTCTGGCAGCCCATATCCCCTCTCTCCCTCCCCCCCTTTACTGTCAATCATCAGCCCCATAAAATATATCTGATTAAATTTTACTTTCAATATTATTAATCCGACCACATTTGTGATGCCAACTTTCAGTGCTTGAGAGTTTTTGATACTCAGACACAATTTGGTCTTTACCAACAAGTATTGGGGTTCAATACGCAGCTCTACCTCCAGGCCTGTTAGAGGCACAGTTTGACCCTTGACAGCCAATACTGTATATGTAAAGTGAACAGTAATTGTAATTTTATTGTACAGAGATTCTGTATTATTGTGATCTGTAATCCTGCTTCATGTTGGTCCAACAGTCTTCTGGTTTTCATTCTAACTGGACTAACCCCCAGAACAGCTGGTTTCATTGACTCACCGCTGCCTGGCTCATGATATGTTGTTAAAATTCTAGTTTTTTCCTAACATATGAACTTGTTTTGATAAAGGCATTAATTATTTGGCTGTGTGATTTGGCAACAGTCATTCTGTAAACATGCACTCTCTTCTTACCCTTTATTATAGTTTGATTAATGCTTACTTTTTATGTTGCAACATAATGTAAGCTAGTACAACTTCCAGTAACCGTAAAAGTGTTTTGTTAGTGTTGTAACCCATTTGAGACAGTTCACAGATATGATTTATAGCTCCCCAAATATGGAACAGCTTTCTACTTAGCATTGAGATGGATGTTTAACGCAAAACATTTTGTGGAAACGTGCTTATTGTCTTTGTTCCTTGATACGAACAATTTCAGTTTTGGATACGGATCTGGAGCCTAGCTTAGTTTACCATAAAGACTGGAAGCAGTGGGAAACAGCTAGCCTGGCTCTGTCCCAAAAAAAAAAAAAAGAATACACCTTCCAACACTAAAGACACTCTAATTAACATGTTGTATCGTGTTTGTTTAATCAGTAAACAAATAGACATGTAAAAACCACAGTTTGTGATAATGTGCTGGAATTACACTAAGTTTATTAGGAACACGGGTTCCCACGAGTCTTGGAAAACCTGGAAAAGCTGAAACTTAGAGAGTAGTTTCCAGTCGTGGAAACACCTGTAAATTGATTATTATGACCAAATACCTTGGAAATAATCCATGTTGTCTTGGAAATGTTTGTATTTTATTCAGTTCGCCTACGTAGATCTAGGTGTGTATTTAGTTTGAAACTCGACTGTTGTTGGGATAAACTGTATGATACTTGAAACACACTTGCAGTGATCTTCTTGGAATCGACAGCTGTGAGCAAAATTCTCGTATCTACATGCATACAGCATCAAATGTCTTGTTGCTGTGGTTGATAAATACATGCACAGTGTATACAGTTAATTGTATGTTTGATGGACCCTGGGAACACCTAACTAAAACTAATGCAGTCTAAAACAACAGTCCTGAAATAAATCCTCCCTTCATGAAGGTCGTAAGGCTCAGTTTATGTTGAAACTGTTTCAGAGAGGTGTTGATTCAACTTGATGATCATTTTGAAGGATGTAGTTTTTAGTGCTGTTGAACTGACTCAGATCTCTGAACTCAGATAATGCAAACACACTGGATCCCAGACAGGAAAAGGCTTTGTTTGTTAACACATTATCATGCATCGCTGCTCTGTGACTCAGTATTTTGTTGTGAGTAATTAGTGGTGTGTCTGTCTTGCAGGAGGGTCAGGGATCTGAGAGGACAATCAGCGATCTGAATGTGGTGATGGACGCCGGTGACCTGCAGAACTTCAGCGGTTTCCTGTCTGGGTAAGAATCAAAACTGCAGATTGATGTTAGGCTGATCTGAAAAAGTCGCTTGTTGTCGCAAGTATCTGAAATGAACCTTTTTTCAGTAAACTTTTGGTTTGGTGATTAGATTAATCAATCAGAACCAGTTTAATAAACTTGCATTGTCAATCTCCAGTGTACACTAAAGGTACAGTCTTCAGTTCAATGAACTACACTATATGGCCAAAAGTATGTGGACAGTCCTGTCTATTTTCTGTTTCAACATGATGCCCACGCATAAGTCTGTAAAGAAAATAGTTTTCCCAGTTTAGTGTGGAAGATTGACCTCCACAGAGCCTTGATCTCAAACCTATCCAACACTTTTGGGATGAAGTGGAACTGTTAGCCGGGCCATATCAAACAAAATCAGTGTTTGACCTCACTAATACTCTTGTGGCTGAATGGGAGCCAATCCCTGCAGCCAGGTGCCAAAATCTGGTTGACCTCCTCAAACCTGAAGAGAATGCCCCTGGTTTCTGGAATCACACGTTCAGCTATCACATATGGATGTAATGTTCAGATGTCCACACACTTTTGGCCATCTGGTGTATCTTCACATGAGTCAGCAGCCAGAGGAATAGTCTGTTAAACTGAAGATCATCAAACGGGAATCAGCTATCAGATTGGAGTTGACTTTAAAGAAATAATGGGTGCATTAGGACTGACACACAGTCAGTGTGCTATTTATTTACACTGTCTTTCTGCTCAGGCCAGCTCTACATATTTAATACTGGATATTACTCCTGTCACGGAGAAGCTGTCTGTTTAGTTTAGCTGAAGTGTTTATTAAAGTAGAATAAGATGTCAATCTGCAAGCGGCTGTTGTCCAGCTGAACATCCTCTCCCACACATCCACTTGTTCTCACCGTCTGCTCTTTACTAACAAACAACAAGCCTTTCTCACGGCAGACATTTTGACCTGTCAAACACAGGTGTAACTCATTACGTCCCGGTGGCTGCATTCCATTTAGGTGTGCTGGCTTACTGGCACACCCACCTGTAAATGGAGCACAGCCATAATATTAGTTACACCTGTTAAAAATATCTGGTCTGAATCTGTTTCTTTTTCTACCAGGTGCGTTTTACACAGCAGGGAAATATATTCATCAAGTATGATTATGTGATCAAAGCCAGTGGGTTAAAAAAGACTTTCAGCACCAACGTTTTTTGAAAAAAACCTTTTTTAAATGAGCGTGTCGTAAAGTTAGTTGAACTTCTATCAGCTACCCAGCTTTCACTGTGGTCTGGCTGCCACATATTTTATTTGTCATTGATTCCCTGTTTCTAAATAACCTCAAACATACAGTATCAATTTACACTGACACTGATATATCTGATATAGCATCAAATTGAACAACATTACATTATCATTTATTAACCCATAATAAGACAATCTTACACAAGTTGGCTTAGCATCACACACTGCACACTTTGTCACACAACTGTCATGTTTTATTTGTTTCATTTGGTTTAAAGGCTCCGATAACCAGTTTTCTCAGTAAGCCTTTTATGATAATGGGGTCGTATGTGGATGCACAATATTCAGATCCAAACAATTACATACACTCTGTTTTTGAGCAGAAAAAGCTTTTTTTTTTTTTTTTTTTAAATAATGAATATGAATATTGTTGGAAAACATCTGTACTAACCACAATCGATGTGATTATTTGTACAGTGGAAAAGACAATAATTTAGTTTGTAGATCCTCTTTAAAGTCGTGAAGAAATACTAGTAGTAAAGATTTGAAACCAAGCTGTCAGGGGCTTTAAAGGAGCCTTGAACAGAATTAAAGCATTTGCCAAATGACATTTGTTCTCTTTGTCTTTTACATTGTAGATGCTCCTTTTGTACTCTTTAAAAATATATTCATAAAGTTTTAAACTAGACTCCATATTGTGATGGGAGCACACAAACCGCAACGTCCGTCAACATGAGTGCTCAGTAGGTAGTCAATTACTACATTATTATGTGAGTAATACACTACATACTGCTACAGTAGGCATCTACACACACACGCACACACACGCACAGACTCTGACTCACAAGGTGAAAACACTACCAGGCACACACTGTTGTGACTGGTTTAAAAAAAAAAAAAAAAAAAGAAGAAGCTGAATCTTTCAAGAGAGAATCACTATGAGTCGAGGGCAGCACGATTATGGCCCGAATGATGATCATGATTATTTTGATCAATACTGAGATCATGATTATTTCACGATTGAATCTGCAGTAATAGGAAATGTTGGGTTTTCGTTAGCAGTGACTTAATACAGCATTTGGTCCAGTAATAAAAGTATCCAGGCTGCCGCTGCAGGGTTTGTGTGTGTGCAGCGACAGGACAGCTCCCCAAAAGTGAAACCAGTTTTTGGCTGTTAGTTTAGGAAGTGCTTGATTTGACATGCTTTTCTATGAGCCGAGCACAAATTTCAAACATCAGTATCGTAGACAATCATTTAATTGTGGGAAGCCAAAATCGTGTTTAATATTCGATTTATTGTGCAGCCCTATATGCATTAAAGAATTAATACAACATCTCACCATGCTGTCTATTCCAGTAGCCTTCACTTGTGTCAGCTCTGGTTATTGTTTTAATAATGCAACAGAGCAGTTCGCCTTGAATCTGCGATGAGCTCCAGTCTCACTCCTGCTGATGTTTTCACCTGAGCATCAGGAGCAGCTGCTTTGTTCTTGACCCCAGGTAGAGCAAAGTGACGCTCTCTCAGTTGTGTTTAAATTTAACAAAATGTGTATACGCGTTGTGTTTACGTGTTCAGGTGCATTAACGGTCTTGAAAACCAGAGCCTGCCAGAAAGCGTCTGTTCTGTCAGTGTATCAGCGCCACAACGTGCTGAAAGCAGAAGGCTGATTTGCTCTATATCTGAAGCCAAACCACATCTGGATTGTATGGTCCAGTCTGCAGAATCTGGCAAACAACAGATGGAAAAATACTGGAGATAATGATTCTGACACACTGCTGCCTTGTGTGTGTGTGTGTGTGTGTGTGTGTGTGTGTCTCTGTGTGTGTCTCTGTGTGTGTCTCTGTGTGTGTCTCTGTGTGTGTGTCTGTGTGTGTGTCTCTGTGTGTGTCCGTGTGTGTGTGTGTCTGTGTGTGTGTGTGAGAGAGTGTCATAGTTTTACAGTGCAAATCAGACTGATAATCTTTGTTAAATCGAGCTGGTCTGAATTGTTAACTATAATCGCTGACATTGTGATTTTTATTTGTTATTTTTATTCAGCAGACACATTTTGTTCCACATCTGTCCTCCCGTCTCCCTGAAGTGGTTTCTTAACTTTGTTAGTATTCAGAGGAACACTGTGGCTGCACAGGCTGCAGAGTAAAAGCAGCATGTGGTCAATTCAGCTTCAGTCAGTGTCACACTAGTGATCCTTTGCAATTGATCCAGTTAACATTTGATTTGCTATTTCATCTTCAATCGCCTGACAACAGAAGAATTTGTAAATGAGCTGTTTTAACACACAGTATATGTGATTATATAGAGAGTAACGTGACTGGAAACACTAGTATGGACGCACAGCGTTTGATATTTTGATATTTTGACATTTTCAAAAGTTAAATATCTTAGTGTAGATGAGGCCTCACTTTTATCCAACTGTTTATTAGATGAACGATTGAAAATCCACAAAAAAAAGCCCAACAGTCAGCAGGTGATTGAAAGGCTGTTGATGCAATGCATTGTGGGATGGACTTAGAGGGCACAAATCAGACTGGATTTTGTCAAACCTCCTTACTTCAGCCATTAAAACACAGCACTGCTCTTTTGAGCATCCTAGCCATCTGATCAATGAACCATTTTCACTCCCGGCCTGCAGTTGAAGAAACTGATCCAGGCTGTCAGGTTTCTGAAGTACAGTGTGTGTTTGCTGGTAAAGGTCAGGCTGATAGTGTAAAGCCAAACTGTGCTGAGGTCAGGACAGCAGCAGGAGATATCAGTCAGCTCTGAATCTAAAAGAGACATTCATTTTAAAACTGTTGTTGCTTTAAAGACATGGCAACACAGTATAGATCGATCTATTTTGGACAGTGTAATTTAACCAGTTTGCAGTGCAGTCATGACAAGTTGGATTTTATATTTAAAGAGGACAACGCACCACTGAATCTGTAATTTCTTTTTTGTGTGTAAGGCTACAACGTCCAATTAGTTTAAAGAAATTAAAATCAAAAGATTAATCTTCCGGGAAACATAAATGTGGTCAGTAAATTTTATGGCGGTGGAGTTGTGCAGCTGCTTCCTGAGCCAGTCTGAAATTTGTTAGGCGGGATAAAAAATGGGGACGTTATCTTCCTGTGCGAAAGACAGAAAGAGTGTGGATTAGTTGGAAATAGCTGTACTGAAACATATTTTATCAAATGATAGACATGACAAACGTTAACTGCTCCTAAAACTAACTACCACAGCTTCTGTGTCGACTGATGTCAATCAGGACTGTCCGTTTTTATTACTATTTACGAACTAAAAAATGATGTGTAAACACAACAGATTGTGTCTGAAATGCATTGTTACTCTGATCTCTCTGAACTTTTTTCCTGTCAGTAAACTAAACTATTGTTGTTCTTTTCACACAAAGCTGTGCTGAACAGATAATCACAACACCAAATCTCAGTCAGTTATCTTCTTGTCATTCAGTGGTAGGGGCGGCACCTCAAATGAACGCCACGTAAATTCTACAACATAGTTTACCTCAATATATTCTTTTGGTGCCACCCAAAATATGTTTTTATCTGGTACTTCTCTGGTCAGTTATTCTAGTTGTTTGTTTCATTTAATCTTTTTTGCCACTGTTTCCTGAAAAACAAATCTTTCTGCTTCTTCGGGATGATGAACGGCAGGTACTAAAACTTTCCACACATCTCATTAGGATCACTACATGATAAGGTTTCTTTTTGCATTTACAACCAGTCTGGTGAATTGGTTCTACTCAAGATATAATCAAACCACATCAATCAGGACTGGTACGACCAAATCAGTAAATAAAAATATCAAACCAGGAATCAGTCTCTTTCTCTCTCGTGTCTTTTTGGTAGTGCTTCATTATATGGGAGGGTGCTGCCATGTTTCCATCGGCTCTGTGTGGAATAACAGTCGTCTGGAAACTTCACCCGGCTGCCGTCTAGCCCCGGGCCCCCGCGGAAAACTCTGGAAAGCCTTTCACATAATGTCCCAGTCTCACTCAGACAGAGCGAACCAGACCAAAACAATGATCTATTTTTTTTTTTTTTTTTTTGCTATTGTCATTGTGATATACAGCACACTTTATAAGAAAGCAGCTTTTAGTAACCCACCTTTTAAAGCTTTTTGATGGGTAGTTTACTTTGTTTTGTATGAATGATAGACCATTTAGAGATACAACAAGGTTCGGTGATACATATGGTCACATTTTTGTCACATCTTTACTGATCGACGATCCAAATCATCACCTTTGAGGGGGCAGAACTAATCAAGTCCAATAGGAATGTTTTAATAATTTGTGCAATATCATTTCAGGGTGGAGGAGAACAGGGATCTTCTGCTGTTCTTTAGGACTCTCCGGACTTTCACAGACAGATGTGATGACCGGTGCAGAACCTACCAGCACTTCCAGGTAAGTGAAGACCAACCTGCACAGAAATGGACTTCAAACAGGCCTACAAACATCTGCTTTTCCATAGTGTTTGATTATTTGTGTTTTGACACATACAGAGGATTGACTCTGGATTTGACCAGGTTGGTCCTTTCCCTTCTAACACCACAGATTTTTAGAAACACGTTAGTATTTTAGCCAAGTGAGATTGCCCTAGCCTTTCTTTAATTGCTTGTGTATGAGTCTAGAAACTCAATGGAACATTTTTGACTTGTTGTTTAGTGACATGTCAGCATCGTTAGTGGATGACAAGATACAGCAGTCCATCCTGAATTCTTTCAGTGGGGAGACCAGATGGTCTATCAGTCAGTGTGAGAGCAGACGAACCTAAATGGGAACTTTAGGCTGGATTTGATCTTTAACCTCTGCTTGACCCCTGCTGAGTTTCACCCTCATCCATCAGTGGAGGAGCCTTGTTGTCTTGTCTAACATAGAGGTGAGAGGGTCAGTCCAGAAGACTCGGTTTCTCTTTGTGGCTCAGAGTGGACTGGCTCCAGGGTTTATATTTCAAAACAACAGTAAAACTCTCACACAGGCTTTGTTTTGGAAACCCTTTACCACCCACCGTTCCACTTACGGGACTCGTTATTTAGAACTTTCACAGACTCCCAGCATGTGTTGAACATGCAATATTTATATATGGATAGATTTGACTTCTTTTTTTCTTTTTGGTCATTGTAGTTATTTTAAAAAGACGCATTGTCTTTGTTGTCAAACTAATCTAGGTGCAGAATATACATCTGAAGCCTTAAAACATGGTATCTTCCTAGCTTCAAAGCAGTGTGGCAGCCCAACAGTGTAAGCCTGACAATGAGGTTTAAGGTTTACTTTCATGAAACTAAATGTGAGCTCCCAAACCACAGTATGAAAATCTTTGTCAATGCTGTTCTTCTGGAGAGTTCTGGTGAAATTTTGGAAACATTTGATATCCAGGCCTAAATTTGGGTAATTAAGCAGAAAGATACAGTAGTTTGATCGATGGATGGGTGAATGGATGGTTGGTTGGACATAGATACAACAAGATAGATACTCTTGATATGTTGCTGTCTTCTGGCATTATCTGAAAAAGAAATCTAATTTCATTTGAATTATAGTGCCAGCCTTACCATGTGTATGTGGGTTTACATCACGTCACCAATTATGACAACAGAGAATGTAATTTGTAATTGTTAAGCTGGTTGTCAGCTCTATGTCAACCATGAAGATACAATGACCCCTCTAGAAATGTTCAACTTTATAAAGGGGCTATTGTTTGTAAAGTGCTTAGATTCAGGAAGATGACAGAAGAGAGGAATTAAGGTTAATGCAGTGGGTGTGAATTGGTGTGGGCATGGTAAATGTCAGGGTGGGACTTTATTAAAGAGGTAGCAGTAAAATGTCAAACAGTAAATCAAGCTGCAGAAGCAATATGGAACCTATTCTCCTGTTTACTTGGAGAATGTAACATCCTGCCAAGTTGGCTGGGCTGAAAGTGGATTAACCCACATTTTCCATACTGGCCTGTGTGCACTAAACTCTTATTTTGCTTTAGTTGCATTTTCTTCAGTGTTATTATGGAGAAAATGTAATTCCCATTGTAACTGTTCTGCTGTAATGTGGGCTGTGCCTTGTATGCCGATTTCCATGCTTTAATGACACACAGACATGAACATGTATTTAGAGGAATAAACAAATAAAGATCTAACACCACAGATTTTTAGAAACATGTTAGTATTTTAGTGAGATTGTCCTAGCCTTTCTTTAATTGCTTGTTTATGAGTCTAGAAACTCAATGGAACATTTTTGACTTGTTGTTTAGTGACATGTCAGCATCGTTAGTGGAGGACAAGATACAGCAGTCCATCCTGAATTCTTTCAGTGGGGAGACCAGATGGTCTATCAGTCAGTGTGAGAGCAGACAAACCTAAATGGGAACTTTAGGCTGGATTTGATCTTTAACCTCTGTCTATGAAAGTCCGGAGAGTCCTGAAGAACAGCACAGTGACTGGCTGGTTAATGTTGTGGTCTACCAGCAACAAAAATTTTAAGAATTCACATACTTGATTGTATGTGAATTCTTTGTTTTTTATATCTTTATTTGTTTATTCCTCTAAATACATGTTCATGTCACTGTACGACTACAAGATTGCAGATGATGGTTGGCTGTGTAGCAGTTACAAACCACAGACATTTACAAGCATGTGGCCAATCACTGATTGGCATCTCTCCCTTGAGGACATATTAGTCTCAAATGTCTCTGCACACAGACACAGTCATGCACCACGGCTCCAGACTAACCTTTTCCACTGGTAGCACTGGTGCTATTAACTTTCCCAGTTGGTTGCACCAGCACAGGATTTGGTCACACCATGGTATTAATCAATGACTTTACATGATGATGATGAATAGATGCTGTTAGTAAAGCCCTGAAATCTAACTCTAAGATGTTTTTCATCCAGCCTTGACTGTGAATTAATCTTTATGGTTATGTCATGACTCAGTGATAGGGTTGCAAGCAAAAAGAAAGACGACACATTTTCCGATGATATATATATATATATATATATATATATGAAAGAATGTAAACATAGTTTTGGGGAATATAATTAGGCATACGGACAGATCATGAAACATCTATCTACTGTTGTGGTTGCATGTTGTGATTACATACACCAATCCAAAACTAAACTACAAATCAAAACCATCACCATCTACAACAGGACTGCTACAACCACTACCCCCTGTATAAAGTATAACTGTAGTTTCTTTATTCTTTTTTTTCTACCAAAAGTATTGCCTGTACTTTCAGCTAAATATTAACAACTATATCCCTTACATGTGGAGGAGACTCAAACTACAATTCCAAACACACTTTAATTAAAAAAGTTGAACTTTATTAAAATATCTTAAAGACATAGCCATGTCACATACACATCTTCTTGTACACAACTGTCTTATTCACATCAGTAATAATTTCTAAAGTGTAAGGGAAGTGTAAGGGACACAAGCAAGACATTTTAAAAGCAGACAAAATAAAAAGGAGTAACTTTCACATTACTATAGTTCATAGATACATTGTTCCCCAGTTCACTTCAACTGGAGTCTATAAATTAAAAACCAAAGTGAAGCTAAGTCACAAAATGTTTAAGAAAGCCTGCAGTCGGACAAGTCTGCATGGCCATCGCCCGTATGGAGAGGCATTTTTAATGGAATAATTAAAAGTGAAATTAATTCACACAATGGCAGAGCAAAAACCCCCAGTGTTGTGTTAATTTTTTGTCATTTTCTGAGACAACACTCAACGAGAAAAGTATTTACAGACTATTCCTGCTGGCATTCCAAGACAATCTAATGTTTATCAGCTGTCTGAGTCAGCTGGGATCAATAGTCTGACATGCAATAAATCTCAAAGCAACATACAATTAATGTTATGACAAATGCTCACAGGGTACTTTCCTTTTTCCAGTTAGTTATGTGACAAGATTAACTTGGAGAAAAAAAGACTTCAGATCAACATGTGTGTATCAAGTATTCCTTTTGTATGACTGAAATGTAGCATCTTCTCTCCTACTGTCGTCAGGACTCTATAAAATATTAACTGCAAAAATACTTTGATTGGAACGTGGTTTAACCAAAAATACATCACGTTTTCATTCAATGGTGATGGTATGTCAGACAAAACTTTCCTAAACTCTTAATAATTTCACAATGTGTTTCCTCAAAGCCAGCCTAAATCTCAAAAACCCATTCTCTTTACAGTTTTAGTCTGGAAAGTTTTAAATGAAGCATGCAACAGCATTAATACATATAATGAAATGAAATTCCTGATGACTGCCCACAGTGAGCAAGGTGAAAACTGTGACTTGGCTTTTCAAGGTTAGAAAAACACGTTGGTCTGTTAAAAGCACCTATTGGACATATTACTTGTTTTAGTATTCTAAAACATTTATTTAATATAATGTAAAATCTTGAAATAAGAGATTTTACAGTAGTATTAGATCTTTAGGTCAGAAAAAGCGTCAAAGATATCTAGGTTAACGTCATATCTTGAATTTAAATTTCTTCTTTACTACTTACAGTTACTTATAGCACCAAAATGCTTATTTGTTGTGTTTTAAACTAATAGATACAGGAAGTTATAAGCAGGCCTGTTGGCTTGTGGCTGTGTGTGTGTTGGTTCAATGTAGTTTGTGTAGTTTCATTCATCTAGGTAGTACAGCGTCAGGTCAAAATGAAACAATAAATTGGACTGTTGCTGTAGAGGCGTTGATGCTTCTCCACACATTCAAAGGGTTACATCAGTTCTACTGGAATTACGTTACCTGTGGAAAGGACATTCAGAGGGCACCTCTCCTGTGGTGTGTCTCAACAGGTTGCCTAAGTCAGGATATTTGTCACTTACAGTCCCATTGTCAAGGCCTCAGTATGCTTCAAACTAAGGGTTTGTCGGATTTATCAACGTCATCTGAAGCCACCTTTCTGATGATTGAATCAAAGGCTGTGCTGAATAACTTGGACAAACACGTCCACTTTATGCAGATTGGCCAAATGTGTGCACGTGTGAAAGTAGAAGTTTGAATTTCTTTATCAAGGTCTTCCATCACTTTGCTTGTGAACATAGGAGTGTAACACCATTAATGCCTTTGAAGAGAGACTGTCGTAAAGTGTGTGCCCTTATCCCCATTTGTGCGAGTCAACACATCTTGACTACAACATGATTCAAGAGACACAAGGTTGTTGGCAAGAGATCAGGGTGGCAGCATGATGCTGCCACAAGGCGACGACTGCTTTTCACCGTGCCTTTCATTGAGTATATTTATAACTAGTAGAAACATTGATTTTAGACGGGCTCAGACAAACCAGTTTGTTTGAAGCATGAGGCGCCCCCCCCTTTTCAGGCGTTTTTTCATCAATTCATGTGACAATAACTTTTATGTGAAACTTCCTGCAGACGTTTAAATGCCTGGTACTCCCCACCAGTCAGTAGAACTGAAGAAGGCCAGAGGTGAGAAACTCCTTCAGTTCTACACCTTCAGTCCAGTGAGTGGTTTCATTTCGACCTGACAATGTCACAAGTTGTTTGTAGGTTTGCTGAAGTAAAAACATTGACACCTTTACCCCCACCGTGGGATCAGTGCCCCAAAATCCAGAACGTCACGGTATCCCCCCAGCACTCTGTTGTGGGAAAACTGCTCCATCAGCAACAAGGGCGCTTCAGTAAAGTTTCTGCCTCCTCAGCGGTACCGTCCGACAGGCAGTACCTTCATACAGGTGAAGCTGTCAGGGTACTTAGACAGCACCACAGGGTTGCCGTCCAAACGGACCTCATTGAGGCTTGGTCGTAGGTAGTAGGTGTCATTGGACCTGCAGAAGGTGTTCACGCTGACCTCCGTGATGTTGTTGTTCTGGACGAAATGGAAACAGTGTTGAGAAGGAAACAGAGTAAAGCTGGTGAAATAACAATCCTCAGGATCAGGTAAAAATACTAAAATCTCACTAAGTAAGTTTTATCAAAAAGTTATTTTAATTTGTTTTAAATTAAATCTAGAACACAAAACAGTACAGCAATTTGGGGGTGTCAGTCATTTCTGAAGTCTTTTTATTTGTGTATATTTTTGCAGTAAAATACAAACCTGTAGATGTATGGTCCGAACGCTGTCAGGAATCTGTGGAACAGCTTCCAGCTGGTTGTCGGCAAGGAACAGGTTGATCAGCTTGGTCATTTTCTGTTGAAGAAACAAATTCACACCATTGACACCCTGTAGATTCAGTTGAGTTGCAGTATACACAACATGCTTGGCTGTAAACCAGATATACTTAGGGAATAGTAAAGTTGTGAATATGACTTATTTGGATCTGTTAACATTTGGGGAAATATGCTTTTTTGTTTTCCTTTTGTGATTGAGATGAACAGATCGATATCTGAAGCTGGAGTCATGATGGGGTGAGTGAACTTAGCAAAAAAGACTCACTAATTATTTTCTTTCATTTCTTTAATCTGTACACAAACATAAATGTAAAAAACAACAGGTTGTGGTTTTACGGGGAGTTAGGAGCTGCAACTCTTTCGTGTTGAAAAACAGCTGAGTGTAGCGACTGTGTGCAGCTTCCTGAAGTCATGTCATCACACTAAGGTTGCCAGGCATGGTACCATTGTTCCTGTACAGAGACTCGCCAACCGTATCTTGCGACCGGTACTATAGCTGAAGGGAAGGAATTACTGTCAAGAAAGGATTTAAACATATAACTCCCCCTAAAACCACAAACTTCTCATCTCACTCTTGGGATAAAGAAAATTAGCAATATATCCTAAAATGTTGAATTATTGAACTAACTAACGTAAGTGTTCCAAGTGTCTCTGTAATAGTTTTCTATAATATGTTGCACAGTAACCTAGTTAACCTAATAGTATCTTGTAGTAAGTTGTATAATATTTGCGTAGAGAAGAGATTCACAGAACAGTACAGTACAGGATTTGGACAGCCTGCCTTCATCTTCAGCATTACACTGCTGGTTCACTGTCAGTTTGGTTATATCATTGAAGCTTTTGTTCATTTGTCTGTATCTCTCTGAAGATCACTGATAGACAAATAGTTCTCTTCATTTTTAAAAAGCCTTGATTTGCCCCATCCTTTAGATCTGACTGAGATATTCCTAATTGAAATATTTGGGAGAGGTGATGACGTGTGTACCTTGAAAGCATTAGCTTTGACACCCTTGGTTTTGAGGAGGTTGTTATTGGCGTTGAAGGATGTGAGTTTGGCAGGGAGCATAGGAAGTTTGACCAGTCTGTTCTCAGCCAGAGACAATTCCTCTAGCAAGACCAGCTTAGAGAACGCCCCATCTTCAATCTCTGAGATCAGGTTCCCCGTCAGGTCGATCCGCTTCAGAGTCACTGTTGATAGATTGCATCATTACAAGGTGGGTAGTACCAGACAGGTGACACATTAAAGGAACCAACATAAAGTTTGGTAGTAAGGAGCATTTAGAACAGCCTCAGTGCTCCTTGGCATTATTTCTAATGCAAGTCTGTGGAACTCTACTGAAGGGATTAACACCATTCTTCCAGAAGATATTCCCTCATTTGGTGTTTTGATGAAAGCGCTGTCTAACATTATAGCCCTAAATCTCACATAGGTGTTCAATTGGTTTTGGACTGCGAAGCCGTAGGATATAATTCACATTTTCATACTTCAAACCATTCAGTGACCCCTCGTACCCTATGGATTGGGGAATTGTCATCCAAGAAGAGAAATGTTTCATCATAGATTAAAGCTGATCACTCAGAGCAACTTTGTGTTGGTTTGCAGTGACCCTTCCCTCTAAGTTGACCCAAACCATGTCAATGCCAGTTCCCCTCAAAACATAACATAGGCACTAGATCCCTTCACCTTAGGGGTCAAGCATTCCCTCTCTATGTGTCAACAGGCTGTTCTTGCCCTCACAGTCTTATCACATCGTGCAGTGACACTCACAAACCAGCATCAGAATCATCAAATGTGTGCTTTCAACCACAACCAACCATATTTACTGATGTCTTCCCAAAAGCTCTAAATGCAGATGTCACTTTCGTGACTGTTACTAATGAAACACAAGCCAGTCAAGTAGACTTTGTTGCCGAAGCTCCTGCCTCAACAATAATTGCCTGCTCAGCCTTTTTATACATGCCACAGAGTGTGCATGTTAATTGCTTGGTATCATTCGGTGCACCTGTGTGGAAGCATATGCATTTCTAATGTTCTGTTACTCATTTATTTGCATCTGTCTGTCAAATTGTTCTTCCAGAATTATTGTCCCTATGCAGACGATTGTTGTCCAGCACAAAGTTCTTGCAGTGTAATACTTTTCAGTGACCAAGACATAGACCAGATAACCAGCTAAATTGTTCGAACAAGAACCTGTTAAATGTTATTGTAGATGTATGTTTGTGAACTAGAGTTTCTTTGGGTTTATCATTACAGTTGACAAAGTGCAGCCAATCAAGTGAGTTTGGCATTATACAACTGTTTTCATAGGTTGATTAGTAGTGAAGACTAGTAAAGTGGTCTTCACCTGTAAAAGTGGTAGAGTGCTCCTTCAACACAAATGACTACAGGGGCTTTTTCTTAATAGTAAAATGCGGTATTAAAAGATTTAAATCAGGAAATATCTAATCCAAGAACATGACCAAGAATCTGACGAAGCACTCACCACCAACTTTCAGTCTTTGACAGCTAGCAGGACAAACTCGGCTGAACAATCAACAGGTTGTGATCCTTACTTACCAATGTCAGCAAAGTCTTTGGTGCTGATCTTTTTGATCTTGTTGAAGCGAGCATACAGGTAGGCTGTCTCCTTAGGCAAGGTGGGAACACTGGTCATGTCTGGACTGACCTCCTCACAGTACACTGAACCAGTCAGACACACACACAGCAGGCACGTTGGCAGATCTGCAACACAGAGGCATCAGAGTCTTGTTTAAATTTATATCAATGGGCACCTACTGTGGGCAGGATGGAAAGCTTTGACTAATTTTGCTCTCACAGCAATTTTAACAACAAACCATTAATCAAGCTTACTTTAGTTCAAACTATAGTTGCACCTAACAATTATGATCATGTTTTCAAATGTCTTATTATGACATTTGACAAGATATGTCTTGTCTGACCAACCAAACCACCAAGGATATCCAGTTCATCACATAAGACAAAGAAACCAAAAGAATCTGTGAAATTTTGAGAAGATGGAAACTGGTTGTTTCATATTGCTTTTTGAAAAATGACTTTAACAATAAATTTACTAATCAGTTAGTTGACTCATCAGCTTTAATCAGTTTCATATGACACAACAGCATAGCAAACAATTCAACAATCAAACCCATATTTTCCTACCTGTGTAGTTTGAAAGAATTTTATGGTAAAAAATTTACAATTTTTTTAAATAGTAAAGCCTCTTACATGTTTTTCTTACTTTATATCTTCTTTAACTCTTTATGTAGGAGTCATTTATCCCTAGTTCACCTGCCGCTAGTTCAAAACATGCAGCAGCGAGACCAGCCAAGAACATAGCCTTGGTCCATGGGATGCCAGCCTTACCATGTGGAAAACCAAGGAGCCCTAAGGAGAGTTTTATTGTTTGCATGGACTGGCTCAAGGTTACATTTCCAAACTCCTCAGTTCTTGTTCTACTTTCAGACCCCTCAGAGTCTACTAGTCTGATGGGTATGAGTTCCCCAAACCCCTACAAACGTCGTCTTTGAGATAGATATTACGTAACACACTTTAAACTGGCGAGTAGTTTTAAACTCCGTCTATAATTTAAAATTTGATGTTCTTCTGTGGCGCTCATGAGGTAAACAGATCTTTCTCTTACCAATGGGATCTCCTCCCTCTGAGATTGGGCTGTCATCAGGTTCATCACCAAGAGGCAGCGCCCTCTGCAGGAGAAAACATGGCCTGTTCATATACTGGCCAGCTCGTTGGCTATTGCAAAACATTGATACTGCCAGGGTTAGGAGGTCAGTTTTGGAAATATAAGCACATTGCACTGTGTCACATTTGTATTACCAATTAAAGATGGAAAGAAATCCTATAAATATCTGCATTGTGCTTGGCTTAACCTGGAGTCTGCTGTTACACTTCCATGTAAGAAGTAAAATACAAAACGAACTATTCGTCAGCCAGTGCACTTAAACAAGGTGGTCAGGTTTTGCTTAGGTTTGATTTAATGGTTGAACTCAATAAAATGACACTAACAGCTTGACAGTTTTCTCTCACAGCCACAGGCATGTAGACCGGGATTATTTGGAAAATACACTGATGATGATCGTGGCAATATTAAGTCTTGGATTAAACTGAATGTGTGATTTTAATCATTGGAGATTAAGAACTTTAGTCTGTTGGATTTAATAAATAAAGGCTAAGTGGGCATTCAGACCCAAAAAGCCCCACAAGAGTCTGGGATAGTGTGCCGTGTTGCTTTAACTATGGGTGAGAAGAGCAAATACAGTCCAACATGTCCAGCTTCAGTAACAGATCCATGAGTTCTCACCCCAAAACACTGTTCAGCAGTTTATAATACAGTGAGCCTGAAGTTTTCAAACAGACTTTTCATAATAATCACTCTTTTCCACAATATCCAGATGATTTACACCATTACAAAGTCTTTTACCAAGAATGTGTGCTTGGATGTATTTGATTGGGCCAATGCCGTGTGTTTTTGCAAGATGTTTCCGCTAAAGTTTATTCAGTTTATTCAGAGTCGGAGCCTCTGTATTGAACACAGTGGTCTGTGGTTTGTCTGAACACAGACTCTGTTCAGTGCCCTCATTATCAACAATCTGGAGCAGATTCTCAGACTATACTGGCTGGCAGATCTTTTTGTAGCAGTCCACATCATATTCCACAGCTGGTTACTGCTGATGACTGTCCACAGCTTTAACTGATTTTAATTATTGGTGAGCTGCAGTGTTGAACATTGTTTCTTTTTTTAGATTTCCATTCTTGTCCAGAGTGATGACTAACACTGCTCTTCCTGATATTCAGCTGTTGAGGATAAGTAACCATACCTGGTTCATGTTTTCATTCGTGTCTTTGTACTTACAGTGACCCATGTGCAGGCTTTGTAAAATGAAGCCGGTGTAATATTGTGGTGATGTAATGTAGGAGCCAATGAGGATCAGGTTCCTGACCCCAGAAGCCTTTAGACCTTTGGATGTTGTGATAAACTCGCCCGTCAGCCTGAGGAGTTTTGGGCCTATGAATGGCTCCTGGCAAATTCAAATCTTTGAACTGTGGTTGACGGGAAAGATATCACCAATACGTTCGCCACTGAAGCTCATGGATCTGAGGGCTTTTCAACCAGAGAAGGTAACTAATCTGCTACCAGTAAAGTAATAAAAGTTATAATCCTACATCCCTGTTGGTCTAATGGTTGGTAAGTTTATCCTCCACCATTGAGGGCCTGGATTTAGTCCGTTTGAGTGGCTATAACCAATCAAAGTATCCCTGAACAAAATACCAAACCTGTGGTGGGTCTCTGAACTAAAACATCTAAAGCCCTAAAACAAGTCAAAGGAAGAAAACAGAATTTTCCACAATGCAGATTAAAAGGTTAGCCGAAACGAAGCCTGTGGTTAATTGTAGCAGTAGTAAGGTATGAGTGCTGTCCCTGAAGGGTCTGGCACTGACAGGGTCTTGTATGAAAAACAGCTGGTCACAAATGAAATTTTTACTCATTAAAATTGAAGTTACGTTTCATAGCCATATTATTTCATTCCCTCTCATTCTCTGGGTTGTTTGTGGGTCTTTCACTCCCTGCAAGAGATTCCCGAAGGGCAAACCAGACCAGACTGTGGTTTTATTTCATCCAAATATTTCTTGAAGAGGTTTGTGTGGTTAGTTGAGGGTTAGTGTGGTCAATTTTGGTTGACTGGTGGAAGAACAAGTTAGACAGAGCAAGGTGTGTTTGTGTGTGTGTGTGTGTGTGTGTGTGTGAATGAATTATCTCTGGGAGGAGGATGGTGAAGTCAAGTGCTGACAGTTTCTGTCATTAGCAAGTTAGAGAAAGCAAATTCAATTAAGTTTAACCATGAAAGGGATTATTATTATTAGCTTTTAGAATACAGTAATGTGCCTGAACATTATCAACTTTTAACCAAGACCTAATCATCTCTGGGGATTAGTAAAGTCTTATATCTGATCCTTTTTTCATTTGTTTTAATTATCTTATGTTATATCTTATATTTTCTTACTTTGTTTGTTCAATTACCTGGAAACATTATGTAACACTGTTAACCATTAAGTGTAAGGATTGTCTTGTGAAGTCATGCTGCAAGTTAACGGCAAAAACAAACTAGTGATCAAAACAATTTACTTGCTGACATTTTAGTAGATAACATTTTTCAAGGCATACTTTATATAGATTAATTTGTTGAGTTATTTAAGATAACTTTTTTTGGCAGAGAAGTATGATGTAGGTAATAAAGCTCTTACCCTAGCCCTCCTTGATTTCAAATGGTCACTGAAGTATCCGTTCAGCTCCCTGGCAGGTAGAGATCCCGGTATCAGCTGTGAGTCCTGGTCAGACCTCCTGGCCGAGGCTGCCACCAGCCAAGGCACCAGCATACAGGTGAATAAGAGAGCCTTCATGCTGTCCAAAGCAGTGTGATGCCGACACACCAGCTCGCCTTAAAGCCTGAGTTTGGGTCAGCAGCTGCTCTCTGCTACGAGCCCCTGTTGGGATGTGTCAAATGACTGTATTTAAAGGCTGAACCAGTAGCTTCCAGCAGACTCTTAAAGCAGAGTTTATAGAACAGAGCACTTAACCCTTCCCTGACCACCCACCAGAGAGAGCGAGAGAGAGAGCGAGAGAGAGAGCGAGAGAGAGAGCGAGAGAGAGAGAGAGAGAGAGAGAGAGAGAGAGAGAGAGAATGTACAGAAAGAGGCACATATGGAAAAAGTCACAGAGTCAGTGACAGAATAAAGTGTCTTTTTTTCTTCTGTTAAATGACCCTTAAATGTGTACAGGAAAAAATACACAGCAAAAACTGCAGTGAATGCAGAAAAATTGAAAGTTGACAACCACAGTGTGAGTGTGTTTTGTCAGGAGGAATGTCTGTGGTCGCTGCCCAGCCACTCAGTAATGACTCGTAATAACCAACCTATCTTTCATTAGGCTGGATGAGTGGGTCTTTTTCTGCACTGGCTCTGTTTTTCTTTCAGCCGTTGGTCAGACAACACATTTAGCAGCCGTTACACAGGCATTGATTATAGGCAAAAATGTATGTGATCATTTTGGACTGACCATAAGTCGAATCTGCTTTTCTTTCTGTACGAGTCCTCTCTGAGTGACTGAGATTTCAGGCTAGGGTTGATGTTACTCTGTGCATTCACCTCTTTGAAATTTACAACCAGTGAAGCTGGTTTGGGAAAGGTAATAATTTCTCAGGATGTAATGTGAATACAGACAAAGCTAATGTGCAAAGAGGTGTGTTACTGGACAAGAGTTTTATCCAAGTGATCTAATTTGCATGGTTACATGGTTCTGATGAAACGGCATTAAGCCGTTTAAATGTTTTCAATTTAACGTCTAATTGAATTTTGAGATGGGAAGCATTCAATTTGAGCTGCGATAGATTGGTAGATTGGTGTGTGTGCAATATTATATTTTTATATATCACAACAAATGGCGTCTAGTATAGTTTAGTTTAATAGGATCCCTATTAGCTAACATCGTGACATCAACTTGTCTTCCTGGGGTCCAACACAGACATTTATTGATTTAACAAACAATTATATACATTAAATACATACAAACGTCATCTTGCATACAAAAATACATTACAGTGCATTTGGAAAACATCTATACGCGTTGAATACTCAAGGTATGACAACCAAATTTTAGGGGTGACATATTAGACTAGATTAGTATTCTCCACCACCATCAGTCAAGTCAAAAGGATGTTCATCACTCCAGTAGAGTTTTCCAGACTTTGATAATCTATGACAAGGACCACTGAAGCTGTTGTGGAGGCTCATATGGAACAACACCTTACTAATACACTTTATGATGGGTTTTACTTTGATTTGTCACTTGTCTGTATGTGGAATTACAGCTGTAATATTGAGGAGTTGGTTCTTCTCTGTCGTTATTGGTGTGATGTAATGTGTGAACAGATACTAAGCACAGATTAAGTGTGTCTTCATTCACTGTGTAGTTGTCTTATGAGTTCATGTCAGAGTGGCTATAGAAACTTTCAGGATTGTAGGCATGGACTGACATATGTTTCTCTGTACATGAAGCTTAGTTTTAAATCAGTGCACTGTTTGAATAAAAGAGTTATGTCAGAAGCACTAAGGTGCTCTATTTAAACCAACTGAGGACTCTATTCGTGAGACTGGAGCCACGACAGTCCCTCCAGCAGCAGGACTTGGTTTCCTTATTGCTTCCTTCCTGATGTTGAGGTGTCTTGAATGACAATGTTGTGCAAAAGTTCAGATGCTTCTCATCTTTGAACATTTCTGACTATCTGTTCTGCTTTCTGATACAATATATAAAATTCAGTCGGTTGTTTTATAATAACTTATCATAACTTCACAGGTAGAGCAACACACCAACAGTTTCATGGCTTGTCCAGTCTTTGTATTGATTTTGATAAGTGGAATGGGTGATAAGCTGTGAAATAGTAAAGCAGTAACAGGCAGAATTTACCACTGTCAATGACACTCCCTTCATCAGTTATATAAATTTCACCTTTTCAGGTGTATCTTTGATGTCAGGAATAAATTAATCAATCTTACTGAAAATTATGGGGTTTTTTTTGGAGTTGCTTGTTATATTCACAATCATCTTCAATCCTTCATTTATGGGAATTGTTTGGAGTCTTCTACCATGCCAGGTGTAGAAGGCATCATCTGTGTTGAGATTTCTCATGTGCATCATTTTAAAACCGAATTTCGATCTAATAGTCTTTGGCCTTTATAGTTTTGGCAACATCTGCATGCAAAAAGCTACACATAATCATCAATGCCTGAGAGAAAAACAGACATTTTCCATGACGTGGCAGGACGCTGGATATTTGCTCGGGAAAAAAAGTCAAAATGGTAATTTGGGTAAATAGTTCAGTACCTTCTAATAGGTTCAGTCTAGCATTCACAGGGCTCCAGACTAACTTTTTGCATTGGTTGCACTGGTGCGCAAAATTTAGGTGCACCCAAATTTTTCATTGTGTCGCCTTTAACGCCATAAGGTCACCTTTTTATCGCTCTCCATAACTTTCATATAATGTGAATGATTTTTAAACAAGAATGAGGTGTAGAGAAATGCTTGTCTTTATTTGAAGCACAATTATATATAAAAAGTTCTCTTTCACAAAGGCCACTTTCTCTACACACTTGTCACGGCATATCGTGTGTTTTTTAGACATGTTGTGTTTTTTTAAAGTTTCGATACGAAACGTTGTTGACCCGCTCACGAATGCACTATTCCGACCATATTCTGACCGCACTCCTGACAGTACACGCAGTGCATTGCGTTACGTCCTTTGTTGTACCTCAGCCAGGGAAATTGTTTCAGCCAGTCCTGTCTGAAGGAATATATTTTGGCCTTTTTAATTTGGGTCTCGGAGCCGGGACTATCCCAGACTCAGTTGTCTCCTCCTCTAATTCCGAGTCTGATGCTGTCGCCGAAAGACGGGGGCTTGGTATCTCACCAGGGACCGAAGGCTCCATGTTTTGACGGGATGGACTCTCAGTAGTGGGGATGGACGGGATTATAGTAGTAGAGCTGGTTGTAGGCTTGGTTTTCCTAATGAAAAAACTTTCAATATTTCTGCCTCTCTTCATTTTCCCTTGTTTTGTCACGTTTATTTTATTTTTCCGTTTCAGTTAGTCAGCTATTCTGGTGCTCAGGTCGCGCGCAATTTTTAAACACACGCAATTTAGCGCTGTGAACAGGACCACAGCCAATCAGAGGCAAAGACCCGCCCGAGCTCTGTCTCTTATTGGTTTAGAACACGATATGATCCTACCATGAGTGTGTGAGTTCGGTCACAGGAGAACACAGAGAGATGACACGCTTGCGTAATAAACCCAGGCAGCGTCAGGTGCACCAGTGCAACCAAGAAAAATTATTAGTCGCATGTGCGACCAAATTGGTTGCACTCTGGAGCCCTGATTCATTTATGAGGCCCATTAGCTGTATTTCTGAATGAGTGTTTTATATGAACTTCACACAAATGACCAATATCAGACATTGGTGCAACAATAGATTAGGTATATGTACTTCTTTGGTGTTCTTTTATTATTATTATTGTTATATATTATATAATTATTCTTTTTGCCTTTATTGGACAACTGACAGTGAAGTCAAGAAACTGAGGGAGGGAGACGAGATGTTACAGTATGACATCCAATAAAGGTCTCCAGGTGGAATCGAACAGTGGATATTTCAGTTATCTGGCTTGCACCATAACCTTTTTTGACGCTGGTCTGTGGCAAGTGCAGGGGGTCTCTATTCTCCTAGTGATGAGAAGGCAGAATCTTTAACCCGATTGGTTTTATCCACCTGCCACTCGTGAACCGACTCCTGAACTACTGGTATTCTTTTGTTTCTTCTAGCACTTAAGTCCGATTCAACAGGAACAAAATAAAGCTAACCAAAACTGTCTTGGTTAGTATTTCCACTCTTCCAACAATCACCAACTCTAGTTTGGTTGAGGGAAACCCTTAATTCACTGAGTTACAGGTGAAACTACACACTGTTTCCCCTAGCTGCCTCTCTGCCATTTCTGGCCTCTTTGTGCTGCTGGGTTAGCTCACTGAAAGACAGTCACTCATTCTTCACTGCTGTTATGCAACCCATTATACAACAAACTATGATGCACTGTGTGTTCTGACACCTTTTGTATCAGAACCAGCTTTAACATTTTCAGCAGTTTGAGCTACAGTAGCTCGTCTGTTGGATCGGACCACATGGGCCAGCCTTCGCTCCCCAAGTACATCAGTGAACCTTGGCTGCCCATGACCCTGTCTCCGGTTCCTTCCTTGGACCACTTTTGATAGGTACCGATCACTGCAGACCAGGAACACCCCACAAGAGCTGCAGTTTTGGAAATGCTCTGACCCAGTCGTCAAGCCATCACAGTCTGGCCCTTGTCAAAGTCACTCAAATCCTCACTGCCCATTTTTGCTGTTTCTAACCCATCAACTTTGAGGACAAAATAAAACTAGTTAACATGATGAACAGAATAAAAATGTTCCTAAAGATGACCGACAAAGGTGAATAGGTTCTCAGTGGTCTGCGTGAACTCTAACCAGAACAATGATCCCTGGAAGATATTGTGAGAACATTCTGGACAAGTCATATCTCAGCTTTTCATCCCTTTAATCAATGCATCTCTATGGTTTAATTTTTATCAGACCTCTACAGCCTCGCTTTTCAAAAGAGTTATGAAGTGCTGTACAGGCAATAACACATCGATAAATAACTGCTAATATGATAAACACAACAAACGCCAGAAACGAATCAAAAACAGAATTATTGGAAAATGGCTGAAAAAAGTATGGGAGAAATTTCCAAAGCAGAAAGGCCAAGAGATTCTCAGTAATAAAAAGAAGAGACTCTGTTCACTCAGTCTATTCAACAGCTGCTGAGGTCCAGCTGTTCTTGGGTTGATTTCAACCTTGGTTGTCAAACCAGAGAGATGTTGGGCTTCCCCAGAGCAGTTCTTAAGAATGTGCTTTTTTTTGGTGTTGTCCCTAGACACGGTAAAATGAAAGAAAAAAAACATGACAAGAGGCAGTACTTCTCTATAAACAAGCAGAGCGAAAGAGCAAAGACTGAAGTTTAACGGCAAACCAGTTAAATAGAAAACATGTGACTATTTCAAAATTCAAGAGGAGAGGAAAAAGAAGGGGGCCCAGATATAAACATCCAAGGAACATGAGCCCAGACTGTTACAGGTGTGTTAGCAATTATGAACACCTTTAAACTTTTACGACTCTGGGAAGAGGGCCAGCAACTGGAGAATGTTTTTACTCTCACTAATTTTATATAGCAGAGTTTGGGCTGTCAGGGTGGTTTCACTGGTATTCCACTGCACAATGCAGCAAGTCGATGGGGAAAGCCACCCGCAACACACTAACATTATTCCTGTCATGTTGACTACCTCATTGTGAATGTGAACATGAGTAAGCCCTTTTTCTAAAGCTTGCAACTTGAAAATCCTTGTGTTTTTGTACCAAAATAGAAATGGACATATATTAAAAGCAGTTCGCCTTGTTCATTTGTGCTGAAATCTTCAGAGAAAATGCAAAGAAATTGAAGAACTTTCTCAATTTGGATGAGGTTGCCGATGGATAAATGAGGAACAACAAGGACTGTGAACTGAGATGGACAGGCGAGAACTTCATCAGACACAATAGAGGATTTTTATCTTCTGATTATCAACACTCTCTTCCAGACTGGACTGGACTTAGTCTAACTTGGTCCAGCTCATTGAGATGCCCAAATCAGAAATACAAATGGCCACCCATTCTTAGTGATTGTGTAAGTTTTCTTGTTAACAAAGTCACTTGTGTTAAATTTTAAAATTCTGCATTTGTTGTATTTATGTTAACTACCTTGCAGTGTTCTTCCCTTGCTTTGTTGGTCCACTACTGCGTTTTTCATAGAGGTTACTGCCAGAAACTGTTGATCAGAGGAATAACGTTAAACTGGCAGAAGGAATGTGTGTCCCCGAACTGCGTGTGTCCTTGTGCACAATACAAACAAAACAAGGATCCACTCGTAACATACCATGAATGCTTTCAAAGTGAAAGTGTCTGAAAGTGTGTGCTGTTAACCCCAGTTTTACAGTTATCTTGTCATACCCCTCTCCACTAAATGGCCATTCAGAACAACTACTGTATAAACTCTTTCACCTTTGGATGTGGTCTGATGCCATGCTGACATAAAAACTAGTTTGTTTCTTAAGCACGACACCTACAATTGTAATCCGTAAGCTTTCTGTCCTTTTTGATTTGAAATCAACACTTCTTGAGCAGCTAATTACTGCAACCTACCTAATACACAGGAAGGGGCAACTGGATTATCTGTTTACAGTGCAACCAAACAAACAAATGTGTTTTTAATAAAAAATAAAAGCAACCGCGGTCTGATTTCATGCTGCGCATGGTGGGAGTAGTTTTCCACACAACAGCAGGAAACAGTAACAGGAGTTGGTTACCTGCTGAGGAATTGGAGGTGTGCAGCCTGTCTCCTGCAACACTTCATCTAACGCTTCATCTAACACCTCACTGTGGCTGCTCCTTGTTTATTTAATCCTTGCAAAATGTGAAACCGAGCCACTGTCAAAAACTTAAAAATCTTGTTTTGTAGATGCATGGTTGATGAACTATAGCAGTCAGTGCTAACCTGTATAAATACATAACGTTTTTTCTGTGACTGCTTCACAGTAAAAGACACCCAATGTTTCACTAGTTGAATACTTTTAATTAGGGCTGCACAACGAATTAAATTTCGCAAATTTGCCAAGGGCAATATCGAGATAAAGGTAAAATGCGCTAAAATGATGATTCCCACTAATCATTAATCATATCGCAATCCCAAAATCTGTCAAAATAATCACAATGTGATTTTTTTTTTTACCATATCCTGCAGCCATACTTTCAGTATGAAGTAGTGCAGTAGGTAATGTTCTGTTTGTAGTAGTGGTAAGTTAATACAGCTCTGAGACGCACAGTTGTCATTATGCGAATTGTCTGAATATTGTAGCTTCAATAACCAATTACATCTAACCTGAAATTCCACTAACAACTCAGACCTCAGTCCAGTCCGGAACTTAAAGTTCTGTCTTTAATTAACTTACAACCATTATTGTTTTTAAAACTGTGAAGAGGAAAAGGAAGAAACTCTGTTTGTGTTACATCCATACTGTATCATATCAGTGTTACTGGAATCCTTTTGGTCTCTTTTGTTCCATTTGGACACTTTTCCGCTTGATATTAAAGTCAGTTTTATTTATACAGCTTAAAATCACAAGTTTATCTCAGCGGGCTTTATAGTCTGTAGAACATATAACGCCCTCAATCGTTAGAACCTTGGTCCAGATAACAAAAAACTCATAAAATACAGTTTTTCAGCAAACTGGTAAAACTGGTTAACTTGTATTGTTAATGCTTGAGGTTTCCTGCTCCAAACCCACCACTTTTCTCCCATGTAAACACGATCATTATCACAGTTAACTTTTTTTATGGCTTATTTCTTCTGACAGCTGTGGTAGACGTGACAGTGAGCTGGGTTTTAGGGTGACAGGTGTAAGGGAGCGATACTTAACGGTATACTGAAGCCAACCTAGACAAAACAACATACGTCAGTGACTTTACTCCACACACAGACACCCATTGGACTGCAGAGTAGCTTTCGACACAGTGGACCACCTGGCTAGGCATTAAACAGCCTTGGTCTGCATGGGTCTGGCTGACAACTGACATGATGTATTAACCCACCGCTGAGAGCTGTGTGTCTTGGTGTTTTGACATACCCACCCGCTAGCTTTAGGCTGCTGCCAGCAGCTGCAGACCTGACAGTGAGGTTTTTTATTTTAGCTCAGAGACTCATTATGTAATGAGTGCTGCATGTTTTTCAAATTAAATGGTTGACACAAAACTACTTCTTTCAACTCCCTTATTAGCCTCTGTGAAACTAAACAGAGATGAAATCAAACTGACCTGCAGAAAATTATCGCACAACTGTGAACCTCTGTGGAGATTTTAAGCTTCTTATAGTTTTGGCTTTGTGCAACATTTACTGTATGGATCAGTCTTAGTGCTAAGACATAAATGGCTAAAACCACCATGAACCTTCCAGTGTCTCAGCGGTATCCAGCTTGGTGACAGACGGGTAGGATGCCAACCACCTCTGCTCTACTAGCTGGTCGAAGATGTCACAAACTGAGTCCTAGTGGACTGGATGAGCTGGTTGGGTACCAGTGATATTTGTTCTTCCTTTTTTTGTTGGGCTTCAGTGATGACCATGCAATGGTTGAAGTGGCTCACAAGCCTGCCTGTACCAGGTCACTCTGGTGGTTTCGTTTACTGCGGTGATGTTCCCTGCATGTCATGCACACACACTGTCATTTTGTCTTCAAGCCCCTACTTCTCCACAGCTTCCTTTAACTTTTCATTGAGGCGGTTTGCTGTGTGCCAGCCCGACAGGCTTCTAGTAAGCAACACCTTGCCAGTCCTCGGTAATGGAGTGGCAAGTGACGGTCATGTAGCTCTTAGCCATTAGGGCAGTCCAGCTATCTGTTATCAATGGTGAAGCTAGCTGCATTTGCTTCATTGACTTGCCTCCTTGCTGTTGATGTACAAGGTGATGGTGCCTCAGGATGGGATATGGTATGCTGGTTAAAGTAGATACATAATTTCCTGAAATCCTTGGCTGTCAACTAAACTACTAAACTATAACCAAACAGATTGATTGGGTTATCTTTTTCTGCCTGCTGTGCGTTGCCGTTCTTTTGTGCTAACACTGAGTGATGATTAGTAGATTACTGCTTAGAGGTATCCAGAATTCAAAGGAACATTGTTCAGTTGTTGTTGTTGCTCTGTTATATATTAAACACAGAATCATAGTGTTTTCAGGAAGCATTTTCTCTTTTCAGTCCGAAATGGTCCCACATAATACTTTGCTTCGCCGCTTCATTTTCCAAAGTTACTGCTTTCTTCCAGACTCCAAGATGGCTGCGTTTTCATAAAATAGTTGCATTGCCCCCTCTGGTTGCAGTTCGCAGAAAGTGGAACAGGCTTTGAAAATGCACCATTACGTGATTTGTTTATATTTATTTTATAGTCGATCGAATACATTTCACTTACTCAAGCAAATTCTTAACGATTGATTAATCGATCGTTAATTAATCGTTAACATCCCTACTTCAAAATCTTACATATGGCATACAGCCACACAGCAGCCCCCAAGAGGTCCTAAACATGACATGAACACACAACTTCTAAAACTGAGCCTGAGCTGACTGATATTAAATGGACATAATCTGTACGATAATGTGAGTTTCCTGTTTCATAGTGTTAAATGAAATTAGTTCTTAGGTATATATTATTGTAGGCCTGTTCTTTTTTATAATTTATTTATAATATTTTGGACGTGAACCCCTGTCCAGGAGAAGTATTCTGTCCCTCTATTTAATTTAGAAGTGAGTGTTTTTCCTCATGCCGAGCTTTGGTTCAAATACTGGCATTCAGCCTTGGAATTCAGTCCCAGAGGATCTCAGCATGACCTGATGGTTAAAACAGAATTACTGCAGCCTCCACAAGGAGACCACCACTTTTGTTTTAGAAACAACAGGTTAGGTTTTTTATATGATTCATATTTTATTTCAGAAAATGATTACCACAACAATAGACATTCAGCATGAACCAAAAAATGGACAATTATAAGTACATACACATAGCCATGTAAAATACAGAAAATGGCAAAAGAATACATATATAGCTGTGTAAGGAAATAAACAAATATAGAAATACTTTCATGGAAATGCATAAAAAATTAAATTTAATAACTAAGAATAGGTAATGGTAAATAAAATAAAGAAGAAAAACAATGTGCGCCATGAATGGTGTTCATAAGCTACTATAACAGAGTTCTACCAAAGACGTTTCTACTCACACCTATCACATAAATCCGTTTCCTGTCTCACACACCTAATCCTCAGGTCAAGACAAGTGAAGAAAATCTGAAGAGGCCTCAAATATGTACTTATGCTGCATATGGGGAAAACAGATAGTTGGCCACATAACAGATAGTAAACAACAGGTTAGTTGACGTCTACAACCTTTTTATTTTTTCCAGAGCTCAGCAGTTAAAGGCGAAGGTTGTATTGTTTTTCTGCCCTTTTGAATGGCCTCTTCCACTTTATATCTTTATTAGGAAAAGAGAAAACTCTTGTTTGATAGGTACATTTTTTTTTTTTTTTTTTTTACATCAACCATAATGTGACCTTTTTAAAAGCAGGGAAGTTCTAACTATAAATGCAGTTTGTTTCTGTTCAGATCAAATGAAATCTGTAAGATCTGTTTTGAAGGCCACTCCTTTGATAGCTTGTTTGCTTGATGTATATTGTATCACTCTGAAGTTGTATTGAAGAGGATTGTAGAGCTGCTGCTGGAAACTCCAGTATGCCCACTGTCTATGGTTCCTGTTGTCAGAGCCAGATGCAGAGCAGATGTTGGGGATGCATAGGGAGGAAGGCTAGGATTTAAAGTTTGCTGTTTCACATCAACTCTGTCATGCAACACAATTTCAGTGTAAGACATCTGATAAATTGCTGTTAGGTTGAAACTAGTGTAGGTTTAGGAATTGATGTCAGACCTGGACTGGAGCATGCTTTCAATTACCTCCCAATAAGTTTGATATGACAGTGATCCCATGCCAGAATGTTGTCCTTGTTTGAATTTTGAAGAAAATCCACATGCAGAGTTTAATGTGTACTCTTTCTGGTTTTGTTTATATTCCATCTTTAGTTCAAGATATTTATTTGCCTTCAGGAATATTGTTTTTTTTGTTTTCCTTTTAATTCCATATCCAGGCCAAAGGGAGGCCTTACAGTTTTAGGGTAGATATTGAGTTCTGTTCTCTTCTGGTTTATGCTTGGTTAGATTGCCTGAGACTTCAAGAAGAGCCACTGAATTCAGCTGTGGAGAATTATTCTGGATCTTTGGTTCATGTCATGTTGTGGACATCTCAGGGTCTGCTGTCTGTTTGTAGCCACTTACTGTTTACTATAAAGAGCCCTTCATGGTTCTCTCAGGCTGGAAGTTCTTATCTCAGCATGAGGTTTAATGTCAGCTCTCTACTCCAACAAACACATCACCCAGAGAGGAGGGTCTTCCAGTAGTCCCACTAGGGGTGAGTGGGATGGGTGGCCATGTCTGTGTTATTATCGTTGTTGTTTAAAGCAGGGACAGAAAGAAGAAGTTGGTTTATAGACATAAAGGACCTTGAATTTAACTGAAATCTAAAAATGTGCATTTTGTGTGATGTAAAGGATCACTGGTCATTGACATCTTTTAAACTTAATGGTTGGATTGTGGGGTAAATGCATGTAATCCCCATTAACTCTCAAAATCCCCATAAGTGTTTAAAAGAGATCCCCTGGGTTGTTTATGTAGAGTTTAGATGGGTAAGTAGGCTCTCACGCTTTTCTTGTAAATTTTAGGAACGCCAAAATTGTCACCAGGTTTAGGGTAAGTCCATGGGAGCAAAGAACAGTCATTTACCCACACCACCCACTCGCGCTGACCAGACGTAATAATCAGGAAGCAAAAACATTGATTGGTGACTCGGACAGACAGACAGGACAGAAGTAGTTGAATAAAATACCTTAATAATCTTTCAGCTGATAGGTAGAGCAATATATATCTGATCTATATAGTTTCATGTTAGGTGAAAGGTAAATATCTCTCAGGTGCTTTGGAGAACAGGGCCCACAAAGACAGTAGGGACAGAAAGCCTATATGTTCAGTTTGAAAAGTTAAAAATGTGATTGCCCAGATTCAAAGAGTTGGATGGGATGATATTGGGATATAATTGTTTACATCTTTTCATTGGTGAAAAACCGAAAAGAAATGTCCTCTTTAAACTGTTTCTTAAGCTGCTTAAGAAGAACCAAAGAAATACAATTAAACTATCTGTTCCATACTGAATTGCATAAGATCATAATCTTTTTAAATTGCATCGTATCATGTTGAGTTGAATTGTGTTGAATAAAAGTGGGTTCAATCGCACTGCATTGCAATAGAGGTGAATCGTATTGCATTGGTAGTTGCTTCAAGTGCATCTTTAATGTATTGGATCAATGGCAATGGCTGCCAGTTTTTACATTAACTAGCCTATCCTCCATTTAACACGTTTGGATACAATAGCAAATTATAGACCAGATGAATAAACAAGGAATCTGGCTATTTTGCTAGCTTGTAAACGCTAATTAATGTTAGTGCCAAGGTTTCTTTTTAAGAATTATTGGAGGTTTCTCTTATATTTGTCAATATTACATCTTGGGTAATGACACTGATCCTAGATCAGCAATTAATGCAACTTTTCATTCTTACTAATTATACTACAGGAAAGAATAGTGCAAGATCAACACTTTTTTACATTTATACGAAATGTTTGCAGAAATTAGCATTTAGTTGCTTATTTTTCAAAACAATCATACCCCCAGAGAGTAGCGAGTCTATAATTGCCTCTGCTCCTGCATCCCTCTCACCTTTCCCCCCCCTGACCAGTTTGCATGCCTGAATTATAGAAACTAGTACTAATTTGTTTTATACCAAAGACATCCACAAGTTAAAGAACTGAAAAAAAGATGTTTACAGCCTCTATGTATAGATATTTTGGCAAATAAAACAAGTGCTTTTGTTCCTTCTGATCAAATCTTTTATTTTTTTCACTGACTTGGCACTCTGTTGTGTTAATGTTTTGATGGTCTTCTCTGTTTATTGGTACTGGACAAGAGAATGACTCTGATTAGACTGTCAACTGAGACATGACGATTTGGAATAAACCAGTATGGGACATATGGAGTGTATTACTGGTTGACTGGGTTCCAGTGTGCAGTGGTATTGGACAGTTGTTCTCTGTTCTCTGATGACTACTGGATTCATTATTCCAGCATTCCTGGCATTTTACTTCTCCCAGACAGAAACTGGGGACAGTTAAGTGTTGGCTCAAAGGTGATCCATGCTGAATTTGAATCTTTTGAAATACTAAATATCAGTCCCAATCAAACCCTTGGTTATTCTAGTGATCTTGTGGTGTTTAAAGTCTTCACACAATGATTCACTTGTCTTTAGGTCTGTCCCTGCTGAGCATTTATCATCTTTATCATTCAGAAGATAAAGGCTTACTCGCAACTATAAGGCACCTTGTGTAACTTGGATCCTGCTGCGAGACATAAAAACAGAGGGAGCTCAGAGTCAACATGTGTTTCCAGATATCGTACGTAATCTGTTGGAGCTGACGCTGCTGAAAATGAAACTGTGTTGATGGGATGATTCAGAGTTAAAGAGTTTATGTTGATAAGATCTAAGCAAAGACGGATGATTTTTTCTTTTTCTTCCTCGGACATCTAAACTGAAGATAGTGGTTTACTGACGACAAGGTTACTCACCCATGTAAAATAAGTGGGTCTAGCATCAAACAGCAGGGCTTTTCACTTTTTAAACAATATAATTTAAAACATTCTCAATTGCAATTGAATCTTTACATCACAGAGTGGAAAATGTTACAATATAGATATAAAATACAGTATGTAGCTTTGTCTTCTTTCTGTCCCAGTGTTTAGTTAATATAGTAATAATAGTGAGGTCTCCACCATCTGAAATACTGCACAATGAAGGTTGTCTTGTCTCTTCAGTTACCCAACACGAACAGCTTGTTAACATTTGTCAGTGCTCCTCATTAAACTTAATGAGCCCCACTATTGGCTGGCTGACCATCTTCAGTGACAGTATGATGGGACTAATTGAAAGCCTGTGATCTACATATGTAGAGTATTATTTGCTGAGTGGATCCCAGAGTCACAGAGTTTGGTGTATTGGATAGTTGTTCTCTGTTTTCTCATGACTACTGAATTTCTTATCCAGACATTTCTGATGTTTGACTTTGCCCAAACAGACGATAAGACTAAAAAACTGGCTCATACTGGTTCTAAGTGCTGGTCCTGTAGGTGCAGGGTTGCACACTATCAGGTACTGTCACCACACTGCAAAACAGTGATCATTTCCATTAAGAGTCACAGTTGTTTACCAGAGTTGAGATTTTCTCCAGCTGTTCGTAGGGACACGCAAGAAATGTTTAGTGCAATCAATATTGTCTTTATGTAAACAGTATAAGGAATATGATCATTAGCTACACACTGGTGTCAAACAGCTCATATGCAACTGCCTGAAACCGTAAATACTGGAATTATCAACTAAGTCTCTTTATAACAACATTTTTCCAGGGTTATAAGTTATAATTGTTATAAGGGAGACGGCTATCACAATGTTTGATTTGTTGTCAGCAAACCATTTTTCCGCCCCCAGACTCCAGCAGGTAAGAGCTTCAGTCCTGTGATCCTTGAGGATCCTAACAGTAGAGTCTGTACACTGTTCATGATAAAGTCATTACTGATAAAAAACAAACTGTCAGGCTCATGTCTGACTCGATATGTTATTGTTATTGTCAGCGTTAATCAGAGCCATATATTTGGCTCACATATGCAATATGTTGTAGCCTCTGTAGTCTTTTGAATTCTTTGCTGGATGTTTGGATGTTGATTGGGTGACAGCAATTTACCACTGACCTCAAGCAATATTGTGATCGTGTTTTGATTAATTATGCAGTCCTACATTCAACATGATATCTTATTCTGTTATTAATTTGAGTTTATTTTATTACTAAAATTAGTTTAAACTCCAAGCTTCTATGAGCACTGTAAATTAGAGCTGTAATGGTTATTTTTATTCATTTATTTACTTCATTTCTTGGTCTGTAAAATTGTGAGCCATATCCATCATAATTTGCTCAAGCCAAAAATGACGTCTTAGAATGTTAAATAAATAAAAGGAAAAAAATCCAAAACCTAAAGATATTCAATCTAGTATTGCACAAGAGAGAGAATAGAAGCCAATCCTCACATTTGGGAAGTTGGAACTACGAAATGACGCATGACAAACGATTGAAGTAGTTCCTGATTAATTTTCCATCAATTCACTTGTTGATTTATCAACTAATTGCTTCAGGGCACATATACACATGTACATAACTCTTTCAACAATAAAGTGCCTTGAAAGCAATTGGACACACCAGTTTGATCTGTTTTAATTTTGCCTCAACGCTAAGGTTCGAGGCAGATTGATGTGCAGTACAGTATTGGACTGTAAAAATGGTATGTAGTCTTTTTTTCAGTCGATGAATCATACCCGGCCAGTGGTACAGTAGCCTACTCTGTCTCCCTACTACAGTTACAGTTCATCTATATTATTGTTTGCGGTTAAAGTCAATGCGTTTTTCATGTGTTTGTGAAGACAGGGGAATTCTGGGAAGTTCCCATGTTAATGTAATTATGTCTGTTTAATAGGACATTGTGGTCTTGAATGTTTCCCTCTGTGCTAATTTTGATGAGGAGAACACGGCTGTCTCCTCAGCAGTAGACTCCATCTGGATAAAATCTCTTTTTATTGGACTGCTCTTCAAAAGCTCTTGCTTCAAGATCGCTACTGGCTAAAATAACAGTGTCTGTAATTCTGTCTATGAACGTCTGTCTGTCTCTGTATTTGTTTGTCTGTCTCTTTCACTTCTTCTCTCCTGTCTGTCTTTGTACCTTTATTAATGCTACAGTATACCGTTTACACATTTTTAATGCAGTTTTGTCCATTTATTTAATACCAAAAGCTTCAAATCATCTTTTATTTGGCCCCAAGGACCAGCAAAAGATTGATTAAATATTGCAGGATACTACATTTCTTGCACAATTTGGGTTTATAATTTATTGATTTTACAGGCATGCACCTTAATTTAAGATATTAAATCGGTGTAGGCAAACATTTCATGCTCAGGACGCCCCGGGTAGCTCACCTGGTAGATTGCGTACCACGTACCAAGGCTGAGTCCTTACCCCAGTGGCCTGGGTTTGAGGCCTTTCCTGTCTTTTTTGTCACTGTCACATAAAGAAATATTGTAGGTGCATCAACAGGCCTTAAATCACAAAATGAAATTGTACAAGAAAAATGCACACTTTATACACACACGTAAAACTAATATAAAAGTCCCCAAACACTGCTAACTGTACACTAAACTACAGATAAATACATTCAGTAAAAATGAGGGAAAAAAATAAGCTTAATTTACATAAACATACTACAATGAGTTTTTAACTGGAACAGTCTCTAAAAATCAGATGAAAGGAGGAGGTGGAAACACTACCACTTTTGTCAACACAAAATGAAAATTCCTTGTAGCTTCTTTAAGATGGGAATTCCAGACACTGTTATTAATGTTACAGTATTATATGACCATATTTATGTGTGATACAGCCAGCTTCACTCACATGACTTTAGCGTCATGCAATAATTAGGTTATTTTAGATGGATACACATTTGTTCTATCACATTAGCTACTTCACACATTACTATTATTAATTAAACAGGTTGTTGTGAGTTTTCCTGTCACTATTCTATAGTTGATTTCTCTCCTCTTTTACCTGAATGAAGCTCCTAGATAAACGTTGCTCTCTATGACGGTGTATTATAGTCAACTTACCTAATTTGTAGTGTAGTACGAAGGTACATTAACTGTTACACAACGCAGTTGTATTCTTTCTCCAAACTAAGGTGAAATCTACGTTCGGGTGCAACAGGCGACTGGAGTTTATCTCCATAAAACATACCACTTCATACTTTTCATACAAGAACACTAATGACTGTTAACTAATTTCACTGGTTTTAACTGGCGCTTCTGAGACAAAAATTATTTGTTAACGGATATAGTTTTACTACTTTTGCTTTTCTACTTTTGCATTTGACTATTTTGATGCTCCCAGTTACATCTACACTCCCTCTCTCTCTCTCTCACACACACACACACACACACACACACACACACACACACACACACACTCCCTCTCTCACACACATTCATCATAGTGCAGGTTTTTCCACTCCAGAGCCAGACAGCAATTGGCTCATCGTCCTTGTTGCTCATTTTTCATGTCAGTCTTTTCCCTGCAGAAAGCATCACTGCTGGGATTCTCTCACATGAACAAACAGACCTTTCAGTCTTTGCCTCTAAACATTTTAATTTCACTGGCCTCGTTTTGCCTTGGCTCTGCTCTGGATGAGTTGGTGCTGTATGTTTTAGTTTTGTGTGTGCGTGTTTTTGGACCGTGAATGTGTGTTGAGTGAGCGCTGACAGACTAAATGTCCAATTTAGTCTGTCAGGTTTTTTTTGCTGTGATTTCGGGATTGTGAAGTGTTTGATTCCTCTCTGAAAGTGTCCACTGCAGTCTGGGGAGACTTTGTGCCTCATTAGTCGTTTGGGTTTTTTGGCAATAACTGTGTAGGATTTGCTGTGCACTAAAAAATGATGATGTGCTTGTTGAGAAGGGCTCTGATTGGGCGAGCTTCTTCAGTAGGCTAAAGACGGTGTGTGATTATTGTGTTTGATGCTTGGACTTGTAATTGTTAACTTTGCAGAAAATGTGAAAGACCGAAAACAAGAAGAAGAACTAAGAAGAACTCACTGTCCTGACCATAACCCAAAATAATCAAATGTGGGTTTTTTTTCATGTGTATTTAAAAACATAACCAAAAATTTGATCCTTAAAGCAGAAATTGATTAAGACTGTATGTCTTCACTAATCCAGATCATTTTTGACAACGCTATTCACATGCAACAACAGTCTGTGTTGTATTTTTAGGTTATTTTGATGAAGATCTCCATTCACACTGAAACACCTGAACAACAGGATCACTGAATCTCCTTGTGAAGACCTTGGTGATTGGGGTCAAAAACTGTTTTGGTCTCTATAGCTAATTCAACTGTACATGGAGTGGATAATTCACCCATTTAAGTTATATTAATGCTTAACATTTTGCGTAATTAAGGACGTGCCCGCTTTGAGTGGCAGGTAAGTTCTGGGTGGAAGATTTGCTTCAGTCACCATCCAAAAAAACAATCTGTTAAGTGGCTTATAATTTGAACATTCACTAGCCATTCAACACAAAATGTTAATTTTGCACCCTGGGTGGCTGGTTTCAGCAGCCAGGCTCCATTTGGCCTCCGTCAGGTCTATCTACACTCCACATCTATTTTTGGATTAGCTGGGAGCCGGTGAAGTCAGAAGTTGCCAAGATGGCAACGGCCAGACTGTGCTTCACACCGGCTCTTTAGAAACCTATGGGTAACATCACTACATCTATATTATTGTCTATGGTGTAGACAAACTTTTAAGAAGAAGTTTTACTGAATCAACAAGCTTTTTTTTTTTACATTTTAGTTGGCGACAACAAAGTTGTATTTTATGTCATGATGATTAGGCCTACATCTTTACAGATTTTGGCTTATAAAAACCTGGGTCTTATTTTTGTAGTTCTGACCTTTCATTGTTGTCTCATCAGTAATAATTTGTATTTCTATACTGAACTCACCAATCTGGCAGCTGGCATCATGGCATCACTAACAAGAAGTGTGACAGGTCAAGAGACAGTCAGATGATCACAAGTTAGAAATAAATCCCTGGGTTAGACAAATATACTTGGAAGAGAAAACAAAGGTGACATTTTTTACTCAAACTCTCCGTTGGTAACTTCCTGCTTCGCTGCATTGAGGGAACCATCGTATTGTACATCATAGTGGTCCATACAACAATGCTTCACTAATTTTTCTGTCTGCAGAGGGAGGAGTCCTCCGTAGCTTTTTGACAAGAAGCTTGAGATAGCAGGAAGAAGCAGGGTTGGGTGACCTTTCACCTTGATGGGCACATTTGGGGTAGTAAGTCTTTTAAAAGAGTATTTGAGATTTGGAAACACTCACATTCTTCTTGCTGGAAAGTTAATGAGAATTAGGAGGCAGAATGATACTTCAGTAGCCTTGAATTCATCAGTGAGTTGTAAAGTGATTGATGAGGTTTTCGGGTCTCCAATAATCAGCGGAGCGGCTGAAAGTAGTGGCCCTCTCCTGCTTAATGACTCTACCATTGCCCACTTTGTCCTCAGTTTATACTCTGGAAACCTGAGCTCCCTCTGTGCCTCCTCTGCCTCTTTTGTTGGCCTATAACCAGCTTCTTCCAGGCTCACTGTATAACCAATGTCATTCACTCCATCTGAAGACAAACGTGTTGATAATGTTAGAAATGGCAAACCATAAAATCCCAACGTTTCTCCCAAAGTGTCTTTGATGGAAAATATTTCTGACACTCCAGGCATCAAATATTTAATTATCATCAAACTCGAGTTCAGAAAGTTGAGTCTCATTTTGCTCCAACCAAACTCCAAAGTGCAGCCAAGTTTGAAAATTAAACCCTTTCAGCTGCCAGTGTAAAGTTAATTCATTATGACAAGTTAGATTGGATTATGAACTTTGTATCTGACACTAATCTACATTTAAAGAGCACTAAACTATAGTAAGATTGAAAAAAACTTTTACATTTAACACTTTGTGTTTAGAATACTTTAAGATCTTTGCAATCAAATCTATAAAATTGTAAAGTTGATCCTCATTTGTGCGGTTCCCACAGAGCTGTTGGATCTACAGGTCTGAGATGGTGACGTATTTTTAGTATTATTATACATTATTATTATTATTGTTATTGTTATTGTTGTTATTATTATCATACACAGCTTTTTGAGCGGCAAGGGAGGCTAAAGAGGAGGACAGGATAGAAGCTTGAAAAAGTAATCTGAATTTGTTGTTTTTGGATTTTAAATATTTGAACAGCAGAGAGGGACAGTTGATTTACCTCTCCAGACAGTTAAACAGCTTTTAAAGTAGACACGTTCCCGAGAAGGCCCAATAAATCCGACACATATCACAGATTTACAGTTAAAGACAGAAGAAGTGTCCAGGAGCTTTTCACCTGAAAGAACTTACTGAGGCCTGGTGAGGAGGAGGTGACTAAAGGAGGAGAAAAAGATGAGTGGTTGCAAATATGATATAAATAAAATTATAAAATGAAAATATATATATCCCACCCATTAAAGATACAAAGCAGAGCAGGTCAGTGTGAACTTTAAACTCAATGCAGACTCTAAAACAGCTGTTCAGCTGGTGATAATCAAACTAACTTCAACTTGTCTGACCTGCAGTGCAGCTGTGGGTCTTTCCTCACGCTTCATGATTGAGCAGTTTGTCTCAGCTTTTCCCAACTTGTAAAAACTTTTCACTGGGATGTGCTGCTCTGATTAATTATAAAGCAAATAATGCAATAATAAACAAGTACAATGTGATCTATCAGTCACCTGCTGAGCAGAATCAGAGAGCTCCTGATGTATTGCATTAATGTAGTTATTAGACAACGGTTTAAACAAAATCACCTCACTCACTTTAATATAAATATATAATAATAATATATATAATATAGTATAATATATATGACTCTTAATCAGCTGCTATAACATTATAATTTCTCTTTGGGGATAAATAAAGTATTTCTATCTATCTATATGGCTTTTGCTGTATGAATTAGCACCGCTGCTTGAAGCTTAATAAGCCAATAGTATAGTTTGAAAAAATAATAACTAATTATATGTCATAGTTAAAGCACCTAATTTTAGGTAATGTGGGGAATCATAAAATGCTATCCATTACGAAACCCTTTGGGGAAACACATTGTTGGATACTCATTGTTGCAATTAGGATACACAAACTCAAAAGAAGGCCCCTTAGAACGAGTCAGACCTTGTTAAGCTCTTATGACCCTTTTTGTCCACACTTTGAAGGAGGCGGCAGCTGACTTGGGACACAATTAACACGCATTCTACTTTAACATGTGGAGCATCTTCATAACGTTGATCGGCATGGATGGAGGACAAAGTGGAAGACAGGGGAGAAGATAGATAAAATGAGTAAGAGGAGTGAAAGCAGAGGGTGAAGAGAGTTAAAAACCTTCAAGTTAGGACCATTTTCTGTGTGTGTATGTCTTTGTGTGTGTGGCTGTGAGACGTGGCAGAACGAGGCCTGGCCAACCAGCAGATCTGTTCCATATGTTTCCTGGAGAAAGAGAGAGAGGCAGTTCCCCTCAACCCCATCCACAGTAAAAACGGGTCTTCATTTAAAAAGACAAAACAGTCGAGAAGCAAACCATCCGCGGCACTACGTCGCTGTACTGTACTGTAGCTCTGCCTCATTTTCTGTGGTCTGTAGATATCAGTTTCAGGTAAAGATGGATCTGACAAAGGCAGCTTGCAGGTGTTGGGTTTCTGGGAGTCTGCTGAGAGCTGGCTGCTGTTTGACAGGGGCCTCCCAGAGAGACTGAGAGGGCAATGAAAACACTCACAGTCCGTCACGTTTTCACATTGGTTTCATCACATTCATCATTCCTGTGTGTGTGTCTGTGTGTGTGTTTCACAGTTTGAATTGTTTTTGTCAGCGGAGCAAGAATGAAGAAATGTTTGGGTCCAGTAATTTCCAAGACCTAATATAATAGGCACTTGAATTTACTGGAAAATGTCTAATTCTCAGTGCCTTTTTCTCCACACTGACATCCCATTGTTTTACACAAGATAGATCAGTTTATGTCACACACAAACAACATGTTTAAACAGGAACATCACATTCCTCGAAGTACGTCTTGTAGCCCATAGTGAGCGAGCCACAGAGAATTATCACCAACTCTGTTGTTCTAATCAGCTCTACAGTGTGTTTTCAGCATCTCTCTGCTTATTGTGTGTTATTGCAGCATGACCCAAAAGGTTACTGGTTTTGTTTCGCTCTCAGCACCCTTAAAGCTGCAGTCGGCAACAGTTGAACATAAACAATGCAAAACCTTCCATTTCTCTCTGTGCTACTCGTATCGCTCCACTAAACCCAGAAGTTCGTACAGCAGCAGAAGTAGTCGGTCCGGTTCCCATGCGACACCTCATGCCTTGTATAGGGCTCGCTGTCCACGGCGTGAGCCTCACCAAGACCCTGGTCCTTCTTGCCATGAGTCGTCTTCTCAAAGACGCTGCTCCAGCACTTAGTGGCCCCAGGGCAGAGTGACCTAGGCTTCAGAGGCGGCATGCCTCTTTGCCACTAGCATTGAACAAAATATGTCTGAAGGACGCCAGGACGTGTTTTGTACTGTATGCTAATGTAGGCAAAGGAGTGTTTGGAAATGTATCACAAGTTGCTGGATTTCCTGCAGTATTTTTCGCCATTAAATCTGGCTTTCACCATCTAAAGGGACATATACGTGCATCTCTGAAATGACCAATGATTGGTCAAAGTCGTCTGTCAAAGACTACGTTTTCTAAAGCTCCAAAGTTGGTTGAGCGTGAAAGGAGAGTAACATCATCATGCGGACACGAACACAAGTGGCCAAAAAATCTATTAATCCAGGTTTGTAATAGTAAAAATGATAATAATAAACTGTTATTTCCTTTAATTTATCACCTGTCTGTATATATTGAGATGATATAACAGCATGTGTGACCTTGAGATCAGGTCAGGAGAGAAAAGACCTAATTTAAGCAAATAACATGGGCTACTCCAATGGCACCACACAAGCAAAATGTCAGCTGGGATTGGCTTCAGTTGCCCCACGACCATCTTAAAGATAAGTGGATTGGATGAATGGATTAAAATAATACTGTTCTTCCTGAAAATGCTGACAAAAAAACAATAAAGAAAGGCTTTTATAGATTATTTACTTTTTGAGTATAAACACGCAGGCCATTCAAATTAAAAAACAAACCAATTCTTACAGCTGTAAAAATTTCCAGGAACATACAAATACCCATTATCAAGCTCAATCTGGTTTACTCAGTTTTACTGGTTTTTATTGATGAGTCTGAACAGATCTCCAGAATGTGGTCTGGATGAGTCCTGTGCGCCATCTGTTCATTAAAAATTGGCCTACATGGGAACTTTATTGTGTTGGTGGATACTTTTGAAATATTGGGGGAATGAATCAATGGTTTAAAGATTTATTTGTTTTTCTTTACCACACGCTTTCATTTTTTCCTCACCATATTAATCGCTAAAAAGATTTCCTGCCATCCAGTGAGTTTGTATTTTAAACATTCCTCCTGTAACAGTTTCTGATGGCTACCCATAACTGTAATACATAAGACAACAGTCCTGGATCAGGGCTACCTTCAACCCTGCACACATTTACGTGGCTCCATCTTTAGAAATTACTTTTTGAAATTAATTGTTGTAAATGAGATACCAAAGCTGTCAGGCTGAATTGTGTAGATAAAATAATATACAAGACATAGTTCTATGTGATGAAAAGTATTTGGCATAAGTAGAAAAAATGTAAATACTATATTTTACTGTATTAATGAAATGTTGTAGCATTTACATGACTCTCCTCCTTTAACTATTTTCCAGATAAGTCTGGCTACTAGAGAGTTCCTCATTTTAGAAGTAGTAGTAGAGTAGAATGACTTGGCAACCATAACCATAGCAAAGCATTGGAAACCCACAGCATAATGGAATTTAATTTTAAAATGGTCCCCTATATTGTCCTGCAGAATAGAAGGACAGTCTCCCAGGAAGCCACAGTTTCTCAACACTATAGACTTCTGAACCAATCACTCGTGGGTGTCCTCCTTCTGGATCAATCTCCTGACCTCCACTGACACCAAGAGAACTGTGTGTAACTCTTTAGTGTGCAGTGACATCTGCTGGTAGATAAAGGAATTGCTGAACTGGTCTTTATCAGCCTCCTACCAGAGAAACCAGCGCTGGTCCCAGTAAAAAATATTAAGCTGGAGTGAGAGTGGAAACTGGTTCTCAACTGATCTGAACTGGTTCTAAACTGATTACTTATTATTTTTACCAACAAAGACACTGGCTGAACCTCATAATAAACTAAACAAGGCATTCTTCAGGACAATATCACGGCTGTACCCCCTAAAGCAAGTCGAAAGTGGTTATCAAGAAGAAACATTACTTAGGGTTAGTGTTGAAACGGAAGTTGATTAATTGACTAGTCGATCAAAAGCAGTTTGATAGTATTGATAATCTTTTCATTATTTAAGTAATTTTTCAAGCAAAAATGCCAAACATTTGTTGGTCCCAGCTTCTCCAGTGTGAAGATTTTCTGGTTTTGTATATCATTGTAAACTGGATATCTTTGTTGGTTGGTCAGTACACAGTCATTTGAAGATGTAGACGTAGGCTCTGAAAACCTTTGATTAACATTTTTCACTATATTTAAATTTAAGCTTTTTAGTTGCAGCTCTTCTAAGAATTCAATCCACATAACAGAACTTAATTAATTCAATAAAACTACAGTATGTAGAGTTGGTGATTTCTGATCTTCAGTAACCTTTTAGGTTGTTTTCTTTCTCCTACTATCTTTACAAAGGGTACCTTGCCCATTTACTTTTGCCAATGCTTCGTTTTATTCAAGCTTTGTCTGATACATTAGGTCAAATCTATTCATAGAGCCTAAAATCACAAGTTTCTCCTAGAGGACAAGAGAATTTGAACACACTTTCATTTTGACAAAAAGTAAAGACATAAATGGGGAGGTGTTCCAGGTTTTATTTAAAGACATACTAAATAAATATAGCACCATTTCAGAAACATCACTGGAGGAAACAGGGACATGTTTGTAAAGAAGATGCTTTCAGACATTCCAGGTTGGGAATTACATTACCTCCTAATAATTTCAGTGATAACTGTAGTTCACTTGGTTACTATAGTTCATTAAAACCAATTCACGTTTTGGGTTTACATCAATGTATAGTCCAGTCTGACAAGTAGCTTTCAGCCTCTAAATACAGACAATACAGACATGCACTGAGATGATATAAAACATCCACATAAAGACAGACATCGGGCTTCAAAGTGACTTATTGCACTCAATAATGCCATTTTCATACATTGACTCTACAGACTTATGCTGGGAGGGATGTCTTATCTTCTCTTATCTATAGCCTATAGTGACATTGTAATTATCATAAACAATGTCTCAACTTTAGAAAGGCTTAAATATAATATGTAAGAAAATTACAAAAGAGGAAAAAAGTCAATTTTACAAACTTACAGCTAATCTACTTAAGTCAAGTCATTGGGTGGTTTTGCTCAAAAGGTGACCAGAGGGAGGCGCTTTATTCCTGGGAAAGTTCATACAGCAAACTTTGAGGGACAAATGATAAGGATCACCTTACAGAATATACCTCACAAAGGTAGGCAGGGTTCTTGTGCTGAATTTCATTATAATGTACATTTGTTCATGTTATTACATCCATCCCCTGTATACTTACTGAAACTATTGTCTTAGTGTAGTAGCTTATGGTTTAATATTCATTTTGTGCAACAACATCCAGACTACATTTCTTTTTTTTCTTTTTTCCCCTGGCCAAGAACTTCTATGTGTAAATTGAACCAGCATTCAACATGTACTACAGTTTCTAATATACATCAATATAATGACTTGTTTTTCTAATTTCCTGAACAGCTTGCACTTTAGGAATGCACATATCTATCCAAATTATTTCCAGCTCCTTCCTTATACTGTAACTAAAGATATTGGCAGTTCTCCATTTCTGAGCTGTCTGGAACGCATTGTTTTAACTCCCTACTTCTACTTTCTGAAGTTTCCGAGCTGAACGCCCCTCCGTCCGGTCACACAGCGAAAGGTGGCTGGCTGGATGTCCCAGTATTTAACAGGATTGGCAAACAGACTGATGCCTGTGTACAGGTTTTTCTTGACATTGGGCCTGATGGGACAGAAGTCGTTGACTCCAACACTGCTGATTTTGTTGCCATGGAGAAAGATCACCTAAACAGACAAGAGATGATTTGTTTTTAATCAGACATTCTTCTGCCTTGTCAGTAAACCAACCACGATAAGGAGTTCTGTTCTAATGCTGCTTAACTGCTACCTTGGAAAATCACAACCTTTTAGATCAGAAGAGAAAGACTGGAACAGTCTGAGTTGCAAGTTAAAAAATTCGGCATTATTGTATCTCCAGGTTGACCTGAAGGAAACTCCTAATGTGAAAGCAGTAGTATATATAGTATAAGTTACATATTAAAGACTTTGTTTTTAGCTGCCCTTTCTGCAACATCTATGTAAGCTACACTATGAGATTTTGGGAAAAAGTGAAAACTTTAGGTATCTTGTGAGGGTAAGACGAAGTGACAAGTGGATTGTTGTAGCATCAGCAGTGAAGCAGGTGCTGTACTGGTCTTTGGTGGTAAAAAGGGAGCTGAGGTTTAAGCCAAAGTTCTTGATTTAGTAGTCGATTTATGTTCCAACCCTCACATACAATGGTGAGCAAAACAATGAGATACTGTACTTTAGTGGATACAAGCAGCCAGAATGAGTTTTTCTCTGCAGGGTGAATGGGCTCAGTTTTCAGAGACAAAGCGGACGTGCAAACATCTGGAAGGAGCTTGGAGTAAAACAGCTGCTCCTTCTCAGTGAGAGGAAGATTGATTAAGAGCACTTGAGGTGGTTTAGTCATGAGATCCGGATGCCTCCATCTGGGTTTTTTTTTACTTGTACATGGGAACCTCGGGAAACTCTAGGATGAGTTGGTGGACATGGCTGGGTAGATGGAGGTCTGGGCTGCATACCTGATTTATTTTACCCTTTGCCACTGCAACTTTTGTCATTCTAGTTTGATCTCCATGCATAAAGAGAAAAAAATCGACCTTGTCGACCAACACCTCTGGTCGCAGTGGCTATCAGAAGCCCTTCCCTCAGAGTGGGGTTGCCAGCTTTGAGCCCTGTCCTAACTTTACTGTTAGCTAAACCCAGCAGACTTTGTCAGTTTTGTGACATGCACTTTAATCTACTAATACTGATAGTTGCAGTGTCTATATCTCACCTGAAGGTAGCGAAGGGAGCTGAGGCCTGGTGGGATCTTTTTCAGGCGGTTGTTGTCCAGGTGGATCTCCCGGACGTTCGGGATGGTGACAAAGCTGCCATTTTCTACAAACTTGATCTGGTTAAAACCCAGTCTTAGCCTGTAAAGGTGGCAAATAAAAGTTGACAGGAATCACTACTTGTGAATAACAATCATCAAAGTGACAAAAATAGATTTACATATCAAATACCAAAAAACAAACATACCTATATTTAAACTTCCCATTCTGAGTTACACATAAACAGAGCCACTGCATGGCGATGAAGATAAAAAGTGAATTTCTGAATTGCAGACCTGGCAGCTTAGAGGACACAAATACTGTTATACTGTTAAATGAAGTAGGTATGTTCAAATTGTATTAACATACACAGACAACGTGATGTTTTCTGGTGTCAATTTTACCTTTGAGTATTAACAGTGAATGTTTGTCATGTTTACCAGCAAACATTCAATATACAGTAAATAAGAAACAGATTAAATTGAACAATAGACTGCACAAAATCTTGGCTTATTGGAAAATATTAGTTTCAGGGGTATTCACCTCTGCAGATTTTTATATCTGATGAAGTCTTCTACTTCCACCTTAGAGATCTTGTTGTAGTCCAAGTTCAACTCAGTGATAGAGGATGGGAGGGCTGGGAGATACAAAACACATCAAACATAACTAATGTTAAGGATAGATTATTTAAAAAACATACCTGATAAACCAGTGTGTTATATTAAAATATATTAGCAGAGTTTATGCTTCATTTAGTTGTGCAGTTGTGCATAAGACTGTATGTGGGTGAATGAGGGGGGAAGGAAAGGCACCATTCCTTTGTTTAAATCAGTAGAACATGAGGTGAGTGATATTTTACCTTTTGGTACAGCAGTTAGTTTGGCCTCTGCTATACCAATATACAGGGAAGACAAGCCATTAAAAGCTCCCAGCTCAATTCCAGCATTGGTCAGAGGGTTGGCGCCCAGCTCTGTTTGGACAAGCACAAAAAAATCTGGTTGAATTATTAATGATTAATTATATCTCCTGATTATGGTAGAGAACATACATCAAGTGAATCACAGTAGTCAGTTGCTCTTAGATATATGGTAAACTTTGTTTACATATCTATGAATACAATTCATCTAGAAAAAATCTTAAAAAAGCCTACAATAACTTGTCAGAAACTGCTGTGGTGTCTGTCTTTCATCAGTCATTCCGATTCAGCCCTATTTTGTAAATGAGAGTGACTTCTAACAGTGTTGCATGTTAAGTAACACTTTACAGGGCCTTTTAGTGAGTGATTAATTAGACTGAACTGTACTAAAAACCTATGAAGTCCCTGATATACTCCAAATTAGATCTGGATTTGGGCAGCAGGGCCAACATGGATACAGTTCTGTACTTACTGCCTGTTTGGGCAATTGTTCTTATATATGTACAGTCAGTTTGGTTCTCAGCATATTCCTCATGCAGACCCTTGCAGACATGACCAGATAACATTTCAGAAAACCTTATCAGGAAAGAGGTCGGTGTGGATGATTGTATATGTAAAGTGTCTGACTTTGACACCTCAAAGTTAACATTCCTTTAACCATGACTACAATCCTTGCTTTACCTTTACCATCTTGGTTGCCTAAATTTAACTACACTTAAACCAATAAGAAGTGTCTGACTTTGATGCTAGAGGCCAAGGTTTGCATCCCATCTCCTAACAACAGTCAGTGTTATTTCTTTTAACCATTAGCATCATCTTTCCCTAGCCTTAACCAAGTAGTTTGGCTTGTCTAAACTTAACCAAACCTTAACCATACAGGTGGCATATCAGAAAACACTCATATGATTAAATGGTCATTTTGGAAGTGCAGATTACCATTCAACCAAAAGACTACAGTGTAGCAGTTTATTCATTACTTTTAAAATGTTTCTAAATCATTATTAAATCAATAAAACACCTGCTGCAGTGTTTGGGTTGAATAAATATCTCTCATAGGCAAAGAACTGGACAGCCCTGGTCTTCAAGAACACTGATTGTTGCTAATCTGATACAGAGAATTGAAACCATGTCGTACCCAGCACATGGAGTTTCCTCAGGCCTTTAAACGCATTCTCCTGGATTCTGTTGATCTTGTTTTCATGGAAGCGGAGCTCGATGACATTGGGAGGCAGGTTTGCCGGGATCTCAGTCAGCATATTGTAGGAGAGGTACAGCAATCTGAGATGGTCCATGTTTCTGAAGGCCTTGGGGTGAATCTTAGAGATCTTGTTGTTGATCAGAAACAGGCCCTGTTGTGGGATAAATTAATCAGAATAAATAATAATAAAGTAGATTCAAACTGTTTTTCTGCTCTTCTAATAGCAGGTGTAAGGATGGAACAGTGGCACCATTTAACGCTGGATCTCAACCTCAACCTTCAGATTGTTCTCACTCTTCGCTTTGATACAGCACAGTATGATAGTTTTAAGTTTGATTTGGTCTGGTTAATTCCCAGCTGGGAAAATATCAGCTTGAACAAAGACAGACCCGCTGTTGCAGCCCCAACTCCTCAACTGGAGTTTCGAACAGAAAGACATTCATCTCGTAAGGCTGCAGGCTGCATGTAGGCTGATATAGAATTGGTTGGAGATGTGAACCTATTTGCACTCCTTTATTTTCATCAGATTGATTTATGTAATTCTTTACTTAGTTAACTTCAGACAAACCTAATGTTTAGATCTGTTTAATGTCAACAGGAGCAGGATGTGGTGTCCATTTGTATGTGAAGAGTAAACCAGTTCTGAATGTTTCTCTTACATGAAGCTTGTGGAGGCCTTTGAAGTCGTCCTCCATGATCTCAGTGATATCGTTGTTTTGGAGGTCTAGGATCACAGTGTCTTCAGGAATCTTCTCAGGAACAGAGATCTGACCTGTTGGCAGAAACAAGAATGGGTGATTAAAGATCAGAGCTAATGCAACACCTGTGTGTTACATATAAAATACAGAGATGCACAGGTGAAGAAGTCATAGTAGTCTTTCTGACTCAAACTCTGCCATCTCAGGTCTCAAATAGTGACATATCAGGAGAACATACATGGTCATAGATGAAAAATCAGCAAGTCTACAACTTAAAATTAGATTAAAGAACAAGCCTTTATCAATATCTATGAAGGTAGCTCAAGGTGTCTTTCAACAGACTGTGTTTACAGTAACGTGTATCCAGATATGTTCATACTGTGTGTGCTCTAACCCTGGTCGGAGCACTGCACCACTCTGGGTGAGCAATTGCAACCAGGTGGACAGTTCTCATCATCATAATCGTCATCATCGTCGTCGTCGTCCTCATCGTCATCCTCATCACTCGAATCAGCCATCATGACGTCATAGTTTCTCATGAATTCCATGACATTGATTGGCTGGTAGGGTTTGGCATTGCCTAGTGCCAGCAGGCAAAGCAGGAGGAAGACCCTCATGGTTTTATTAGGAGACTGGTCAGTGAAACAGCAACCAGGAAGAGCTGTAGGAGAAGACAGAGGTTAGGTTAGAGCAGAGCCGGTGGGAGTAAGTTAGCTTTGATGTGTAAACTCGATGACTGTATTAATTTCAAAGCCATCCTGAGAAAGAAGAACTCCTACACAGTGTTTGAAAACAGAACAAGGAGGAGTTTCACAGCGCACATCTGTTTTTCGCACCCATAGTGGGGTCAAGCTATTAGTTCCTCATAGATCATTTTTAATCAAACTAAGAAGAACAAAAATTGTCATTTCAAACCGTGCAACTAATTAAACAAGCAGACTTACACATTATGTGCTGTGAGCCCTAAAGTGACAGTAGTGTCATCCAACTGCACAAGTGACTCCAGTGTTAACTGAGACCAGAAATGTCAGGAGAAAAACAGAAAAGGGGACTTTTTAGCTCACTCTGTTTCCCATAATTTTGACATATGGGACACAGATTTTACAGCAACATGTTTAGCCGAGTAAACTCTCTCACAATTTTAAAATCTAGGTTATAGGAATTACCCTCTCTGAGAGATAACCTAAAGTTTCAGTGGTGCCTTTCACCTTAATCTCTATTACATCAACTGTCTGATGGAGGAGACATTCAGCAGTTACCATCACAATGGCAGCCTTTATTTCCAGGTGGGGACATTTGGCTGATTAGACTGCTTCTCTGATCACAGTAGTTTTTTTTACAGATAAAAACAGCTGTTAAACTCCTTTCATTGCTTCCAGCCTCTTACGTGAATCAATGATCGACCTGGCCCAGAAGACCCTTGGCAGTTAACTGCAGTTAGTGGATTGTTAAATGGCGTTGCACACACACACACACACACACACACACACACACACACACACACACACACACACACACACACACACACACACACACACTGATACATATACACACCCAGTAATACACATACAAACAACTCAGTACACAGCAACTCACTGCAGTGCTTATGGCTTAGACCTCAGCTGTCTTACCTTCATTCCAAGTAAAACACTTCACTCTCTATACACTTGAGCTCATTGAAAAAAAACTATTTCTAATTTCATTTTATTTATTTATTTATTTAACTAATTTCAACACCTTTCATCCCTTTCCTACTATTCTAACTCTTTATAGTCCCTCAGCTGCTCCTTTATTTAAAGATCCAGTGTGTAACATTTAGGCGACACTATTGGCAGAAATGGAATATAATATGAATAGGTATGTTTTCAGCCGCCATGTTTCTACAGTAGTCCAGAATGCACAAACCAAACACTGACTCTAGATATGGACTGTCACATTTTTCACGAGTTTCCTGTCCAGTGTAGTTCCTCTTTTACACTTCACAGCCGGTTCTTATTCCCAGGTTGTAAGCGGTGCTCAGTTAGTTGCAATCTGCAACTTCAACCGCTAGATGCCACTAAATCCTCCACACTTGTCCTTTAAAGTCAATGCATCAAGCAATACAGTTCAGCTTCAGCTTTTCAGCAGCCAGCAATCCCACCACAATTTCTTCAGGTATTGAACTCTTTAGTTATTGTACTGAAGTACAGTACTTAAATAAATATACTTAGTTGTCCTGGTGGCTTCCATGGTAGCAAAAGGCAAGCATTTGGACAGTGTTTTTTCCCTGCACCTGGTGTTCCTAGTCTGGGAACCAGACAGATCTCCCGAGCTTATGACGTTTCATTTGCTCTGGCAGATGCGTCCGGGCCACCCTTCCATTCAAACTGAATTCCACCAATCCTGGATCATCTGGTCGAGACCAGTCGTAAACATTTATTTAATATAGGGCGGGTTTTATACGATGATTGACAGAGGACTGTCCGCAGTCCAGATTTGAAAAGGCTCGTCACAAGTTTTGCTGCTCTGATTGGTTGTTGCATTCAGTCTGAAGGTCGGTCCAGTGCAACGCCCCAGGCTCATGAAACTCAGATCAAGCTGTCAAATTAGGCAGTGTTGATCAAATATGAATCAAGATTCTGTTACTATATTAGTGGTGGCGAATTAGTCTGACAATGGTTTTCCTATAAACTTCTGTAGACTCTGGAGTATTGGAGCCATACTGTATAAAACTTCAGTAGCCGTTATGCTAAACAGTGCTAATTTTACCTCAGACCCACCAAAGCTGTTTTTAGAGCTCCTGCTGAGTTTCTGTTTTACAGCCCCAAATTAGCCTGATTTAGGAATGTATTACTAAAACAGTGCATGGTGAAAGGGCATGCAGAGTTTCTGAAGTGATCGGTTTCAGTAACTGCTGCTCTTTTTTTTTTCAATCAGTTTTTCCATGAAGCTCTGAGAACCTCCACTGGAAATGGGTTCTTGCAGCCAACATAAATGTTTCTCCAGCTCTCACCTATTCAGCATCTGTGGTGATTCACAAAATGATTTATATATCTTCCTCTGTTACACATTCATACAGCCTGCAGAGAGAGACTGAGATTGTCTGGTTGCGTGTGTCTAGTAATCTTGATGGATTTTGAGCCCTTCAGTTGAGCAGTCAGTCCACCCACAAATATGTGGCGGTGGTCGAGCATCCTGCTACAACAGCAAATACCGCTCAGCACAGACCCTTCCTCTGCACCCACACTGTCTTTTGTTCCTCATGTGCTCATTTAGTACAAAAGAGGATGTTTTCTTGATGTATGTTTTGCAGCTTGGTGGGGGTTTTGCTTTAGCAACTGGGTGGTAAGTTAGAGCTGATTCTCCTATTGTTGTGCTTTCTTGAAAACCGTTCCAGTTAATCTGACTTGACTGCAGTTAGACTGGTGCAGAGTTTTTGTTCACAGTTTGAATTATACTCAGTTATTAGTTAGAGGTTTGCATTTCATAAAATTTAATAATTTAATAATCAAATAATCTATCAATTATTGGGTTAATCATTAAGTCTATAAAATGTCAGAAAATAGTGAAACATCCCAGTTAAACAGAACGCAAGACAACATGTCTTGTTTATGTCCGACCAACAGTCCAAAATCTAAATATATTTAGTTTACAGTGATGAGAAAAACAGCAAATCCTCACATTGGGCAAACTAGAACCTGAAAATATTTGGTCAAGTTAAAAAGTCAAAAATTGTTGCTTTTAAAATGGTAATTTTTCTAATTGACAGTTAATTGATGAGCAAAAGTATTGTTAACTGACTAACTAATTAATTGTTTCAGTACACATACTAGTGTAAAATCTGCTTTGTACTTGAAGTAATTTTTGAAATTTGAGGTGATTGAGACAATTTCCCTCATGTGTTTGTATTTACGAGATTGTTATGACTGTACTCCATGGAAAATTACTTAGCATTTCTTTCAAATGAGATCAACTTGAACCAAGACTCCAGCCAAGTAACACATAAATGACCACTGCATTTAGTATAAAACCCAACTATTAAACATCACCTTCCCTTCAGATTTTGCCCATTATCTAGTTCACCTAAGTGTGACCCACAGATAACATTCCTGTAAACTGATCTTGTTGTGCTCTTTAAGTTGCATACAAATCTAACTCACTCAGAAATAATTGCATTTAAAATATTCTCCCTTAAAAAACATCAGTTTTTCCCACAATACAGACTTAGATTAGCTGGTAAAATTAAGATTTTCAGACAAGAATTTGCAGCCTAGTCCTGTTTCTCCACTGAAATGCCTCTACCACCTTGAAGGTATTCAGCAGACGTCTTGTAAACTGCCATAAATACCAGATGCTGCATTCTCTGAAAATAAAATAAGCCAGACTAGTTAAAAACTTAAAAAGATGAGGCAGTTGTTTTGTTAATAAATCCAGGGTGTGTCCTACCTCAGCAGTCAGGTGTGTTTGTGTCCTGGTTTAAACCCCACGCAGTGAGCAGAGCAGCTGCAGGGTCCAGCTGGAAGGCTGAGAGTTGGATCCTCAGTCAATACATTCCCAGTGAACGGAGAACAGCATCACCCTCTCTCTCCAGGAAGAAAAAAAAAACGGCCCCCAGAACACCCCCACCGACGGAAAAACCTCTGCTGTTAGGGTGAGAGGTTCAGTTTCAGTTAAGAGCTCTTCACTCCCTCTGTGATCCCAACTGTACGTCTCAGGGACTCAGGTTTGAAAAGGCATTGTTTGGGACTTTAGTCATGTGCTTTTCATCAGGAGCTTTGAAGTGATGCCAGGATAATTAGCTTCAGACTCCTGAATGCTGAAGTCTTTATATAGAACGTACTCGTAGGTCTGTCACCTCCCCTCGCTTCTCGGCCGGCTGCCATATTAAATATTTTACATCAACATGAATGGGTCCTACACTAAGGCCTGTTGGCACTGGGTTAAACAAGAATAGAGGGACTGTACAGCTGCTGAAGCTGTTTGGGTTTTCTCAGTGAAACATCAAATGTTAGGACGAAGGTGAGCCGAGCCTGCCAGGGAGTTATAGGATGATGCCATCTGTCATTAAGTTTGAGGTGTTCCTTCATCTGGCTGCTCCTTAGTAACTGACCTCCCCAAACAAAGAACTGAGGCTGCCATGTTGACCTACACAATTTAATGTCTCATTTTTTACGTGAAATTTAAGCCCCTTTTTTTATGCACCTTGTTATGTTCTGCCAATATTGCTTGTTGGTCATATGTCTGAAAAATCATGCATCAAAAATCATCACATAAAAGGCTCTAAGATTTCAGTTACACTTCTTTCACAGCTCAATGTCGTCAAAATATTGATGCTAATTTCTAGAAAAGTCTTAACCAACTAGGAATACCTGGCATAAACACAGAGGCAATTTAAAATTTACAAGTTACCAGTGAGAACTGGGAGCTTTCTGTTTATGTTGTGGTAGATTTCCTCCTTAATTAGAAAGCAAAGCCAGGAGAGGAAGAAGAGAAACAGAGATGATGCTTTTAACATCCAGTCAACATGATTTGTTTTGTGTTGTCTCCTATCTTAACAAGACACGACTAAAGCTTTACGTTTAAGGCAGAAATGATAAATACCTCCCAGGAATGGAAAAGCTAACAGGAGCTTGCTCCCTCGGGGGTTCACGTGTTATACTATTCCTTTTTCCAGTCAGTGCTGGTATTTTCTGCTGAGCTGAGCTGGAACGGCATTCTGAGGCACAACTTATGGCAGAGCCAGACCATCCAAATATGCCCTGGTTTGGCAGTCAGACCAACCGAAATGGGAGCGGGTCTGTGTTCTGGTTTCAATGCATCTCCTCGATGTGGAAATCATATTTTCCAAACCATCAAGAGATCTGGTTAGATGATTATCTCATCGACAAGGAGCCTGCTGAACTCTCCCATGTTCAACACACTCTGTGAAAGAAATGTCTTTCTTTTTAAGCATCTTAAGCTTGTTTTTATCACCAGCAGTTTCCAACTCTCCAAGAAAACTGAAAGTAGTAATTAGTAATAGTATTTCTAATGCAATATTTTGTTAAAACTCAGTTATATTTACAGGATTTTTTCTTCTCATTTCATTTAGGCTTCATATTCAGCCGCTTGTGAAAAAACTGAAGATACAGTTCCATTTAAATTTAAAACCTTTTGCATAACAAACCTGCTTCAGTCTCTAAGCTAAAAAGAGTCTTGTTTGTACAAATTTCTCTCTGATGGTGGACAATTGGGATGTCCTGTTCTTGCTTGCATCTCCTTCGTGCTTTCATGCTTTGGGCAAGATTTATCACTAACAATAAGGTTCTCACTTTTCCTAACTGTCCGCATTTGTTTAAAGCATTGGCACACTCTTCAGTTTTCATCATCAAATGTGCAAACCCGGGCATCCTGCTGGCCAATGGGTTTAAGCACTTCGTTGTTTGTGAATTTCAACACTGAGTTGAGCAGTGCCTCAATTACAGTGTAAAATACTATTATCTGATATGTAAGCAAGTTCACATTTATGGTTCTCCTGTTAAAACCTCAGGCTCAGTTTCCACTGCCTCATAATCACAGCTTCTTAGCTCTGTTGAAACAATACTCTGTTAAGAGCCAGATTTTAAGATTAAAGGATACCATTTTCACAAACATTGCAGTGATTTGATTAGACCCTGATGTAAACCTGCTTGAGAGTTTTCTGCTTTCTCTGCACTATGGGAGGACACAGGCTTTGTTCTCCACTGTACAAACTACAAAAGGAAACTTTAAAATGTTGAAGTTTTGTTTTAAGCAGGACGTTTGTCGTGCTGTCATCTTCTCTTCAGGGGGATGTTGTGCATGAAAACCTCATATTTCTCAGCTGACTGGTCTGCCACAGAGAGATTTAATTCGGTAGCTTTAATAGTCCAAAGAGGGAAATGGGTTTGTGGTTATGAAAAAATACATGGCGTAATTGTTGGAATTACTGTATTCAAACTGCAAATTAAATGTTAGAGATTATTTCCTGATGGGTGATGGTCTGTGTTCCTGATGGGAGGCGGTCAGGATGTCTCTTGTCTCTCAGGACCTCATACTTTCCAACCCATCAGACGTCTGTGACGGCTCTGGACCGGCTGGAGCTTGTTGTACTCTTATATTGACAAGAATTTCCTCCAGCTGAGCGTTTTAAATCTGTGAGTCACCGGGGCAACTTGCAGGGTGACGGTGCCAAGGAGTTGCCTCAGCGGTGCTGTTGCTTTCGTGCCACAGGAACATCTTGTTGCCAGGAAACATTTTAATAGAGCTGTGACAGGGTCACAACTCTGCTATTACCTGCTGCTGGGGGTGTTAGACGAGACAGGCTGCACAACAGACCAGTGTCCACCATTCTCAGACTTTACCATGACTTCACCTCACCATGAGTCCACCTGACGAAGGAATTTTTGAGGCTTGCAATTCCAATATTTTTATTTTTTTATTTTATTTATTTTTTAATCTGGAAATTATAAATATTGTGCATAGGCGTCATTCTGAGAGTAGTCTGGAGCTTGGGCACCAACAAGTAATTGGGAGCACACAGAGCAAAATCATAAAGGAGGCTCACAATATTATTATATAGTAACGTCATCTAAGCCAGATAAATAGAAGATTGGACATTGTGTCGTTGCAGTGAGTTTTAATTATGACCTCAACTAGAGTCCCAAGCTATAGTTACAGCTCAGGTAGGTAATATATTTCAGAAGTATTTTTGTTATATACATATATTATATATACATATATTTTTATATCCTAAAAGGAATTGATAAATGTTCTGAAAAAAGTGAAAAGAATCCTGTATCTGAGGCTGTTGCAGGCCTGTATTAAGACGTCTGTCTACCTGCATGCAATTTGCTCTCATTGCACATGACCCAAGTCTTCCACAAGGCTAGGCCGATATATTGCTAAAATAATCTTCTTGGTGTAGTTTGACAATCCCACTATGTTTATATTTTAATGTAAGGTGCCTCTTCTTGCATTTTGTATCTTGTTCATTTGACCTAATTTGCTATGTAGATGTTCGTTAAACAAGCACACAATAACTTTTAAACTGAAGTGGGTGCAAAGTGAGTTGAACAATAAAACACGTTCTGTCCATTAAGTTTTTAATGAAGGTAACAGGACACAGTGGAAGCTGAAAAGATTTACTGTGAACATTATTGACATTAGCAACTTCAGTCTGTCATTGTGAGCCTTTGATATTAGTTCTGTTATAAGATTGTATATTTTGGTATTAAATATGGGGGAAATGCAAACAGTGTTTCATTCGTACACTTTAGATCACAATACATTTCAACTCTGTTCCTCATTTTGAAGAGTTCTTTGAAAGGTGTCTGTTAGAGGGTTCTCCCAGGAAATGTTTCTTCAGACCACATAGTCCACATACCTATACTCATCTCCATGAAACTCTATTGGAAACCCTCTGATAACCACAGTCCCCACTCAACAATGAACGCTACGTAAACACGTCAACTGCACAGAGAGAGTCTGAGGTGAAATAGAAGTTACATGCATGTAACCCTAGTTAGTATATACGCAGCCCTCCGTCACTCTATATCACAAAGTGAAGGAAAATCATTACTGTAGGGAGGGTAATTAAAGGACAATACGATACATGTGCTCATTGTTGTGAGACCCTCAAAAGTCTGAATCTGACACTGTACTATAAATCAAAACCAAACAATAAGAGGTTCAATAATAATTCCAGTTTAACTGCACCAGAGGATAAAAAATGTAAAAGATGAAGGAAATGGGCCGATATGTCATTATATCTTCTGTCTCATAACTAAGAAACTGAAAAATTCATGTAAATTTGTGACCAAAACTACAAGAGTCAAGTCTCAAATAATTCATCCTGTTATGAAGCTGAATGAAAGTCCAATTATTTGTACCTGATGAAATACCTGCTCAGTACTGAATTTGAGAGTGCATTGGTCAGCTATATGTCCTCTTCCTGAGGAGCATTGATGTTGGTCATGTGAACTAGTGACTATTAGATTGTTCCTTCTTGTACTTGAGACTGATGAATGCAGCAGCCGTTCATGTTGGCAGACGGGAAGAATTCTCTCCTTTCTACAGGAAAACCTTTGATCTCTCAGCTTCGGCTCATTGGAAGAAAGTTTTCCAGCTGAAGTACGAAGAGATGACGACCGCCAGCATCTAGAAACTGACCAGACATTACTGATTGTTGTTTTTATTGCTTTTCTACTTTTAGGTTTATTTTTGTCTGCATATAATTACCTAATATTTCCAATTTGTCTTCCCCAAGAAGGAGCTGAGGTTTTTGTCCTCTTCACATTTGAGCTTTTCTGTTCCAATCGTCCTTTAGATCTGTCTGCTACTGAAGTAAATGATCCTAAGCCTCGGGCTTTCAGAGGAAAATATTATGATAAAGTTGGCTTTCAGCTCTGATAATTACAGCTTTCATTGGATGTGTATTGCATGAGGACAGACAACATGTGATGCAAAGATTATCACATTTCAGCATGACATATTCTTTAATAATCATTATGGCTCCACCTCCTCCCTGAGGCCTGAGGTGTTAATTTGATAACATTAAAGTAAATGAATGGACTCCTCAAACTGGATGTGCTGACAGTGTAGGGGATCAGGAAATCCAGTGGAATATAGCCTAAACTTCTGTCTGGATATGTGACTCATACTGTACACCTCACAGGTTGAATATTTGCATTCACTGTCAACATGCGTCTAATCCTAAGAAACCTCAAGTTGTTGTACAGTGTTCCAGATGTAAACATCAGACTTATGTAGCCTCGTTCCAGACCTCTGAATCACCACTCTGACTTTCTTCATCATTTCAAATAGGTCTGCTGTAGTGCTCCTTGATGGCAGTTCCTAGATTATCAGGCTGTGACTTATAAGAATCATGAAATCTCGCCTTTTTGTTGTACATTTTTAGAGAAGGTTAACTTATATTAGTAGGGGTGACATTGATTGAATCTGTTTGCTTCTATGAACCTGATAACAAATATCTGTGGAGTCATTATGCTCTGCTAAGTAAGAGAGCCGATATATTCCAAAATGGACTCAAATGTGGTCCAAAATTAAAACCTACCAAGCACCAAATGTGGGTAAATTTTGGGTTTGACAGAAAAGAGTGGCTGGTAAATAATCTGGAATCCCAGCGATGCCAGGTTTACATCGCTACAGTTTTTACGTGTACCACTGAGACTAATGTGAACCTCGATGTCAGCCGTACATATCACAACAACAAATCAAATCAAAGCAGCCTACTACTATTTAATGCTTTCTACATAATGTCGTTCTATGTTTTTGCCCTAAGAAACATCTCCGTTACTAGAGATGCGGCGACACATTCCCAGTGTTACACCACCTAAAAGAAAACATGAAGACGAAAGAGAGAAGTCACGAAAGTTGGCGTTTTTGCGGAGCAGGAACCTTCGAGATCCTGGCTAAAATATGAAGCTCAAAACCAAAATGCCGTTTTATGGTCAGTAAAAATATTTTTGGCTAGTAAATTTTCTCAGTTTATCTTCCATTGGCAGATGACTTCATTTTGGACCCTGACTATACTGTTAATAGGAGTCTGTGAACACGGTGCTGCCAACATGAGCAGCTGATGAAATCCATCTGATAAATTGGACGATATAACCTTATGACATATAAACAGTATATCGACCACTGAGTAACAAAACATGTCATGTGCATAATTTGTCCACCAGAGAGCACTGACAACTTTAATTTTAAACTGTAAAATGTCCTGCTCACTACATGTCTTGGTCATGGTATGTGTTTATGTTTTTCTTAATATCAGGCGCTGCATTGTGATCAGTTTATCAAACTGTAAATATCAACATCTGTATTCAGCCTTAAAAAACAAGTAGTGGTTGGGTTTTAGTATATTCAACTCAGACGCAGTAGGAATGAAACAAGAAGAAACACGTATGCAGTTGATGGCATGCATAGTCCCAGTCATCTGTGCAGACGTTCTCGATAACCTGAAGAATAAACCTTGCAGATCATGGCAGTTTATATGGTATTGTACTTTGAAACATAACGAACGTGACTCGTAGTATAGTGACCAGAAAATGTGACTTGCAGATGTTTTTATTCATATGGAGTAGTTGATGTAGGCGAGACTTCATCAATAAGACAATAATAGGAACATAGTGAAGTTTATTTGACATTGTCACCGTAACAAACATTGTTGTCAACTATAGCATATGATTGTTGACACATCAGATAGACATTTTTTCATATAATCTATGCATGTTGGCCAGCCAAGAGCAAAGTGAGGGGCAGCTGTATTTCAATTCAAACATTTTTTTTTTAAAAGTCAGTTTTTGTATTTGTAATAAAACAACACTTCTTAACCGTAAATTACACTTAAATATTTGGGCACACTGTACCTATAGTCAATGTTATTTAAAGCAGTGGTACAATCTGTAAGTAACAGATTAATTCGATCTGTAAGTAAAACATTTATTCCACATCTTCCCTGCTCATACATAAATGATTTACTCTCCCAAGCTGCAGAAGCCTTGTTTTATTCACTCTCAGTGCTGTTGTTGACTTATTAATACATTACACTACAGTTACACAGGTTTATAGTTTAGGCATAAACATAGGGATGGGAATTTATTTTGTTGATAATAGTATCAGTTTTGCTTATTGGTCCAGCTCTTTGTCAGTTATCTTATTGCTTCCTGAAGAATTTTCTGTGTAGAAAAGAAGTAGGTCTACACAGGTTTTCAGCATCAACGCAACTGTTTTATTATATCCGAGTCTAAACACACCGTGTCGAAACAGAGTAGAGTTATAGTAGTTTGAGTTTCTTCGTCAAATGAGACCACGCTTTGGACCGTTTCTTACTCTCATAAAAAAACATGATAAAAGGATACCACCAAGCATATCCATACGATCCCGATGGCTTGGACTATTTGGAACCAGTTCTTGATTCCCATCCCTACATAAACATAGACCTATACATTAAATAATGTTTCTGTGTTGAGGAAATGTTGAAATGGGAATTACAGTAGGGAAAATACTTCTGGAGCCAGTGGTTCCTCCCGTATCTCAACTCTGTTCTGCTTGAGGAGGGTCCTTAGAGAGACCTTGAGGTCAAAGGCATTCTCTTTGGAATTGTGTTTCCTCAGACCACACAGTCCCAACTCTATAGCAAACCCTCTGATAACCACAATGCCCACCCAACAATGAACGAAGCAACTTGAACACAACAACTAAAGCTGGATGTAAGTCAAGTTATATAACTATGTGTGCAGCCCACCGTCACTTTATATTACAAAGTGAAGTGAAAGCCATACAGGCTGATTGTGTACGATACCTGCATTTATTGTGGAGCCATTAACAAGTAAAACATCGCACTGCACTAAAAATCAAAACCTACACCAAACGAGACTCCAGTTAATCCTTTGTGTCACGAATAAATCCAGTGAAACTGCACCAGAGGAAGTTTCTGCCCTGCTTCTATTCACTGAAGTGTGGATAAAGAATGTAAAAGATAGAGGAAATGGGCTGACATGTCACATATTCTGTCTCTTTATCTGTCAGGGGAATTGGGTTCTCCAACAGCACTCCCTTTAACTTAATCCTTTAACCGTCTTCTAATCTTTTACACTCTTGAATGATTTGTCACACAATGTGATCTCACTACTCACAGTCCTTTCCATGTCAGAGAAGGGAGGCACTGGAAGAAACAGAGCTGCGAAATGGAACATGAAGGTAGTGAGGTTGTTAAAAATAATGTGTTGGGCTTGTGGTCTCACTTCATAGAATTCTTTCCATTTCTTTATTAGCATTTTCGTTTTACTGTGTATGGTGTAGGAATTCTTTCCATTTTAGAGAGTTTAACATTTGACTAAAGCAGACAGATGTGTTTGATTTTGAAGTCTGAAGGTGTTCTGTCACCTTCACACCAGTTTAAGTTGGGCCAGGCTACAGTGCAAAACAACTTACCAGACCTAAAACAGTGTACATGGGCTTGAGAAGAAGAAAATCTTACTTTTATGCAGCTCAGGTTCAGTCCAAGGATATGACAGGACAGTACATTCCCATAAGGCAGATTACATTAGTGGCAACTGTGTTTTGAGTTAAGTTCCTTTTTGTCCTTGTTCAACCTGTACGTCAGACATGAAAGCCTTTTTAAGTAATTTATTATTATTTTTGTGTAATTTATAGCCAGTGAGGGGAAATTCATCTTAAATTTTGATTTCTCTTGGCAGATTAAAAACTTTTTGCCCCTGTCTTTCTGAGGTTTTAAACAAGTGTCTTTTAGTTTCTTTGTTTTGTGTGAATTTGTCACATGTCACTTGGTTTTCTGGGGTTTCAAGATCACACTGGAAGAGGAGCGTACACAAGAAAAGGCTGTTGGTGAGACCTTCAGGGGCTCAATGTAGTTGTTTTCCAGCCTCAAGGCAACCAGAGTGGAGTCTCCGCTGTGGTTCGGGTCGCAGATGCTTTCATCAGGGATACTCCTGGAAGACACAGCATCAGGATGCAGTTAGATACACGTTTAGTTGAATCTAGGACTAAAGCTCCAACTAATGTTGTTTTCATTGTCAACTGATCTGATGACTATTTCCTCCAATAATTCATTAATCATTTGGTCTATGGCATGTCAGTAAAGTCTGAATAAAGGCGATAGGGCACAGTTATCTAAATGTCTTTAGATTCCAACAGTCCAGCCAACAGTCCAAAATCCCTCTCTATCCCTAATCTATTCAGTGGACTATTACATAAGACAAAGAAAAGCAGCAAATCTTCACAATGGAAAAGCTGGAAAGAGCTACTGTTTGACTTTTTTGCTTGAAAAATGACTTGCTGATGAATGAGTTGCTTATTTTTGTATGGGTTGATAAACTGTTTCAGCTCCAACACAGCAGCAATAGTCAGAATTTTTTCATTTTCTCATTCAGATATGTTTTATAGCCCCTCTGGTGTACAGCTTGACTGCGTTTGTTTATTATGGGTTATTGTTTGTACTGTACCACATATGGTAAAATAATCTGCATTATTTGCTCGACAGCTGGTTCCAATTACCCACCTGGATTGTCAGCCATGTTGGCAGTGAAGATGGAGCCATGATACAGTGTTTGACTTGTAAAGTTACTTTTATAGAAACCCATGCTACAACCTGGACAACTGTGTGTGCCGTGCATGGACCTGTGAGTGAGTAATGAGGTGATTCAGGATGACTTTCAGGTGGAAATGTGAATCAACTTGTTTTGTTTCTTGTCGTCAAGACAACTCTCCATCCAACTTTCAGCTTTAGTATTGTCTGGTGGGCTGTGATGAATGAGTCAGTTGTCTGGTCGGGTTCTGGTCTGTTGTGGGACTCTTTGTTGTTGGTCTCGTATTTGTTTTATATCAATTAAAATTTTTCCTTGAGCTTTTAATCATCTGAGTTTGTTTTCTGTTGGAGGCTTCTGCTACTTAAATTGGCAGCAAAGTCAATGTCTTATATTTGTAGCTTGAATGAGTTTGAATAAATAAGACATATTGGCACTGCTTGTGTACATTCATATTGATTGATAATGTTATATATAATGTCATAATATGGATCTTTTCACATCTGTACACCTACATCCTGAATTGGAGATCAGAGCGGCTTCCAACAAGTAGACATCAAGTGCAGATGATCACACTAATTGAGGCTGCTGCATGTGGCGGCCAGTCCTCACAGTATGACCTGATAGCCATATACTTATAACATATTTAACCACTTGCACATATTAAAACTGGTATCGGTAAAAGCATCTGATGGAAAACAGGATAAGATGATTTTGTTCAGTTCAAATTGTGTTTTGTCTACCTTGAAAAAGTTTACTTTTACAGAGAATGGTTGTTCTTCTGCTAAATATGACTATGTAATCAAATGAACATTAGAAAATTTGAATAAATGTCATTTTTTGATGTTATTCATAGTTCTGTTTTAAAGTCAAACTTTACCAGTTTATGTCAAGAAGTCCCAGGATGGCTGTGGTTATAGTGATATATTCCCAGGAAGTAAATCATTCTAAAATCACAGTAAAACCTAATATATGGATATTTGTAGATGGTGACTTCATACCTGAGCTTATTATTGTTGAGTCTGAGGAAGTGTAAGTTGGTCATCTCATTTATGCCAGAGGGCACAGTGATCAGCTGGTTGTGGTCCAGACACAGTTCCACCATGGAGTTGTATGAGCCGAAGAACGATTCAGGTTCGATTCCCTCCCCATCCAGTTTGTTGTAAGAGAGGTAGAGGTACTCTAAACCAGGGTCCATGTGGGCAAAAACGTAACCTGTGGAGGTGTTCGGAGGGAACAGTGTAACCATGGGTGTGCTTTTGTTTCCGTTTCTTTCACATTTACATGAATATAAGATACAATAGCCGAAAGAGAATTGAGGTCCCACTGGGGCTGGCACAGACATCCAGCGTGTCAACCTACTCCACTCCACCACATGTATTTGTCATCTTTTATTTTCATTTAATCTTGTTTGATATTTCAAATTGTTCCTGCACTGTTCTCTTGTTCTTCAAACTTCTGACTCCAACTCTCACTCAAAAGCCTTCTCTACAACTAGCTAACTAGTTGCTGGATTCTCAGCTGGTATTCTCTATTATTGTTCTGTTGTTCTTTTTAGAGTATTGGTTGTCTGGCTCTGTGTGTTCCCAGAACAGGTAGAGACCAGTGGAAACAAAAACAGAACCATGTTGTCAAACCCCTTTCATCTGTTATGTATCAACACTTTCCACCTACCAGGTATCCGCTCTATGTTGTTTCCCACCAGCACTAGGTGGACCAGAGATCTGGGTAGGTAGGATGGAACCAGGTACAGGTGATTATGAGAAAGGTCGATGGACTCCAGATTTCTGCAGAGAGGCAGAAAGATGAGGGCAAGAAGAATTTGTAAGGAAATGGAAATGAGAACGTAAACGATCCTGATCCTGATGACCGCTGATTGAAGAAAAACTGGGGGGGAAATAAGATACCATCCACTGTGATTCTGTCAATATACTGTAGTACCAAAACAAATGTTCCTTTAATCTTTGAAACATTCAGCAACACATCAGGATAGGTGCTAATTAGGGATGTAATGGTACGTGTATTTGTCCCAAACCGTTCAGGTCAGTATGCACTCTAAAAACTATAATTCAGATCCGCTCCAAAATTGAATGGTTTCTTCCGGCACCCTTTCACCAAATTTCATTATAAATCTGTAGTTTTTCTATAATCTTGTTGACAAACAACCAAACCCATAAAAACACAAACAGTACCAAAACATGCCCTCCTTGGCAGAGATAATTATGGCCAATGAGCCACTGTTGAATATTTACATTTTTCTAAATAAATTATATAATAATAAATTATTTTCCCTGCTGTACCGAAAATGAAACGAACCATTTGGTACATACCAAACAGGAATTTAGTGCCTGTTACAACCCTAGTGCTAATTAAACTGAGGTAGCATGCACTGCTGGAAATGGCACATGAAGGTATGATAGTGAAATAAAAAATATCTATGTTGGTGACAGACAAAATTACTTGAAATACATCATTAGTAAATTCCTGTGATCATGGGTTAGAGTGACAGGTCTCCTTTTGCCGGACCTGTGATTGATCCAGGCCAGCGGGGCAATCCTGGTCTCATCCAGCCTGTTGTGTCTCAGAGAAACCACATTCAGACTCTGGGTCTGATTGAAAACTGTCTCTGAGATTTCCTCAATCAGGTTGTTCTCCAAGTACAGCTCCTGAACAACAGACAGAGCAGAAAAAAAGAAACCAAATGTTTGACAGTGGAAAGTCGCTCCTCATTACTGGAATTTAGTGTCAGAGTCATGGTCGGATTCCATCGTGTTGTGTTAATGAAAGCAACAGTAGGAGTGTTACGAGTTTGTCATTAAACACTTGTGCTGAGTGATTTTGGTTCAGAGATCTTGGCAGACAAGTCTGTGGTTTGTTGTGACTGTTATAAATGCATAATCCACCCCAAAATACATTTCTGTTTGTTTTACCTATCTTGGTTAAAACTGGCAACCTAATCAACAGGTAGGACACATATTGGGTATCCTCTTAGTTACTCAACGTCATCCTTAAATCATGATCATAATCACTCTTGACTATACAAAGGTGAAAGTGCCTGAAAAAGTCTTGGAAACCCAGAGCTAATTAGCAAAGAACAAATGTTAAAGGTAGATCACAATCTTCAGGACTTATGACAAGAAAATATGGTGTTTTTGATTTGCAGGGAGCATGTAGAAACTCTCTGAGATCATAATATGAAGTTGGTTTTTAAGGTGGATTTACAGTAGCAGCATGTCGCTGGTGGTTCTCCAGTGTTTGCGGTTAACCAGAGGCCGTAATTATAAGTTGGGTGGACTGGTTTCCCACAGGTAGAAGCAGAGTTTACTCAGTGGAGGAGTCTTAAACATCAGAGCCAAAAAGAAAATACTGATGCATCAGCAAACTTGGATTCCTGACTGACTGTAGCCAGCTGCTCAGAAGGCTTCTGATGTGACTGAATGTCTGTTCAAAATAATATGTTGCTGGTGAGTTTATTGAGAAATTTATTGAGCGTTTCTTTGAGTACTTGTACCTATTTTAGCCAACTGTCGTCCAAAAAGTAAATTTATCTTTGTTCAGAGCCTCCAGATTCCTACAGTTTCACTTTCATTGGCAGTCCACAATCAGTTTACAAGTATAATATAATGATATTCAGTCTTTATCCACCAACCAGGAAACAAACTTGTCAAAGCAGCAATAAGATTATTGAATCCAGTAGAGAGCACTGTGTCCTGGACTATTATGAAAAAGGTCTGGCTATGTTAAGAATACTAATGTGGGGAATGAAGAGTTAGGACCTGGAGAGATGTAGTAGTATTACTTCATACCAGCAGAGACTTGGGAAGACCCTGTGGTACGGTGCGGAAGTGGTTTCTGCCCAGTCGGAGATAGGAGAGCTGGATGAGGGGAGCGAATGCCAGAGGATCTATATTCCCCTCACTCAGCAGATTTCCCTCCAACTCCAGAATCACCAGACTGCTCATACCTTAAAGATAAAGAAATAGATTAACCTCGCTGTCTTAACTGGAAATGTGTCTCAGAATCAGTGCAGCAAATAAACATCTGTCAGACCATAAACAGTCAAACAGTTCATCTGTAAAACAGAACAGTACATTCAGATTTCATACCTTTTTATATTGATACTAACTTTTGTAACATTACTGTAAAGCAGCGGTTATCAAAAAGTAGTGCACAACACAGATTAGAGCTGAAAAATTAAGATCCTCTACACATGATAAGTGGTGTGATTTTTACTTAACAGCAGCTTAAAAATCTCCGCACAGGCTCCTACTTCAACCAAGCAGCAAGTATCACTGCCATGACTTTCTCTCCAGAAAAAAAACAACAGCTCACAAAAGTACAAAGCAATTCTGCTGCTGATCACGTGTTCAGGACCTTTTATTGTAAAATTGTAGTGCAATTTTAAAATCTCAAGCATTATTATAATTTGGCACATTTTAGCAATATTTTAGCATAATCATCATTTGGTAAACAATGATTATACTGGAGGAATTGTCACTGTAGCTAATGACAGGCAGATCTCTTGAATTGGGTGGTTAAGGTCTCTGGATGCTTGTGTCTGTACTGCAGTTGGTACAGTGAACTGTACTTTCATAGTTCAGAAAGACCAACAGAGTGAGTCTATAAACAATCCATGTGGTTGCATTGTGTCATTATCAGACACATAGTTGGCAGCTTGGTGGGTTGTTATTGAGTATTAATGACATTAAAGCTGATGACAGTACAGAGGTGCATTATGGGATACCGTGGCGGTACCTTGGAAGCTGTTTTCATGGATTTCTCTCAGTCTGTTCTCACTGATCTTAAGCTCCTGCAGGGTGGGGGGGAGGTCCGAGGGCACGGTTTCGAGAAGGTTCCCATCCAAGTAAAGACGCCTTAGCATCTTCAGACCCTGTCATACACACACAGGTACTGGTGATACTGGGAAGTAATTGATGGTGATGGTGGACAAAGTTGACTGCCCTCTTTCCATACTATAAATGTTAATTTATTCTTCTGCTTGTGTAACTTCACTTTCAGGTCACATTGAAATCTTAAAGGTGTTTAAAAACACTTGCTAATTCCTTCAGTGTTACTCTTGTTGATCCGTACAACATCTATACGTCTATCTTTGAGCACATTTGCACAATTATGTCACAGAAATTCACATATTTCTTTTCTTTCTGGTTGATTGAATTACTTTAGATGTTCAGTACAAAGAAAGAAACACTAGAATCAACTGAATCAAAAAAGTTGATGTCTTACTTTGAAGGCTTTAGCATCAATACCGGCTGAGGTGAATTTGTTTTTCTTCAGGTTGATCCATTCGAGGTTGGGGATGCCATTGAAGGCTTCTGCTGGGATGGTGCTGATGTTGTTGCCTGCAGTCATAAGATCTTCAGTCAGTTAACACTGAGAGCAGGAAGACTGGCAGGCTTTCTGTTTGCAGTGTACCTCAGATGTGTTTTTAAATCAGTGACTCTCAGTTTGTATGTCTTTTATGTATTTGCATCGTTTGCTCCCTAAATGCAGTGTATGGGATTTGGTTCCAATTACTTTTTTGATTTTTGTTCTAGGATGAGAAAATACCCGAATTGTCTTCAGTTTGGTGTGGGATGGCTAATCTTCAGGTGCACTGGACTGTAGAGTAACTTGGCAGAGGCTATCAATAATATATCAAGGTGTATTGGAGTTGAACATTACTAATAATGTCGCACAGATAAGAAAATGCAGGAACTACAAATATACGACAAAGTAAAATACAGAACTTAAGTGGAATATCTTCAGTGGAAACCAACGGGCTAGCAACCGACAGCGTAAATTGGCAAGAATTGACGGAGAGACACATTGTTGGTTTTGGTCTTTTCATGGGATTTGTTGATAATCCTTGAAGCAACTTAATAGTTCTCAATCACGACCTCCAGTATTTGAAACAAGTAGCCAAAGTAAAATAAGGTGTGCAGAAGGTGTGTATTTTCAACCATTGTTACAAGTTTTGAAAGTTGTAAAGGGTAATGGGTCATTAACTGGATTGAGATTAACTAGAATTGTAACCTTCACACTAGTGTCCTACAGTATTAAAGTGTTAAAGGTTCTTCATCAGGTTGCAGTATGGAGTTCTCTCTGGCTCTCCCTGTGTTGTTGTGTTGTTGACTTACCCTCCAGACTGAGAGATTTGAGCTCAGGTATGGCCAGAGGAGGAAAGTAGGTGAGTTTGGCGTTCTCACACGTCACAGTGACGTCAGAGATGTCGCAGCCCGGAGGAAGGCCTCCTCTGTTCACTACCGCCTCTTCCCCTTCCTCCTCCACCTCCTCTCCTTCCATCTCCTTCAGCTCGTCCTCCGTCGCAGCAGGAGGTCTTGGGATCGGAGCAGGGAGGAAGTCTGGTTCCTCGGGTTCTTCAGGTTCTTTTGGGGGCATCTGAAACACATCTCCTCTCAGCCACACTTCCTCCTCCACCTCCTCTTCCTCCTCCTCTTGCCGCTCCTCTACCTCCTCCAGCCGCTCCTCCTCCTCCTCCTCTATCAGAGCCAGTAGTTCTTTCCTCAAAATCTCCTCCTGCTTCCTCCTTTCCTCTTCTAGCTTCCTCTCCATCTCCCTTGCTTCTCTCTCCGCTTCCTCCTTCCGTCTTCTGTCTTCCTCCTCTTGTTGTCTCCTCCTCTCTGCCTCCTCTATCTGCCTCTTCCACTCCTCCTCCTCTTTCTCTACCTGCAGCCTCAGCGCCTCCTCCTCCTCCCTCCTCCTCTTCTCCACTATTTTCCTTTGTTTCTCTGCCTGCTCCTTCCTCTGCCTCCTCCTCTTTTTCCTCGCTTCATCCTTCTTCCTCAGGCGCTCCTCCTCCTCACGGTGCTCCTCCTCCTCCCGCCAGAGGATTCGCTGGATCTCCTCCTGGGTCAGTGGGGTCACGGACACACCGGGGTCGTTGGGAACTGGGGAGTCACCAGAAAGGTCAAGGCTGAAGTCAGGTTCTAGGGTGGGTGTAGGGTGGTGCCGGGGCAGCCAATCAGACGGCAGGAGGCGGTAGGGGGCCGGAGGTGGTCGAGATTAAAGAAAAGAGGGACAGTATAGAAAGAAGGAAAAGGAATAGAAAGAGAGTGGAGAAGACAGGAGAGGAAGAAAGGGAGGAAAAAGTAGAAAAGAAAACTAGAAGAGAATGATACAGGATGGAGGTGGAAGGTGGTGAGGACATACAGACAGGAGATGGACAGACAGAGACGGCTGTGTGTTAGTGTTGTAGACAGACAGACAGGTACAAGACCAGCTTGTTGTAGCTACAGAGCCGACAGCTGCTGTAGACCAGTCTGGACCAGATCCCATTGAACTGTGCTTGTATGACCACAGTCACGTAAAGTTGGTCTCTTTGTGTTTGTCCCTGTTGGTGCCAGCTGGCACCGAATCTGAATTTAGACCAACCCTACTTGACTAACACTTAATGCTGTTTTATAGTCATAAAACGATGTCCAACAGCTACATCCACCAAATATTACATCAAACAGACTGACAGTGTCTTGTAGCCGTAAGACTTTGTAAGGTCATCGGCAGACGTCATTCATTGGTCATTCATTGTCTATCTATCTATCTATCTATCTATCTATCTATCTATCTATCTATCTATCTATCTATCTATCTATCTATCTATCTATCTATCTATCTATCTATCTATCTATCTATCTATCTATCTATCTATCTATCTATCTAATCTTCATTACATTTCTTTCTTCTTACTCTCTTGATGATTCTTAATCCTGCCTACAAAGCAGGCCAATGAGCACAAGATGAGACCTATTTGATAACATGAGGAAAGTATTTATGAAGATGTATGACTATAAAACAGCTTATAGTGTTTGTGTTTATCTCCATACATACAGCAGACATATACACAATGTACTTATACAGACACGTACATGTTTCTATTGTTACTGCTATCAGGTTAAGGCTGTATTCATCTGCATACAGTGATATCTACATAGAAGTCATAGACAAAATAGGTTTGAGAGGTTTTCTCCTGCTTCACCTCCATACATGCACATTCTGACTGTGTAATGTATGACTGTGAGCAATGAGTTAGTTACTGTCAATTCAACTGCTGTAGTTTCCTTCCAGGATTTCAGACTGTAGAGACTGGTTTCTAAGAGTATCACATGTATGTGAAACAGGTCGTGAGATAAAATTTCTGCTATTTGCCATCAAATAATCCCAGATGCTAAAAACTCATAAGATTAGATGATGCAGTTTGTAAAAACTCTGCACACCTGTTCCATGAAGACATAATGCATTTTCAGGCTCCACAAGATGTTCCCAGACATCTCCCCTCAGTGTGATAAATGTAATACAACGGAGGCAAACCATCTCCATAGCTTTGCTCTCGGTCCCAGGATAGAAAGATATTGGACAAACATATTTAAAACTCTCTCTGATACACTCGACACCAACATCGAACCTGATCCTGTCTTAATTGTGCGAGGAATTTCAGATGCGACATCTACAGTAACAAAAGCACAGCAGCAACTTCTCTCTTATGGTCTTATTACAGCAAAACTAAACTAATCCTGATATTCTGGAAGAAGAAGGAAGTTCCCACTTTTAAGCTGTGGCTCAATGAAATGACCAATACCCTTCACCTTGAAAAACTAAGGTCCTCTCTGAAGAAGAGACCAGAGAGACCTAGAAACAACCAATGATGTACACTCGCCATGTAGTTTACTGGCCAATACAGTTTTCATGTTTTTACTTTGTTAAGAGTAAATTTTGTTCAGTTATGTTGATACTATCTGTTATTAGCTTTGTTTTCCTTCAATGGATATATGTACAGTGAATTCTGATGTCCTACATTTCGTAATTCTTCCTCAATAAAACATACTTGACCCAAAAAAAATACATAATGCGTTTTCCACCCAAAGCCATTAGTCTGTACTCTTCATCAGCTGTCAGCACGTCCCACACTGAAACATTAAACCTGTACAGAACAGAGCTTGACAAACATTTCCACTACTCAGCTAAGGCACAGTCATAAACAGAGAGCTGTCTGACCATTAAACAGATGTTTCTTGCTCACCTGTTTTTTTACAAAACTATCTACCACCTTATTAGAATCCAGGGTCAGAGCCTTAATGTTAGAGCTGCTAGATGCTGATAGCTATTATCCACTCTGAGCTAGCATGGGGGTTTCCTTCTTGGGATATTGAGCAATTCCCACCTGTTACCTTTATCCTTTGTGCCGTATCTGGCCCAAAACAACTTTATAGTAACCTCCCTATAAACTTACTCTCATTCAGGTTTGTTTTATGAATACATCTCACAATAATGTTGCAACTTGTCTACATACAGTCTTAATTTTGATGAGATTGAATTGACAGTAAGGTAAAACCAATCTGTGACATGTTAAAAACAAAATGTGGTATTTTCCCAACATACAGACAAAACAACATGTGTGTTGAACTGACCCAAAATGTGCTAGAGACATTTTTTAAAGCCATGATGGAAACAGGAAGCAACATGAAGAGGCCTCGGAGATGGAAACTGTTTCTCTTCATTTATTCCAGGAGACGAGTGAATTATTTAAACAGCAGCCTAATTAGTTTTAAACCGTTCTGACAACTAAATCTGACAGAGAATCCTAAAATGATTCCACTTAGAAACAGTATCCGTCAGACTACTGAGAACTCCTGTTTGACTGTTTTCAGGTTGAACTGTCTATAAATTCAGAGGGTTACGGGTGAATCCTGTTGTGTTTTAATAAATCCCAGTTAAACCAGTTTTATCAACCACTAATGTGTGAATTAAACTTTATGTGAACTCACCCAAAAGGAAGTAATCGTCTGCTGAATAGTAAAACAGCTGCAGAAGACTCGAGTTGGACCAGGATGTAGTTTAGCAAAATGGTTTTGGTAATAACTTAAATTTGTGCATCAGGTTTTTATGATGTAAAGTTTTGAATGAAACTCTTCAAGCATTGGTCCTGATTGTCAGAAACATTGCTCCTCTCCTCTGCCTCTTGATGTTGTACCATGGCGTGCCACATGTTGTGTTTCTACCTGGCTCTATGCAGATGGGGCAGCATTCCCCAGCGGGGACGAAGGGGAAATGGCAGTGCACTATGGGACAGGTGATCTTGTCACAAACCACCCGCCCTCCGGTACACAGACAAGTCACACAGGGCTTTGGAGACCAGACGGCCTGGTCAAACATGGTCAGACCCTGGTACACACACTGGCCCTGCTTACCTGAAACAACACAGACACATTACAGTCAGTTCAGCAGTTCATTGTGGTCACACAGTGACGCTCTGGGGAGGAATACGAAGGGAATTAATGTAATTTGGCAGTTGTTGATTAATTATCAGTTTGCCAGATAAATCTTGTATTTCAAACTCGAAATACAAATTAATTTAACATCAGTAATAGGCAGCGGAGATCAACACACAACAAAGGTCGTATAACTGCTTAAAGACCTTCATGTATTCCCAAACGGACACAGACAGTGGATGTAAACGTGGTTGTATTTAGTGCTAGAGCTCTGATTTTGAATGAAGTTTGAATGCTTCAGTGTTGAAGTATAAAGATAGCCAACCACTGTTTGGAGTTGTATTTAATCTGCACATTTACACAGTTAAACTGGTCAAATAAACAGCTAATCATTTCTGGCTACATTTCCCCCTCCAGGTTACCTCGACCAATCAGCGTCCATCTTGTAGACTCTGAATTTTTTAACAGAGCAATTAACTTGTGTTGATGGAAATGTTGTTTTACAATGTGTACAGACTCTGTCGTTATTTCCACCAACAAAGCTTTGATTGACTCTATTGGGTTTCCAGCTGTCAATGAGCAGCAATACAATAATACAATCACTGGACAAATCTGATATATGGGCAGCGATTCAGAGGTGTAGAACGAGGCAAATTCAAACCTGTGGGTCACACCTTTAGCCCAACATGCCAACCCTTGTCACCCTCCTCAGTAGCAACAACAGGCCCTGGTTTCAGTAATTGCTGTGTGTGTATAGTCAAATCTAAAGCCTGTACTTTACCATCAGAACCAGACAAAGCAGTGATTTATGGCGTTTCCACTCCTCCCTCTGCATTAACTCCACCTTTCAACATCAGACCTGGGACGGGACGAGGCTACGACTGGCAGTGAGTCAGTAGAAAAGACTGTAAACCACTATGATACAGCAGGAAGAGCCTTCTTGTGTCTATTTTAAGTCTGTCCTGCCTGTCATCTATCCTTTCTAATGGTATGCTCTTTGTTACGTCCATAGAAACACAGGTAGTTAAGAGGCTCAGGTTATTTCTCTTAAATACTGTCTCTCTCCTATCTCTGTTCTTTTTACTGTGAGCAGTGAGACTGTCACCCTGTCATCTCTGCTGGAGCACACATACTTTAGAGCTTTTCTTTTCTCTCTTTATTGTCTAGTAAATTGCAGGGTTTTGTTTTAAATAGTACAGCAACTATCAGAATCTGCTGTGGCACCACCATGCGACGGCGTTAAATGCGTGTCTATTTACTAGCAGGGAAACAATTAGTTGATCTATTGATTCACAAACAATGAACAGTTTTTGATCATCAGTTGGCAAAAACAGTTGTCCTTTGTTTCTCGCTTCTCTAATGTATATTCATCTATTTTATATCTGAATAATTTTCGGTTTTGGACTGTTGGTCGGACAAAACAAGACATTTAAAGAAGTCGTCCTGGGCACTTGTGTGCACTAGATAACGTGACCTAAAACTAACCATCATCATTCTTAGCTGAGGTCTGATGCAGTAAAGGTATATTTTCAGTAAATTATGATTTAGGTAGGCGGTATGTCACTCTAAAGATTATTCAGATAAGTGTAGATGATGTAAACAGACTATTTTTTTGCTGCTGACATGGGTTAGGAGGATCACCCTGCATATACAATCACCTGTCAGACTGTGAAATAAGGTGGAAAGCTCCAGAAAAAGGTTGTAGAAGTAGGTTGACCTTGACATCAGATTATCTTGTCAAACTACTGTTTCCAAAATCGGTTTGTCACGTTGATCCAAAATCTGTTTCTGTAATCCGACACTGAACACAGACGCATGTTCTCATATCCCCAAACGACAGCTAAAAGGCAGCCAAATGGTTTAAATCTACATGAAAAGAAAATCCCCAACAACAGACTGTCACCAACACCACCGTCCCTTCTAATTACATAATGCTGATTTTATTGTTTTAAGCTGAAGGGCTTCCACGTGGCTTTGAGGTTCTTCTTTGGAGTCTCTGTCCTCATCTCTGCGAGGGATTTCTAAGGACTTATTTTCTGACAAGCTCATTTTCCCACAGATGGTTTTCCCTTCTGTTCACGCTGGAATGTGATGATTTGTCATTAAATTGCTGAGCTGTAACAGGCAGTTTCATTATGAGAACAACACGAAGCCTGAGCTGAGCTGATTAAAATGTCCTGTTTTTCATTCAGTTAAAGATTTTATTTAACTGTATTATGATTTTATTGGCTAGAAAACCTTGTTATGTAATATACCACTTAAAAGTTTTAAATACAAAGATACACTCAGTGTTTCCATGTTGGTTAACACATAAACATACAAACGCTGAGACAAAGTAACTCATTAAATTGCTTTTGATTTGCTGCACAGAAACAGTCTCTGTGCCGGTATAAAGATTTTATTTTCTAGATTAAAACAGGCTTTTGGAGGATTATTTCTGGATACATCAGAGATTTAATGTGTACACAGACTAAAGGCTGGAACGTGTCTTTCTATTTGCACATAAACAAACTCGCACAACTCTTGCTCTCTGACTTTCACATGGCTGATTTCTTCCACTTCAGTTCACTTGTTACAATTCAAACTCACCTAACAGGAATTTGTATCCATCAGTTTGATCAGCAGTGCTCTGTGCGTTGTTATATTTAGTAGGGGGAGATTAATTGATTAGTCTATCGACAGAAAATTATCTTCCACAACTTTGATAAAATCAATTAAAGAGCAAAAACGTTAAATGGTTAATGGTTACAACTCATCCATTGGCTGATTTTCTCTGTTAGAGTCAGATTTTCAGTCACATTTGGACTGATATATATACTGAAGTGTTTGTGCATTGATAGAGCTACTGACACGAGTGACGTAGGGCCCTCTGCTCTTTAAAAAGAGCATCACTGACCCGGGTTAAAGTTCAGTTACTGGTCTCACTGACCTGGGTTAAAGTTCAGTTACTGGTCTCACTGACCTGGGTTAGAGTTCAGTTACTGGTCTCACTGACCTGGGATAACGTTGTAGCTGGAATGCTGTTCTTGTAGGTTCTTGTAGGAATCAAGGAACAGAGTATTTCCTCGGTTTTCTCCAGGCTCCACTGGGATGTTGGGACCAGGAACCAGTCTGATCTTCAGAGGTCTAGAGTGCCCCGCTCTGGCCCGCATAGGACCTGGAACACATGGTCTTATCAATGTACATCCACCTCTATCTAGACACTCATAAAAAGGCAGACAGACAGTGTTATCCAGAGTCTCTGGACTCAGTCTGGTTATCAGTTTACAGATATGTTTTGTGTGTGATGTAACCCTGTTTGTCCTACATTATGAGCCAGGAAGAAAATCCATTTTGCTTTAGCCAAATGAAGAGACAACTTCTACAAGCCTTTCTACCTGAGACTGACTTAAATAAGAATGGGAACTCTGAGGCAAAGCCAAAAGTGCGAATCAAATCAGTGTTTTCAGGACAAACAGATGCCTAGTATTCACATATATCAGTGGCTGTTGGTCAAACCACAATTACCATTTACACCTGTTCAGTTTTTAAGTTGTTGGAAGATTAATCCTTTAACTTCTGATGGAGTTAGACTAGCATTGTCTCCTCCCAGTCTTTGTACTAAGCCTGTTCTAATCACATCCTGGATCAATCTGTACTGGACACAGAGATGAAACTGATAACAATCTTCTCAACTGACTGCTAGAAAGAAGATTTGCCAGACTCTTACCATGTCCGTCCCTCTTCCTCTTCCCCCGGTGGGTCCCACCATCCTGGTCCCGAGGTCTGTTCCTGGCCTGGGCGTCCGGGACGGTCAGGGCCACCAGCAGCCATAGACTGACCACTACCAGCCACCACCTCATCCCTGCAGAGCAGCACAGACCAGGTTCAGGTTCAGGTTGCGTCACAGGAACCTCACAGGAACCTTTACCTCCATAGCGGGCATCCCTATGGATGCGTACAGAAAGTTTTTGATAGTAGTGTGGAAAGAAAACCTGTCCATACTCTGATACCAAAGCAATACTTTTTTCAGTGGCTTACTTTCAGAAATATAAACAAACGTTTTTTGCATTTAATACAAAAAAAGCCAAAGTTCTCAAATGTTAAATGTAATTTAAACACAAGCAGCCGTACAGTTTTCAATGCTCAGTTTTACAAACACATTTTGGGCTGTACCCAAAAACGAAATGGGTTTGATACCCTGCCCTGGACTTCACTGGCTCCTCAGCAGAAACACAGCTCGGTAATGAGATATACAAAAGACAAAAGGAAAGGAAGGTTTGGCCAGAGGTTTATGGCGCTGGCGATGAACCGTTATGTCCGAGGGTTTGAGTCCAACCATGGACCTTATTTCTTGTTGTTTCCCATCTTTCTCTTTCCTCTTTGCACTTTTATATCCTGTCAACGCTCAATAAAAACCATAAAATCCCAAAGAGAAACGATTGGTTTTCAGGATTCCTTTCCTTGTTAGTATTTTCCATCTCTCCTCTCTCTCTCTCTCTCTCTCTCTCTCTCTCTCTCTCTCTCTCTCTCTCTCTCTCTCTCCTCGTTCGAATCTCTGTGAAAGATTCTGTGAAATGTAATTGCAGAAAACCAGCAGCTAAAATCTACTGGAACCAAACATACAATCCATGTTGTTTCTCCGCCCGCACAAAAATAGATGAAAGAAGAGGGTTTTTTTTACCTGCAGCAGCTTCTCAGACAAAAAGAGCTGTCAGTGCTGCTGCTGGTCCTCATATAGCTTTCTGCTGGGGTCCTAATGGCTGGTTCCCTGAGTGTGTGTGTGTGTGTGTGTGTGTGTGTGTGTGTGTGTGTGTGTGTGTGTGTGTGTGTGTGTGTGTGTGTGTGTGTAATGACTAGTCTATACACAGCAGTCCTGTCATTACACACCTTTACACACCTGATAGTTTGTCTTCTGTCTGATTCCCCCTCCGAATGGAGAAGATTGAACTAGTTCTCTATATCAGCCTCAATAACAGTAATAAATGTGCTGTAGCTGTGTCCTGGTGCATGATGGGAGTTGTTGATGGTGTTGGAGCCTCTGATTCGTTGGGATGGAGCCCCAAACAAGCTTGAGAGTCCAGATAGAGACATTTAGTTTGTGTTAGTCTGAAAGGCTGAAAGCTGCAAACTGTTAATTTACTGCAGTTCTGAAGCCAAAGATAATTCTCACCGACTCTATAAAGCTCAATGGAGCTTTTTATTGTAGGTCAACATAGTGGAGCAGTTAGCAGGTAGAGAGCCAGATACTTTATAAGGTGATATCAGGATAAGATGTGTTTGTGTATTGTTCCCCTGCCTTTTAAGTGGCAAAAAAATGAATTAAAGCGGCTTTAATATTTGTATTTTTACGGTCGGTCAGGTTTCTCCTCTTGTGGATAAACAAGTTCTATGATAATAATGTTGACACAGTTAGGGCAGCTTGTGCAAAATTATCTGATTATTGTTTCTGTATTGTTTCAACATATAGAAATAACATGTCCTCTACTCTAAAACAATCTCCAAACAGAAAGTCTGAGGTGGTCTCAGGTCCTGATTTTGTGCTCAAACTCTCAAGAAATAATACACATCAAACTGTAACAACTGGGCTCAGATAAGTTACTGATATCAGCGTTTAATTGAAACTTACTCTAATCCCACTTCAGTTCCAGTCCGAACATTAAAACTGACCCAGACATCTACAGTACTACTATTCTACTCGTAGTCATAGTCCTGTTAGTACTGACTTATTACGAATTCTGTTCATCAGCACATAAAAACACTGATCATGTGGGTGAACGAGCGACATGAGTGACGTGTAAACTTTAGTCCATCCGGGGGGATTTATTCATGAGTTTACGTTTATTAGTACAGGCTGCTTCAGGTGCATCGCCGCCACCTTGTGGACTGAAGCGTCAACGCTGATTTGCATGTAGTCACAGACGAAGTATAAACTGAAGTGTTTTAAAGGTCCAGTGTGTAACATTTAGGAGGATCTGTTGGCAGAAAATGAATATAATATTCATTAATATGTTTTCATTAGTGTTTAATCACCTGAATATAGGAATAATAATGTTTTCGTTACCTTAGAATGAGCTGTTTTTATCTACACCACTGCAGGTCGTCATCCATGGAGTCCACCATATTGAACCACCATGTTTCTACAGTAGCCCAGAACGACCAAACCAAACACTGAATGTAGATTTAAAGTTTTTAGTGAGTTTTGCAGCCATCCTAGTTTCTCTTGCCACTAAATCCTACACACAAATTAGTATCTGTAACAACATTTAATACTAGAATTCAAAAAGCCACGACGATTTTAACAAACTCAAATGATTCATTGTTTAGTTTAAAGAACTACAGCTCCCATGCAGTTTTTTCCAGAGCCGCAGTGAACATATTACACATCATGGTGAGTGTGTCTCCTCCAACCATCACATCCGCCCACACGCTCTTCACATTAATCCTTCACTTTTTCTTTTTTCTTTCTTTTTTTTTTTTTTTTTGGATAAAAACAAAACTAAAGTCTGCAGCTCCACAGACTGGAGGTCTGAACACACAGTCAGAAAGCTCTGAGACCCTCCCACCTCAACTCCCACCAATCAAAACCCAGAAGAGAGAGATAGAGAGAGAGAAAGAGAGAGAGAGAGGGATCCATGAGTGCTGAGACAGGGGAAAGAAAACAGGGGGGGAGGGGAGGGAAATGGAAAATATTCAGCAGTTGAGTTTCTGGATGAGCAGGCTCAGACGGAGAGACTTCGTTCAGGAACAGCAGAGGATAAAAATAACCTGGAGACTGTTTGTAGTTTAATGAAACCCAGACAGTTTGTTCTGTTTCTGTTTGCTGCTCTCAGTATTTCACTAATTAACTGGACTCGGAGGAAATAGTTAAAATTATTTCTGAATGACTCCACAAAACTTCCTTTAAGACACAAAAACTCCACTTTCAGCCAATAAATTACATATTCTTCTGACCAAACAAATGACTGAAGTTTATCTCTAACACAGATTTTTAGTTGACAAGTATCATCAATTAATCTCTTTCTTTATTGCTTTGACTTCTTCAAACTCAAATATTCAGTTTGACTTGGTATAAACCAGCTCCCTTAAGCGATACTGAACCCCAAATTGCTCCTGATGCTGTGCATCAGTTTGTGAATATGAATGTTAGTTTCTGTTCGATGGACTGTGAAAAGCGCTTTGAGTGGTCGGAAGACAGAAAGCAGCAGTAGGCCATTTACCATTTACCACAGCGAGATGCCCACACTGAATAACACTGACTTACACAATCAACCAAAACATTAAGATAGACTATTATTTTTCTTTGTACTGACTTATCAATTAATTGTTGTATCTGCGCTACAAATGTCCGAACACGTCGCTGAAGTTTCAAAACTACAAAGCCAAGTCAAGTGCCTCTAACCGGTCTGCACGTATATTTCTGTTGCTCTCTTAGCTTAGCAAATGTTTTTCCTAAATGATTTGATTTCCTGAATTCAGTTTTCCTGTTATGAACCAAGTTAATTTAACACAGTTTGATTATAAATTAAAGAACCATTATAACCGAAAATTATTTAAAATAATAAAACTGTCCAGTTCAAAGAAACTGTGCTTCAAGGTTCAGGAGCTCTTCATGGTGACAGCGATTAACAATGTGTTATCTACAGAGATAATCACTGTCCAGAGCATCAAACCACTGTAGTTTGCCTGCGCTGATGGATTGTGTATTGTATCTCTGATCTCTTAGTCCATCTTTTGGTTTCTAACCACCGACTCCAGCTCCATCAAAGTGTCCACAAATAGTAGTGATTGCTGGTAGTATGTGTTCTTCACTATTCTTCTTTTTTAAAGTACTGTTCCTCCAGACAAATACAGCAGAAACAAAATGATCCTTGTGTTGATGTAACGTCACATCTGCTGATTAAACACCTCTTACAACCTCTGAAAAGTACAAAGATCGAACTCAAAGCAGGAGGTGAAACAAAAGTATAACCAACGGATAGAAGTGACGTTCCTGCAGTGGAAAAGTGACCACAGGGCCAAAGTGACCTTAAAGAACCAGCACCGACAAAGACTCGCCTCACGACTACATGACGTATGCGTTCTGCTGTTTGGTAAAGCTCCGGGTCTCGGGTCGGGTTTGTGTCAAATTTGGCAATAACAGTCAGGTTCAGTTGCGTCATGTCTCATAGATTCAGGTGCAGATCAGGTTCAGGTCTCATGTAGAACTTGTCACCTCTGTGAATCTGATTCAACAACCTCCTCATGCTGTTGGAGAGACAGACTGATGAAAGGAGAATACAGCAGACTCTGTAAAGTTTTGGCTTTGCTTTGCTAAATGTGCACGCTACCAAAGTTATTGTTTAATCCAGACATTTTTCTGTTTTTTCTGTTTCTGTACTTCATACCAGTGAAACAAAGACAAGTTAAATAAACACCAGGGTTTGTTTTTGCCCCCAAAAAAGCAAAACCTAAATAAAGAAGTCGGCCTCAAATCTACAAATGTCCTCTTAGCTCATTCTAATGTCATCAGTCAGCTGAGAGGGGAAAGCTGGGGAACGCTGCATCAAAACCAGGAAGAGACAGACAAATATCTTAGAAGTTAAAGTTAATCTGGATCCACGAGGTCCGTTCTGGTTCTGGTCTGGGTTGCATTTAAATAATCGAATCCTCGAATCCTTATCTCTTAATCACCGGTAGCTTGTGGGGTATTTCTCTTTTCTTTATGGACCTGTGAGGAAGATTTCCTACAGCAACTGAAACAACTGTTTACAAATCAACAAAGGACAGACAGACAGACAGAGAGACAGACAGAGAGACAGACATACTGAGGGGAGGAGCTGAAGACAGACAGAAAGACATTAACTCTACTTTACCAGCAGTTTGAAGGCGGTTGCAGGACTTGAGGCCAAATTCTTCCACCCTGTTTTCTCCTCCTCTGGTTCTGAAGGAGCTCCAGGAGAGGTGTGTGTGTGTCAGTGTGTGTGTGTCAGTGTGTGTGTGTGTGTGTGTTGCTGTGTGATGATACTCTATGTGTGTGTGTGTGTGGGTGGGTGTGTGCCTTGTTCTCGGTGTGTCTCGTGGAGCAGTTGTGTGGAGCAGAGCAGGCTAATAGAGCTGTGAGGAAAGCCAGGATTTGTACTGCAGCTGGGACAAAAAGAGAGAGTGAGAGAGAGAGAGAGTAATAAACAGACAGAGAGAGAGAGAGACAGGTCTTACGTCTGTCTCCCTGTCTCGGGGAGGACACGCCAACATTCTGCAGGATATCAAAGAAAGACAGTAAAGCAAACCGACAGAAGTTAAACGTTCATAAGCTGCACGGTGAAAAGGACAAAAACGGGAGGAAACACAGCGGCTGGTTCAGTCCTGTGGTGAAAATAAAGGAAGGTCTTAGAGTAAGGGGAGGTTTACATACAGGGCAGAGGTCAGAGGTCACGCAGGACCAAACATCCCACTTCAGTGTCGACTAGAAAGACTTTGTTTTAGATGAAACCACCAGAACACGAATGGAGGAGAAGTCCTTAAGATATGAATATGATGAGAGAGTCACATGAAGCACCTCGGGCTGCAAATTAAGATTATTTTCTTTATAAATATTATAAATTAATCTGACAATTATGTTTGGTTAATTAATTCATTGTTTAATCTATGAAATGCCAAAAAGTAGTGATTAATCGATCAGAACTTCCAAAATGAGCTGTTTAAATGTCCTAAAATATTCTGTGTACAGGTTTAAATAAAGTCTGTCATACTGGATGTAACCAGACTGACATGTTAAAGTTTTAATTGGTTATAATTCAAAATAGCTGTCGACTCTCATTAAAGAAACAAGTTTATAACATTAGTTCCTCTGATCAGAACGTCCCGGCTTCTGTAGTTTGTTTGGTTTTGATCCCGACACCACAAAATACTGTAAATCCACCAGCAGGAAAACTTTAGACATTGAGCTCAATGTACCTGAGACTGACGGTGATCAATGACATCAACACACACTCACATTGACAACATCTGTCTGACATTGAAAAATCATTGATCACAGAGAGCAATCGAGAGTACGACATCATTTTAATAAGGATCTAGTAGGATTGTGTCGAACTGTCAGCTCTTTAACATTCACTCAACCCATAAAATGAAAAAAACAGAGAGCAAGACTCTGCAGGTCCATCGAAATATTAATGTGGATTCTGTCTCAACTTGTCGGCATTCACAGACGCACGTTCCCTCTCTTACAGCACATCCAGAGCTGTTAAACTACAGCATCACAATGCATCTGTGAACACACCGAGCATATTTTATTTACAATAACATAACTTTAGATTGGATAAGATGTTCCTTTATTGATCAGCAAAGAGAGGGATTCACATTGGAGGACACACAGAGGAATGTAGAGTAAAGAAAGAGTAAAATATATAATGAAGTATAATATGGTAAACCTGTTTATATCTGTACATGTGCAGTGTTTCTGTAGTAAGAAGGCTGATCGTTTCTGTCTAAAAACCATAAAACCTCTGTGTGAATTATTCAGTCAGACTTTAACTTTCAATTAAAAAGTGGAGAAGAAACGAGTAAATAGACGCTTTCATAGTTGTATTTCTTGCATCATTCTGCTGTAGTTGAGTGTAGAAACTGTTAAAGAACTGTTATATAATAGTTTGAGTGATGATGAGTTTGGGGTTATTTTCTTTGTGCTCTGGGTTCCTTTGCAACTTTTTACAACCCGATCAATCAGACCTATAGCTGAGTTTGTGCTGCATGAGGGACAAAGACAGTTTAAAAGTCAGATTAAATACTGATGAGGAGGACAAAGATGTGATAATATTTATGCATCATCCCTGGTACAATAATATTGATCCTGAGTGTGGACAGAAGAAGGACAGAACGGAGCGAGAGGAAGCTGTGTGTCTTTATTGTGGACGAGGTCTCGTGGGCACATTTTATTCTTTCCCCCCAAGTTTGTTTTCTTCTGTTCAGTAAACACAGTAGAGGACAGTAAAGACCTGGTTCTGGTCTGATTCTGGACCGGTTCTGGGCTGTAGAAACACACACCTGTTGGGACACACCCCCTACAGACTGGAGTATAACTCATATATAAACCCCATTAACAGTTTGTGGAGTCATTAAAGTCGACGTGTGCGGATGAATCACCTCCTTCTGAACGTTGTTGTGGGTCATAAAGTTTACAAATGTTTCCTGATGAAGGACGAAGAGGAGAGTTTTCTCTGGAACTGATCAGCGAACATTTATCAACATTTCGTCCGTCATGTTTGATGAGTGAGGCTCAGCGTTCACGATGCTAAACAGATACAGTAGCGCCCCCCGCTGGCCAACTGACAGTGGTGGACGTCAGTGTCTGTCAGTGATACAGGAGACAACTGATACTGAAACTAAATTACACTGAATAATGAGTATATTATTAATCTTATAGTTTTGTAAATAACTTTTAATGGAAGAGATTCTTGTTTACATGTTTCTCATGTTTGCTGAAATAACCAGTAGTGACAAAGTAATTCACTCATTATTTTATATAGAATATAAAACATAATAAAGAATATTAAAAGTAATTAAACTCATTATTGTTTATTGTTTAATGTAAATTATCAGCATTATAATGACTTTAAATATCACAAAAGTACTTTAAAAAAACAAGAATATATCAGAGAAACAAAACAAATGAGACAGTTTCTGCTTTTAACTTATTTCTTATGTCTCATTTTTATTAATTGTTGCATATGTTTATAAAATAAGAGATGTTGGTTTGGTAGGAACAGATTCTGACGGTTGCTGTAATTGTTCCTCGTCTTTGTTCACACTAGAGTTTCCTTTTCAAAGAGATTTCAATGTGAAAATGTTTTCTAAAGTTGATCTAAAGAGAGTTTGAGGCTTCAGTTAATAAGTTATAATTATATATTAGTTATAATGGTTTTAGTTTGATATATTTCCTCTTCGTGTTTCTTTGCAGCCACAAGAGAAGATTTGATGTTTTTCTGACTAACTTTGGATCAGAGATTCATTAAAGGACTTCAATCACTGAGTGAACTCACAACTTCTGACATATTTTATGGATATTTAATCATTTATATTAAATGTAGAACAACAACAGAACAGAACAACTAATAAACTGAACAATGAACCTAAATATAAAACACAATAACTGCAGATTATTTCCTGTTAATGTTAATCAGAAATTAGTTTTCCTGATGATTTTAGGGAACTCTTTATTAAATTATCTGTCTGTTACATTTTATTAAACATAAAACAATCATTAAGACTCAATTGGCTTCCTTTTAGACGATTCAGTGTTTTCTTCTCATTGTTCTATCGTCTGTTTGGTTGTTGTAACTTCTCTAAAGCAGGACGAGGCTGATTATCAGAGACTGAAGCTCTGTGAATATAACTTATATAACTTGTGTTCAGGTTTATAAGTTTATATCTTAAATAATAATCCGAACTTTTATAACTTAAACTATTATACTATTATTATTATTACTATTATAACTGAACAGAAATTAGAAAGTTTTCTTCCACCCTAAAATCAGAAAGGCCTTTATGAAGCTTTGTCGACCCCCCAGGGATCCGGCTGAAGCTTCATATTAACTTTGGTTGAACTGTTGAAGGTATTTTTACAAGGAAACTGGATTGTGGATCACTTACAAAGTAACGAGAGTCTTCAGTCAGTGAGGACTGGAAGAACAATCAGAGACTAGAATCTCTTTAATGTAGAGATAGACTGCTGTGAATGCTGGGAAATAATCTGTGAAATACAAAGAATGAGGATCGTTATCATATCGAGTGAGTTTATCTCTCTCTGTCTGTCTGTCTGTTTCTGTGCAGGAGAAATATCCGTCTGTCGTCTCTCTCCCTGGAGGCTGCAGGTCAGAGGTCATGAACCTGAATCACCCTGAGCTTCCTGGGTAAATACACTCACACTGATGGAGAGCGCAGTAAACTCTGAGCTGTGAATCTCTGTGAAATCACCTGTGTGTGTGTGTGTGTGTGTGTGTGTGTGTGTGTGTGTGTGTGTGTGTGTGTGTGTGTGTGTGTGTGTGTGTGTGTGTGTGTGTGTGTGTGTGTGTGTGTGTGTGTGTGTGTGTGTGTGTGTGTAGCTGCGTCCTGATGGTTCATTGGTCGGTGGAGGTTTCCAGAGAGGGCAGAGTCACTCCAAAGGTCGACCTGTTGACAAAGATCCCCGAGAGAGGTGAGCTGTTCGTCCTGCACTTTACCTGTAAACTCTAAAACTGACACAATAAAGTCAGACGGTTCCTTTATTGATCCCTGACACAGCGGGAATGTAGAATATATAACATAAATAATATATATATAATATATACAATAAAGTGGAATATGGTCCCGATGGATAAATAAATCACTAAATCCAACAAATAACAAATCAGGTTGTTTAAACAATAATTACTTAAACTCACATTTTGTTGATAGAGACCCGATAATAAAGATAAAGATAATAAATAAAGATAATTTGAAGATAATGTTGGATTTGTAGCTGTAATCTGTCCTTTAATGCTTTATCTTTGACTGATGTTCAGTTGTGTCGTTGGAGGAAAGTATAAATGTAAATTCAAAATGTGTATTAAATTAAAGATTAAAGATTCTCAGATCCCCAAAAACTGCTCAAACACGTGAGTAGCACCAATATAGGATTTCATCTCCAGTGTAAATTACACCTTTAACTCTACACAGGAGACACTTCTGTAACAGATCAATTATTGATCAGAACAAAGAAACCAGATGGTTCCTGAAACGGCAACTTAAAAACTTAAACTACTTAAGATTTAATTAATACTCAGTTTATTTTACAGGTCTGTAACTTTCTAATAATTTCCTTTTAACTAAACTTTTTACTTTGGTCCTCATTGTTTGGAACATTAATTTAAATCCAAGGAAATATTCATTAGATTTCTACTGAGAGAGAACTTAATATTTAATTGTTAATCTGATCTGAGAACTGAATAAAAGACTCATAGTTCACAGTATTTTCATTATTGATTAAACTGTTAAATAAGAGAAAAGTGCCGGTAAACAAACTGTGTGTGTGTGTATGTGTGTGTATATATATGTGTGTGTATATATATATATATATATATATATATATAAAAAATCAGTTATTTTCTGCCAATTGACTAATCACTGTCTATTTGCAATTAACTAATTAGTGCACAAATATTCTCTTTAATTAAGCCAATAATAATAAGTGTTTCTAACATCGTCTCTCTCTGTGTGTCTCTGCAGCGCTGCAGTTGTTTCCCTCTCAGCCTGTAGGCGGCGCCGCGGAGGCCTTTCAGAGCCTGCTGAGGATTCTGGGACCTGAAGCCGCCGTGGAGTCGATCATCAGGGCTGTCGGCCTTTAACCAGACACATAACTCACATCTTCATCTCTGTGCACAACTACCAGATTAATGTACAAACACACGGCGACGGTTTAGTCTCTTATAAATCTTTATTCAATAGAAAGAGCCCGACTGTGACAGCAGAGCTCACCGGTCAAAATCTACAAAAATAAATAATTTAAATACAAAATGCCAGACAGCAGTGTCGCCTTTGTATTCTCAAATAGTTTTCCTCTCTCAGCTATTTACACACACGCAGTTATTAGAAGTCTGTAGGAATCACAGTGCTGTGATGTTTCTGCGGGCTGACGCTCAGGCAGCGGGCGGAGGCAACCGACCAATCAGACGCCGGCTTCACCTGTCGGAGCTTCACCTGTCGGAGCTTCACCTCCCGAGGACAGGAAGGTCTGAACTTTTAGTTTATTAATCTTCAGTTTTTAGAGCCTCAGTTTGTGTCTTCGTCTCATCGTTGTATTAAATCTCTGATAAGTCGTAAAAGGTTGAAGTTTTATTTCCTAAACAACACAAAGATGGTAAATTATTTAATTCAGATTTATTTATAAACCGCAATTTAAAACTAGAAACTGATAAAACTCAACTCGTTCTGGAGCGTTGGACCGTCACTCAGTTGTTGATGTTTAAACTTCACATCAACAAACTCAACATACTGATGATGTTAAACAGCTGAAAGCTCTAAAGTAAGTAAGTGAACTGATTGTTAAAGAATAAACAGACAGAAAGAGTTTTATCTTATATATTTATTTTATATTTATATTCGTAATAACTTTAGTGTCTGGATCAGGAAATAAAGTTACTGATAGAAAGACACTCTGATCTCTCGTTCACACTTTTTATTCTAAACGTAACGTTTCAATCTAAGAACAAATGTTTGGGGTCGAAGCGTCGCGGCCGCGTAGGAACGAGAGATCAGTGTGCGGTTGGACCTTCAGAGTTTATGGATGTGACGGTTTATTGTAATTACAGTTTACAAACTAACCAATAAAGATTTCACATCAGCCAAAATGAGTTGTTCAAGATAACAGAACATATATTTTATGGTTACGTTGTTAATGCGCCGTGTTATAAGCTGTCTGATAACGTGAAACCTCAAATTATAAACACGTCCATCGTCCACGAGACACAAACTGTGGCTGTTTTCTTACAGATTATAAAAACCGAATCAGAATCAATTTTAAGTTCACAGAACATTTTAATGAGTTTTCTGTTCAGACGTAGCTGCGACATTAATGATCGGTTGCTTTGGTGTAAAGTTTTATACTGAAGTGTCAAATCGAAACCAAAGTCATAGTAACATCAGATCTATGAGCCTCTAATTCCCATGAGCCTCTGCTCTCCTGCCTCGCTGCCTGTTGCGTCTTCAGTTCAACAGTTAGAACGATCAGTGGTTGGTTCAGTTCGACTGCCGTCCGCTCTCCTGCCTTTAACTCGTCCGTCTCCCAGACAACGATGTGACTGAAAGGACAAACTGTCGGAGTGATGAGTGTTCGACAGAATCTGTCCGCCGGTCGACCGACTGACATCTGAAGTTTTAAACCTGTTTTAGTGTTTGGATTCAACAGATTACTGATCTGGTCTGGGTGGATCAGCTGACGGGTTTCAGTGCTGTAGTGTGATCTGATGTCTGATGGCGGTCGGAGAGCGGACGCTGTGAACAGAGGAACTGAAGTCAAGTGTTACCAGTTTATCTAAAGCCTCCGTGAGTGCTGCTGGTTCGAGAGGACGACGAGGTCAGAGGTCACAAAGACCCGAGATAACCCGAACACAAACAACGTCTGGACTAAAGTCCTCATACACTCATCTGCTGCTACGGGTTCGAGCCTCGCCGTCCTCAGAAACCTCGCGGCGCTCCTGAACACGCCGTCTTTCAAACATCAGACGACCCTGTTGAGCTTTGTTTCGGGTCGCCAGGAGTTCGAGGTACTGAGAGTTCACAGCTGCGTCCACAGCAGCTGCAACACTGACCTCCGCTGTGAACGCAGCCTGTAACAAAGTGAGTTATCTCCACACACACACACACACACACACACGCACACGCACACACCAACCTCCAGTCCTACCAGAACATTTAGGCACATGGACAAACACATAACAAGCCACTTATGGCACAAAGAAAACCAGCGGAGCAGCAGCATGAAGCTCGGCCCGTCTCTGTTACCCAGAAGCCCTTGCTCCGGTGGGTGAGATTGATCTTCTGTTTAAAACCGTCTCGTGCTTTAACGCCTTCTGCTCTGCCGGCGTACGGTGTGAGGACGCATTGAACACGAGAGTGATCGACCGACCAAAACAGCGAACTCGTGGTTGAATTTGTGGTCTGGGGTTAAATTGTTAATGGGGGGGGGTAATGTAACCGTACCGTTACCGGGTTAGTCAACGAGGGAACGTTAGACGACTAATGAAAGAAAAGTTTTCTTCCAACAGAACGAGCTGAATCCTATTCTGACAACAAAGAGTTAAAATAATGTTTTATCGACACCAAAAAGGAGGTTTTACATGAAGAACCTACGAGAGCTGCTTGGTTAGAGGTTAGAGGTTAAAGGTTAAAGGTCCCTGCTGGACCTTAAAGGGTCAGTTTACCCAAATCACTCATACGTCATATGTTTCCCTCTTCGTCTTTATTTGTGCAGGTTCTGATCCGACTTTAGTAGAATTCAGTGTGTTCAGATTTGAGAAAGATATTTATAAACAGTGTGATAGATCCAGTTACACAGTTTCTGAACTGTAATGTTTATTTTTCAGTGCTGTGATTATTAAAAACGTTTATATTTTAAACCTGCACGAATAAAACAAACAGATTTCACTGAGAACGTTTATTTTAGGTGAACTGACCCTTTAACGACACTTTCCTCCAAACATCTGACCTTCAACATTTTGGCACAAACGCCCGAAAACATCTCAACATCCCACCTCCAACTGAACGGGGCTCAGCGGAGACCACAGGATCCAAACGTCTGCAAGGGATTATGGGTAAAACAACTGTCTCACACAGACCGTTTGGTGATCAGTTCAGCCCCCCCCCCCTTCTGTGGCTGTAGCTATGGTAACTAGTGCTTCCGTTACCATAGCGATACTTCACAGAACACAGTTCAACCAGGACACACATACTGGCTCCGCCTCTGCGCCGACTCCACCAGAGGCCCCGCCTACATTCAGGAAATGACATCATAAGTACGTCACCGCTCGACGACCTGCTTTTCTCTCTCCTTCACTTTCACTCTCTTTTCCTATTTTCCTTCCTTTCTCTCGGAGTGTCGCCGTCAGCAGCGTCGCCGCGGAGAACGAGCGGCCAGAGATCGTCGCCAGGACAACCGCAAAAAAGTCCCGTCAGGAGGTCAATCCGAACTCACGCTCGCTGAAAGTTTTCTAATAAATACGAATCGTGACAGAGGAGAGCGGCGACGTTGGGATTCAACCCGGACAGGAGCGGGGAAGTCGGTCGCCACGGCGACACAAAAACTCTAGAAAATCGGTAACAGAAACATCTGGAAGTCGCTTGAACGTCTGGAGATTTAGTGGCGAACTTGGTGGAGATTTAGAGCCGTTGACGTTGAGCTGAATCAAAGTGCTGCAGTAAAGTCTCGGACAAACGGCTCCGGTCTGACGTGATTCTCGACCTCCTCCTCTGAGGCTGCACGCCGCTCACACCGGGTGGAACAGCAGCGTGCAGTCCTCTCTCTCCGCCGCCGCGAAGATGCCGGGGAGCGGCGGCAGAGAGCCCTTTGGCAAGGCACCGCCGGTCCTCAGGTAGCAGGAGACGATCTTCTGGTCGAGGCGCAGCTGGCGGGGGATGCTGTCGAACGGCTTCGGGTCCAGATCCAAGATGGAGACAGAGTAAGAGAAAGCAGGAGGTCTGGAGGAGAGGAAGTCCCTGAGCCGCCTCTGACTGGAGGAGGAAGAGGAGGAGGAGGAAGAGGATTAATGGAGTCTCATGTTTCTGGCTCCACCTGGTGGACTTGAACAGTACATGTGCCGTCGTCAGGGAAACAAATTATCTTATTGAGTAATAACTTTCCACCGGGAGACAAATGAAGCACTTACTTTCTGTGTCTTACAGATTAATGGTTTAATTCAGAGTTCAAGCTGACATCATTTACTTACCCTTCGTCATCCTCCTCTTCCTCGCTGCCGGGCACCAGGGCGACCATTATGGAGCAGTCCTTGGCTGTCATGGCAACGCGGTACTGATGGACCTAAAGTAAAGCACACAACAGGTAGACAGCCGTTAAACACCTGAGCGGAGAACAAACCCTGAACGAGTCGCTGCAGTTTCCAGCTCTCGACGTCTCTGAACAACCTTCCTGGTCAATCTATAGTTCCCCTCAGTTTGTTATGTGGAAATACTCGACTCCTCCTGTATTGATCCAAATTCCCAAACTGACAAGATGTTTGTTTCCCAGCATTCCTCTCTGGGACTTCAGTTCCCTCCTAAAGTTTCTGTGGACAGTGTTTGTTTTATTATCCGTTGAGCAAAAACAATTGTGACGTGATGTTGTGATATTTTTAGACATGAAGTTTGGGGACAACGTGAACATTTCCAGTGAGAATACAACTGATAAATCTGATTGATTGGTGGCCTGTGGCTCAATGTTTCACAGGAATTGTGCTTTTGAGCACAACCAGTCAGCTGACATTGGGGGGGGTTACAGTAGGAAACCAGGACCAGGTGTTCCAGGTTAACGTGGATCCAGACTGACCTTGGCGGCAGCGTACTCCACAGAGCCGTCGTCCTCAGTTGGACATTTCTGCAGCTTCTCCAGGAAGGCCTCGTTGTACGGCCCGTCCATCTGGAGACGACATCTGACAGAGACACAGACAGGAAGTGATGCCGGAGACTAGACGTCGGCCCCGATAAGTGATCGATGAGCAGACACGGTGTTATTACCTCTCCTTGGGGAACTCCTGCAGGTGTTGCTCCACTCGGCGGTACAGAGGATAAAGCCCTTCGATGTCCTGCGTGTCCAACATCTGAGTCTGAAGAATCCTGAACAGCACGCTGTCGCTGGGTAAACCCTGAGAGCCTGCAGACAGACAGACAGACAGACAGACAGACAGTTTTAGGTCTATAAAACAAATAAAAGTTAATGTTTAAAGCAGCGACAAGGAGCTTTTATTTTGTGTTGATTCTGGCGCCACCTGTGGACAAAAGTGGTAGTGTTTCCATCTCATAATTTAATTGATTACAAAGGGAATCAAACCCAGTGGCATTAAAATAACCATATAGAAATAACCTAGAAACACCTTCTCACTGATGGTCTTTGTGTGGTTCATATGGAGTTATCAGTATGAAACGGTTTCATAACCAAATAAATGGTTAAATCAGGAGAATTTAATGCACAAAAGATGAGTCAGGTTTTCAGTTTCACACATTTACGTAATCAGATTCAGATGTTATGAGCAAAGTGTTTGTGTTGAAAAGAGACAAATGCTTCTTTCACACTGCAAACATTTGTGAAGGAGGCTGCTGCACAAGAAAAACCTTTGTAAGAGACAGACAGACAGACAGGCTGCCCACAGATCTGTTAAGACAGTTAGTTAGAATTCTCACCAGAAAAAAACAAACTAGTCAGTGTGACAGAGCTTCATATGGTAGACCACAACGTCTGTTACTAATGCTTCCTATTATTATTATTATTATTAACAGAGTAAAGACGGGAGGTAATGAGTTGTAAAAGTGTGTGTGTGTGTGTGTGTGTGTGTGTGTGTGTGTGTGTGTGTTTGTGTGAATAGAGAGGAGGGGAAGCAGGAACAAAAACATGAATTAAGTTTTAAAAAAAACAGTTATTCTTATTACTGAAGAATCTATCAAACGTTCTCAGAGTTCAAGAAGACGTCTTCAAATGTTTTGTTTTGTTCAACCAAACAGTCAAAAATCAAAAATATGTTCAGCTACAAAGCTGAGAGAAAACCTGTCTGAAGGCACAGACTGGTAGACAGACAGGTGGACAGACAGGTTCTCACCGTGTCGAATCCTCTCTTTGTTGAACAGACTCGCTTCACAGAAGCTTCGTCCTTCCCCTTGTCTGTCCGTCACCACCCCTCCACCTCCTCCTCCACCACTCAGCAGGGCGTTCACCAGGATCTACAGAGAGGGGGGGGGAGAGGGAGAGGGAGAGAGAGACAAACAGAGAAAGAGAGAGAGAGAGAGAGAGACAAAGAGAAGGAGGGAGAGAGAGAGACAAACAGAGAAAGAGGGAGAGAGAAACAGAGAGGGAGAGAGATATTTCAATGAGCTTTATCACATCAGTGTCTTCTGGTTAAAACTTTATATCCAATAAATTAATTGCAGAATAACTTTAACATTAAAAGTTAACAACAACTCTAAATATTACAAAGATCAACTGATAAATATCAAACTTCAATATTGTGACGGTTAAGGATTATTTTAAGTTTATTGCCCAGCACTTATATATTTTTATTTTGATTAAAAGGACACTTCGGTATATTTGTTGGTTTTACCTGGATGAAGTCGTTGAGAACAGCTTTACTGGTCATGTGACTGTTGATTCGGTTGTTTCCATACAGGAAGTACGGTCTGAGATGATGCAGCAGAGAGTTCAGATCCAACGAGTCGTCGCTGCCCTCCTTACTGCTGTAAATACACTGCCCGCCCTGAGGCACACACACACACACACACACATTACTCTGGCTGTTTAGTGTCAGCATCAGGATCATGTGATGAATCTATTTTTAAGACGTGAAAGTTTGAGACCTTCGAAGATGAATTTCTCAGAATATTTGGTTCAAGGTAATTCCCTTTTTTAAAAGATAAGACAATTGTTTCTCTTGTCCACACTAGAGATGTATTCAGTAAACACTCACTGAATACCTATAAATAATATTAAATTCCTGCCCAATAGATCCTCCTAAATGTTACACTCTTTAAGATCTATCATACTCTGATCTGTCTGTGACAATAAAGAAGAGAAACACTGGTCACACTTCACTAGAGTCGATGCAGACACAAGGGCAACAAGTCTTTAGCCTGTACGGGTGGAAACACGAGCGTACATCCCACACAGACGGAGAAATACACTACGTATCAACTGCCTGGCCCCCTCGTCCTCAGTGATATTAAGTATACTAGCAACAAGCATGGAGTTAAACATTCATTACATTGATGATTAACAGTAAGCATTATCCAGCTGATTGTTCAGGTATCAATATGGTCGTGTTTCATAAATTCAATCAGAATAGTCAGAACATCACCTGGACACTCAATCCGCACTGTGGAGACACACACACACACACACACACACACACACACACGTATTGTGTAAGTACAGAGAGACAGACAGGGTGTGGTTGTGTGTCTCACCTTGAAGATTTTGAAGTTGTTCTGAGGTTCTTCTATCAGATGTCTGATGGCGAAGTGCATTCTCTGTCTGTTCCTGAGAGAGAACCCAGAGAACGTCAGCTACACAGCAGTAAAACTGTTTTATTCTCAGTGACTGCAGTGAGGAACATTACACTGCACAGTGGTTTAATGCTGTGTCCATAAGAACCTTATAAACAGATCATATGTACATAAACTGCACTGTTATTGTGTGTTTTATTCAATATTACAGTGGAGTAAATGCAGCAGTGTTGTAACAGTCTCACCCTGAGAACAGATCTAGAGGACAGTACAGACTGCGTCTCTTCCACTTCCCATTGGCAACCTGGAGACACAGAGAATATAAAGTAATGAAGAAATAAACATCACAGAAACAACAAGAGTTTGTAGTGGTGCTGAGCTTTTATTTTGAAAATCTGTCAATAGATCTGATCCAATCTTTCATTAAGCGTACATGTTGGTTAAATATGTATCTGACACACTGAAATAACCTATAATATTAACCTATATCTCTACTTCTACTAGTTACACTACAGTTGTTTCTGTCGTTGTGTTGTATTGTAGTTGGACAATAGTTGTACAAACAGTAGTTGTAGTTACCTTGTAGTGTTGGTGCATGCAGAAGCGGCACACTTTGGTCTTGATGTCTTTGCTGACATGTTTGGAGGATGGCAGGAAGCCACATTTAGGCTAAAAAAACAACACAAAAACAGCAGCTGAGTAACGTTCACTCTCTCTCTCTCTCTCACACACACACACACACACACACACACACACACACACACACACACACACACACACACACACAGTCACACAGTCACACTCATGTGATTTTATGTTTGAGTGATTCACAGGACAAAGCCTGAACCTTGCTGCTCCTCAGGAGGGAGAACATCATTCCTGAGAACATCAGGAGTTTTATTACCACAAATTAAACTGAAATTGAAAGAAAATTCCTACTGAGTTAACTAGGGAAGTAATTTTTGAAGAAACTGAATATTGGATGTTGGAAAGTTGACACTAAACTGAATGTAAATGAAACGTGGAATATTTGAAAGGTTTGTTGAAAGGCTTTAAAATGTTTGAAGAAGAGTTGGAGAATGTTTAGTTAGTCTGAATGGGATTTAAAAGTTAAATAAACTTGTTACTTGTGCAAGTTGGACCACATTTGTGTTTATTTGTACGACACAACACAAATAAACACAAATATTCCCCCATAAATCTGGTTTATTACAGTGGTATGAACCCAAAATAAAGACATTTTTCTGCAATTTAATTGCAGTAAACATATTAAAAGGATGATGCAATCACTACTTCATGATGCCAGTTTGTGAAGTCTGAATTCAAGTTTTGTTGTTAAATAAAGTTGAATTAATGTGAGAAAGTCTACGGTGTTTGAGTGGAGTTTCAATGAATGAGTGAATACGAGTTGAAAAAAGTTTTTGAATGAGGAAAATTTCCAGGAAAACCAGGAATATTTCAAAAGCATAACAAGAGTAAGCAAAAGAGAAAAGTAAAAAACAGTTTAATATCAAATAAAGGGGCAGAATAATAATAATAAATATATTTTAACTGTATAAAAACAATCTGTATGTTCTTCCAACATTCACACAAACACATTTTATGTACCTTGATCTCGATGCAGAGCGGAGGAGTGTGTGTTGGCTGGTGGAGGACTGGAGAGGTCAGGTTGGGCAGACAGAGAGCACAACCGCTGTATATGTCCATCACCTTATCACAGCGCCATGCTGACACACACAGACCAGACACAGACACACAGACCATGTTCAGTATGTGTGTATTGTGTAAGTAAAGTAAGTTTTAGATATTTGCTACAGATTAGTCTCTGCCATTAACCAGTAAACTTTTTATTTCACAATTCTTTTGGACTAAATATTTTGTGTTTGTAAACTTGTTGCCTCAACTAACGATTGTTTTCATTACTTTTGTCTAGAAAACATCAAACAGTGAACAGTAGAAGTGACAATCACAGATCTCCTATATCCTCGATCATCAAATATCTTGTTTGATGAATATTTAATTTAATATCATGTAAGACCAAGAAAAGCTGTGAATTATTTCATTTTCAACTTTGAACAATCAAGTTTTGGTATTTTTGATTGAAAATTTACTTAAACAATCAAAATAGTTGCTGATTAATTCTCTTTTGATTGACTAATTAATTAATGAATTGACATTGTTGTAGCTCTACAATCTTTGAATTGAATTATTTTCTTTATCCTGTCAGTCTTTTCTTCAAACTTAAAGACCTGAAGCCCAAAATCCAACTGAACACAGCTCGTGTTTCCTGAGTTTGAATAACAAAAACACCCAGAGACTCGACTCTGATCTCGTCTCTGAGAAAGTCTTAAAGTTTTAAAATGTATCCGCCTTCTTGTGAACGTAACCTCAGAGTAAGAGAAACATGAGCTGAGTTCAACCTGAACCTAAGTTTCTAGACTCAAAACATAAATTAGTTACACATCAATAGACAAGAGCTCATAAAATACTGATGCTGAATCATCTTGATCTTATTAGTGAGCGTTCAGGCTGATTTTATTACCTCCAGATAGACCCAGGATAGCCGTTTCCAGTCTCTGAACTACGCTTACTGCTGGCTGTAGCTTCACATTTACAGTTCAGAGGTGAGACTGGATTCAACCTTCTCCTCTAACTCTCCCTAATGTCAAACTGTCCATTTAAAAACAGAGTTAAATTTCTCGCCACAGAAATGATTAAAAAACAGTTTTACCTGGTCTTTGATGTTGAACTTTGATGGAAAGCTGTCGCACAAACTCAAGCGGCAGTTTGACCACTTCCTGTAGAGAAAATGAAGCCGGTGGCTTTAATCCAGTTTGTGAACAGAACATTTCCATACTTCTGTCTCTGCTGCTGAGTCCTAGTTTCTGTAATCTACTGCATGTAAAGCACTGTGATAAAGTACTAACACACACTGCTGCATTATTAGACACATACTGACAATCACATGAAGTTACACGCTGTCACATGAGTCAGGACACATGTTCGGATGCTGCCTGTGATTTTTGATGCTGCTCTACATTTTTATAGAGATATTCAGCAGATACATTTAATTTCCAGCTTCGAATTAAATCTAAAACTAGGCTCCATCTGACCGAGGGGACGGATGTTCATGTGCTAAAAACACTGTAACTCATTGTTGGTGGTTTATCACCCGGCTCTGATCAGAGTGTATAACCCAATAAAAACACCTCCAGTGGGAACGCCCCTCTATTATATCTTATCGGCTCGAATTAAAGAAATGTGTGGAGAACATTTTTAAAAGTGGAACTTCCATTTACATGTTTTTGTTTTGTACTTGGGGGAAAAGGGAACCAGAGAATAATAAATTCAGGGGCCAAATATTTATTTTAGGTAAAACGACACTAATTCTCGTGAACTGGGGATATTTTCTTCTTCTGTCTTTGATATTGATCTGAAATGGGGTTTTTTTCCCACTCAAACGGAAACAATGTTAAAGGAAGTGCAGCACACATCTGTCCTGTCTCTGAGCTTTATGTGACGCCTACAGCAGACACCAAATGTGTCAGACAGAAGATTAATTAAAGTTGATGTGAAAGTGATGAAACTGGAGCTTTTCTGGGTTGACGCGCATTAACAATGTGACGATGGTGAGAGTCTACATACTGATGTGTTGCATTTTCTAACAATCTCTTTGGCAGTATTAATAAATAAAGTCCAATATACTCAATTGTATTTGTCATTAATGGTTCCTAAGCTGTGTGAGTTTCTCTTTTACTTTATTATTATTATTATTATTATTATTATTGTTGTCTTTTGCTTTAAGGATTTTACACGTAATTTGTAGTTTTCTGGAGAGTAATGTTTTGATAAGTGAGAGTTTATAAATAAAAGTCTGGAGAGACGTGAGGTTACGAGACTTCTGTAGCCTCCTTCTGCGGCTACATTAGCCACTACTAGCACAGCACACCGAACAGCAGTCAGGTTGCATTGTGGGTAATGTAGGCACCAAGTTTTGACGAGGAAGAAGAATGTGTGGTTCTGCTGTATGGATTTTGACAATGCTAAATGAGTTGAGTCTGGTGTTTAAGTGGTGTTTTAAGTTAAGAGTCTTACTCCGCTGTGGATGAACTTCTCTCCCAGCAGGCTGCTCATCACGTTGGAGCTGAAGTCAACAATGTTCTGGATCTGCCGGTAGGCCTGCTCCACGGTCTGGAGGACAGACAGACACACAGACAGACAGTTAACCAGACAGACAGGTAAACAGCGTGTTATTCCTGCTCTGAGACGCCGTCTGTTCACAGAGCGGTGGAGTTATTTGTCCTCTCTGAGCTCACAGAGGCACAAAAGAGGAGCACAAACTCAGCTCAGTTATTATCTCACTTCACTAAAACCAAACACCAACATGTGATTGTGGATAATCTTCCTCACAGAGCCGATCGCCGCCGGACGCCGTTCACTCTCAGCTGTGGCGCAAACAATCAGCGGCTCAGAGCTTTATATAAAAAGAGGTTTCAGGACACAGACGTTATCTTCCTTCATCAAATGTGACCACGTTGATTTCTGTCCACACTGGGATCCTGTACCAATGCTGTGACTCAGTTATTCCTCACAGCTGACGAGTCCGGAGGTGGTTCCCTCCGTATGTTGGACCTTTTGTTTATTTGGTAGGTGCCATCGGTTACTATGGCAACTACCGGTGTATTGACAGAAAAGGCAGAGTTAAACCCAAACTGAGCAGATTTAACCCACTACTAGTAGAGGAAGCCTTCAAACACCACAGAGTTTGAGTTATAGATGTTTTATTATTTAGAAAAGCTAAATATCTTCTATAGATTTGAGCATATATGGATGGTTATGTGTTAAACCTGTATCTGTGGGAGGATCTATGTGCCTGGAAACAAGCAGAAAGTTTTCCTGAGGGCTGATTTACGGCCCACAAGCATTTAAATACCTCTATCTGTGCATATGACTATGGACACGCATGTAAAAATATCTTAAAAAAAAGGTTTTGTACGTATTAATAAGGCCTTTTTCTAATAATAAAACAGCTGTTGTTGCTCCTTGTATTAACAGTAAATCTACTTCAGAGTGACGGTGGCTGATGAGCAGCTCCAGGTACATTTGAATTTCAGGATGTGGCCGGGCCGGACTTTACATTAGGATTTACATTCGGATCAGCGACTGTGGCTTCGAGTCTTTAATCTGACAAGGATGTTAATATCAGCTGCTGCTCCACTGACAAACAGAGCTGTGACTGACTGAGCGTTGCACTGCTGCACTCAGCCATTACACTAAATTAAATTCCTATTATAAACCCTGCTAACAGGTTTGAACCAGAGCTTATCTACAGTTCATCCAATGTCTGCTCTCTCCTCTCAGCCCTGAATCAATCAGCCTGACAGACAGTATTATGACCGATAGTCCTCTCCTTCACTGTCACATAACACAGGCTGCTGGGTTAGAAAACCATCAACCATTATGACAGTTTAACACCTGTTTGTGCCTTCAGGTGCTTGCTCCGGTGTTTGTGACAACCTGAGCAGACACTGTAGGATTTTATTCATAAACCCTGAGTTAGCTCACACTACACATTATTAATTAGGAGGAGCTCACAGCGAACCCCGATCGATTCTGTCCATTGACACTTCCGATAAAGTTTTGAGACTGCATCCCCCTAAAATGTTGTAAAAAAAATGCAGCTTTACTTCTTAAAAATTCTCCTTAATTTGTACAGAAAGTCAGAAAACAGGAGGCTGGAGCTGCAGCTGTGTTGGTCTGTTTTTAAAATGAGAACTGGAAGTAAGAGTTTGTGTGATTGTGGTTGAAGTTCAGTTGAATACAGTCAGCCACAACAACTAAAATACTCCAATGTGTCTTAGTTTCCCCCGCTGGCTGCTGCTCTTTCAAAATGAATAGGCGTGAAGAGTGCTCAATTATATCCCCGGGGCCTTTTATAGCGACGCACAGAGACACAGTGTAAAGATGTGAGTGGAAAGTATTTGTTCTTGCAGTTTCCAAGTTAAACATCAGGTTTTGTCATGTGATGTGTTTCTTCAGAGGAATCCAACCAAGTAACATTAAGAATAACTTTACTGGAATAACCAAAACTTCCTGCTGGTGGTTTTGTTTGTGTATGTAGGTCATATAGAGGCATCAGTGTATAACCAGATTTAAGACTGCCAACCTCCTGATTAGTGGACGACCTGCTGAGAGGCCACAGCCGCCCCGAAAACACAGTGATGTAAACATTCCCCAAAAACTACCATTTGATGTGCACCAGGCTCATCTTCAGACTCATATTTACCTGTGGTGGGTTTTCAGAGTCCTCTGCGGGATACTTGAGCAGGCGGAGAACTCTGGAAAGCTGCAAGAACAGAAGAAGAAGAAGTTAAATACAAAAGGACAGGCCTGGACTCGCACCTGAACTACAGATCAGGGTCTACCCACAGGAACCTCGCCAAGAGAGTCCTGAGGTAGAGTTAAAATACTTTCCCACGGTCTGAAGGAGAGTAAATCCATTCTGGAAAGTCTGGGGTGACTCAGACTGAAAAACTTTAGCACTCAATCAACACTAACTAGCATTGTTAGCCTCAAAACAGCATCAGACTGCGAGTTGGGAGTGTCTCGGATCGTCTGAGGAACATTCAGGAGAGATGAGAACACACATTATGTATTATTATCTGTTACCATCCACAACAGTGAATACTTCTCTCTACTTTGGGTATGATTACGTAAAGAACATCCAGATACCAAGAGAGTTAACAGCAGCTACAAGAAATCAGATTGTGGAGGAATTTAAAGCTTAAATTTAAAACATTTTACAGTCAAATGTTCAAATTAATTCAGACTTCTAGAGGTAACTTAGTGTCAGCTTCAGTCAGACTTAAACTATTTCGTATCTTTACGTGTAATTATCCGTCCTTTTATCCTGCCACAGTGATACTTTCCTAATGCGTTCGTCCTGCACTGGCTCACATGTAAAGAGCTTAATACAAGCCTCGTTATGTGTATACAAGGAGGGAGAAAGAGACAAAGAGGGAGAACATCAAACACGCTATTTAAATATTTACAAGCTCTAATGAACCATTTACATATAAGTTGTAGAAACACGCTAATCCATAAAGAGTGAGAGTCAAACGTGTCGCACTCACCAGACCACAGTGCCTGCATACTAACTGTACTGGCTGCTGCTACCGGCTCGTTAACGGTCCTATTAGCCGTCTGTACTCAGACTGGGAGCTCGAGGGACGGGGGGGTCACTACCGTAGGAGCGGGGAACTACTACAAGGAGCTAGAAGTGTCTAGCGAGAGGAAGGAGGTCGGGTAGACGGCAGAGCTGGTGATTGTTGAAACAGTGGAAATAACTAAGACAGGTTTGGTGAGTTTTAGTTTGTTCTTGTCGAGTTTGAAAAGCGTGTTTTACGATTACTTACAAAAGGCAAATACAATAAGATTTCCTTTCTTGATATCTGGTCAGTTTATTTTGTTTGGGTGGGAGTAGCACACAGGATTCAATATACAGACGATCACTGGTTGTTGGGCTGACAGTGGGCATTTGGAAACTACTAAAAAGGGTCTGAAAAGTCCATAAATATAATGAGAAAAACACAAATTTGACCCATCGTAAGCAGTTTCCCTCGCGCACAGAAACGAGCCACACGTCGACTAACTAGCATCGATTTTATTCTCACTGGAACAAGTTGCCTATTTTTATAGTTTTGTGCTTTTTCCTGCAATTTAATAGCCCAAAAACATCCCAACATGAATCACAATGTATTAGAAAAGCTGCTGTGACATCCTGACGGGACTGACTGACAACAACAAGAATTAGTACATTATTACTGGAGTTATTTACACTTTAGATTATTATCTGAAATGTTTGTTTGTCGTGCTCCGTCTGTTTATCCTCCATCATTCCTCTCTCTCAGTTGGATCCACACTCTCTCACACTCTTACATAATCACAACTGTTGAGGGGAGTGAGTTAGGGTTGGGCAATAATGACAACACATACCCCAAAAATGTTAGTCAGCCTAAGTTGTCATCATCTCTTGTTGTTTTAGACCATTGAGCAAAGCTACGAACGGATGGGCGAGACCGATTCCAGGCAATATTGTATTTTTACATCAATCCAGTCAAATAAAGATAGTTCTGTCTGTTTATCTCTGTTTATATTTCTATCTCTCCATCTGTGAAGTTACATCAATGTGTCTGTAGCACCAAGTATTTAAAGAATGTGTCCAGTTTCTGATCCAATAATTGTTGATTTAAATCATAAAGTTTGTCAGTTTTAAATCATATTTCATCTCAACAAAGTTTGTGTACAGCTGCTTGTGTTTACACAATATTCAACACTTATTTTGTTCAGTGAATTAAGTCAGAAATTTATATTTTAGTGTGTAAGTTTTAGTATCAGGACTAAAACTCTAGTATCTTTCTTTGGAATCACTAAATTTTGAAGTCGTCAAACAATACATCATTGAATTATCACCCAGCCCTGGAAAGAAATGTCACTGAACACAATCAAAGTCCCGAGACAGCCTGACAGTTCCTGATTGCAACACAGCAGCTGTGATGCTTCGTCCTTATAACATGTCACCGATTGCTCAACAGCTCCACGATCAAACCGGTCCCCGTGAATGAGACTTCTCCCACAGTTGGTCAAGGAGGAGGGGGGGTATGTGAGGCACCGCCACGCCCGGGGTTTATACCAGCGACTGTCACAAAGTGGTGTAGAGTAATATGGAGAACTCGGCTAAACCCGGTTTTAAAAACCCGGTTTGATGTGTGTGTTTATTCGGATGGCAAAAGGCAGCACACTCCCAATGTTAATGAGTGGGGAAAGTATGGATTACTTCACTTATAACGCGTTATCATGTGGTTGTGTCAGTGTTGACTCTTCTGTGGTTAATGTTAATTTCATAATCACTGCCTGAAGTCAGGCAGCAGACGTTAAGTGACAATGAGCACATTTAAATAGCCTTTATATCCTCACTGTTTAAACCCGAGTTCACTTTTTACTGTATAAAAACAAGATTGTGTCACAAATTAAAAAGAGTATATCCACTTATATCCAGGCTCCAACTGACTGACTGTTACCAGAGACATTAACTTGGAAGTGAAGCCCAGTTAGGTCCCACATTAAGCCCAGTTAGGTCCCACATTAAGCCCAGTTAGGTCCCACCATTAAGCCCAGTTAGGTCCCACCATTAAGCCCAGTTAGGTCCCACATTAAGCCCAGTTAGTTCCCACCATAAAGCCCAGTTAGTTCCCACATAAAGCCCAGTGAGTTCCCACATTAAGGTCCCACATTAAGCCCAGTTAGTTCCCACATTAAGCCCAGTTAGTTCCCACATTAAGGTCCCACCATTAAGCCCAGTTAGGACCCACATTAAGCCCAGTTAGTTCCCACATAAAGCCCAGTGAGTTCCCACCATAAAGCCCAGTGAGTTCCCACCATAAAGCCCAGTGAGTTCCACATTAAGGTCCCACATTAAGCCCAGTTAGTTCCCACATTAAGCCCAGTTAGTTCCCACATAAAGCCCAGTGAGTTCCCACCATAAAGCCCAGTGAGTTCCCACATAAAGCCTGGTTAGTTCCCACATAAAGCCCAGTGAGTTCCCACCATAAAGCCCAGTGAGTTCCCACATAAAGCCCAGTTAGTTCCCACATAAAGCCCAGTGAGTTCCCACATTAAGGTCCCACATTAAGCCCAGTTAGTTCCCACATTAAGCCCAGTTAGTTCCCACATAAAGCCCAGTGAGTTCCCACATTAAGGTCCCACATTAAGCCCAGTTAGGTCCCACATAAAGCCCAGTTAGTTCCCACATTAAGGTCCCACATTAAGCCCAGTTAGGTCCCACATTAAGCCCAGTTAGGTCCCACATTAAGCCCAGTTAGGTCCCACATTAAGCCCGGTTAGTTCCCACATAAAGCCCAGTTAGGTCCCACCATTAAGCCCAGTTAGTTCCCACCATAAAGCCCAGTTAGTTCCCACATTAAGGTCCCACATTAAGCCCAGTTAGTTCCCACATTAAGCCCAGTGAGTTCCCACATAAAGCCCAGTGAGTTCCCACATAAAGCCCAGTGAGTTCCCACATAAAGCCCAGTGAGTTCCCACATTAAGGTCCCACATTAAGCCCAGTTAGTTCCCACATTAAGCTCAGTTAGTTCCCACATTAAGCTCAGTTAGGTCCCACATTAAGGTCCCACATTAAGCCCAGTTAGGTCCCACATAAAGCCCAGTTAGTTCCCACATTAAGGTCCCACATTAAGCCCAGTTAGTTCCCACATTAAGGTCCCACATTAAGCCCAGTTAGGTCCCACCTTAAGCCCAGTTAGTTCCCACATTAAGCCCAGTGGAGAGTTGACCTGGGAGGCTGCTAACGGCTCCAGCAGTCTGATCTCATATTATAACCCAGAGTCAGTGTGGACTCAAACCTGAACCACATTTAAAACCACTGGTGGTGTTTGAAGCCTTATTGCCCCCCCACTGCCCCCCCTCCTCTGTAACAGCCTGATATGAACTCCTAGCTGCCGGGTAAGCTAGCACAAGAGAGGCTACCGCTAACGGTGATTAATGAAAAACAATAAAGAATAAAAATGGCAGTTGACATTTTCTCCCTCTGCTCGGTAACGAAGAAGTTCTCCAACGGCTGCAACACCGAGAGACAGACACATCTAACGCGAGGGGAGAAAAAGTTCCTCTCTTTAAAAATAAATAAATAAAATAAAGCTAAACGTTACCCCCCCTCCTCCTCCTCCTCCTCCTCCTCCTCCTCCCTCCGTTTAGTTAGCCGAACTTTAGCTCCCCTGTTAGCCTCACCTGTTCGTGGGAGACCACCAGGCTCTTGTTCCCCTCTCCGTGATACTTCCACTCGTTCTCGTCCATCTTGTCGAGCTCCATCACACCGGCGACGACGGAGACCGCGCTCCCGCTCTAACGGCCAGAAAGTGACGCACGACGGCACGGCGACATATACAAGAGCCTCCCCCCCCCGGACCGCGCGCTGCTAGCTGGGCAGGCTAACGGTTGATTCACGAGCGCGGCGGAGCTCCGAGTGACTTCTGCTGCCGCCGCCCGGCTAACGGAGCTAACGGAGCTAACGGGGCTAACGCTGCCCGCGATACCACTTCCGACTGAGACTTCAAAATAAAAGTCACACAGTTTGTTCGGCTGCTCAAGGTGCTCACACGAAGTAGTGGTTGTATTATAATATCTAATGTTATATCTAGAAATGTATATATATATATATATATCGGTATACACATATAAAATAAGAATACAAATGTATGTGTATATATATATAGAAAATAAAAATAGAAATCTATAAATCTGTATACACATATAACTCTTATTCTTATTTTTGTATTTTTATCAGATTTCTTTTTTTCTGTGTATTTTTCTAATCTATCTGGATTAATTTCCCCATCATCAATAAAGTCTATCTTATCTTTTTTACACACACACATATATATATATATATATATATATATATATATATATAACACTTAAATCAATGAGAAGTGCCATAGATGAATAAAAACCTGTATTTCCATAAAGTATCTTATCTTATCCGCCAATAATGGGAAATGTATATTATCATAGATTACAGCTGTTGATGTATCGGTCTATAATAATTATTATTTTAATTTTTATTATTCCTATTATCGGTATCGACCATGAGAAGCAGGTAATCATAGGTTATCATATCGGACGGAATAAAATCAATATCGTGCGTCCTTAAAAACGTAATGTTAAAAGTGATATTATGAAAATCATAAAGTCCTAATTTAAAGAAAATAACACATTACAAGAGAATAATCTAAATCTTACAAGTTTTAGTAATAACATGTGAATAAAGTCAAAGTCAGATTTCAAGAACAAAGTTGTAATTTTGTTACCAAAAAATAAACTTTTAATATTAAAACAAAGGATAGTCCTATTTGTTGCTTTATTTTTAAACCCCTTCCGGTATTATTCCGATCAACTCTATCGAGCTTCATCGGCTGTTTGATTGACAGGTGGATGGACCACTCCCTGTTACCGGCTGTCCCCCGATGTCCCGCCCACTCCGCTGTGATTGGGCAGAGCAGATATCAACAGGGTTGGACAGGTGGGACCGAGACCAGGAAACATCTGACAGGTGGACAAATGACGTGAAGTGTAAATGTTCAATAGATCACGTGATTGATGAGTAACGCCTGCAGGTAAATGAGAGAAAGCCGACGACAAGTACAGCTTTGTACAGGTAATGTGAACAAAAGGTGAGTTTAGTCTACTTAAGTTACAGTTTGAGGTCTTTTATACTTACTCAGAGGGAAATATTGTTGTATTTACTCCTCTATGTTCAACAACTTGGGCTAATTGTTACTTATAATGTGTAAAGTTAAGATATATATATATATATGTATGTCATTATACAGTATGTTTCTTATATAATGTTATTTTATATTTATCGTTACACAACATAAGGCGGTAAAACAAAATGAAAGTTTGTAGTTCCTATAATAATATAAAAGCTAAACAACAAATAAAACAATATATACAGTTATTTATATAGATATATGTACACACTCAGGAAATAATAATAGATAATAATGATAACATGGTTTCATCTCCACATAAGTAGAATCAGATAATAAAATAGGACAGTAAAACACTCATAAGGGTCATTTTTTCTGAACTTTAAGTACATTTTGTTAATAATACTTTAACATAAATTACATTTTCAAAGCAGCTTTCCACTTTTACTGCTAATGGAGTATTTTTATGTTGTCATATTACTAACTTTACTAAAGTATTTGAAGGTTTCCTCCTGTGAAACTATCAGATTGGGTGGTAAAATCAATACAGCCTGCAGCTCATCTGATGGATGGAAATGTCAGTTCCCCTTAAAACAATAATAAAACAGGATTCGGTGCACTCGTTCTATATTGGAGCTATTAGGCAAATATTAGACTAATTCAAAAGTATGTCTTAGAATTAGAGCCCAAAATCTTCTCCAGTGCGGGTTATTGATTTCTGCCGACATGTTAGACACTGGACCTTTAACATCTTAAAGATTTTAATCTGTGAAACTTCCAGAGACATAAAGATATTTTGTGGTAACACACACTAGACCCCAAACCAAATCTTACCTCCTCATCTCTCACACTGCCTTCACATAATCTCACTGTTTTTATTTATATATTTGTTACCTTTGTAATGTACTTATGTATTATCTCATATTGTTCTTGTAATACTTGTTGATGCACTGTATTGATGACATTGAGCACTCATTTGTTATAACCTGCTCATTGATTTATGGATGAAAATGATCTTATTAAGTAACTCATAGCACATTTACATTGCAAATACAACCACAGTGTTGATTAATGTGCAATGTCCCTGGTACATAAATAAATAAATAAATAAATAAATAGATGTTTTTGGTCAGGTAGCTTTACACACACATCTGTAATGATTAACAAGAGCAGACTAGAGAAATGGACAAAGCTCCTCCCCCTTCAGTGGCGGTCCTTCCTACAGGCGACATAGGCGCTTGCCTAGGGCGCCACCCAGTGAGGGGCGGCAAATTTGCGGCGAGAAAAAAATTAAAATTAAAATTATAATGTCTATTTATTTTTTCAACTGTTTTTGCCATCCCTCTATGTACAACAATACGTTGACATAAAAAATAAATGAAACTATTTACAAGAAAAACACTATACAAGTTGATGCTAGCTACAGTATATAGCACTTTGCATCTCATTGCGTGCTATGAAATTAAAAAATTGAGTGGATGTGAAAAGTCTATTATTATTGTCCATATAGCAAAATTAGATTAGATTCAGTTTTGGATTATCAATGTAAAGAATTTTAGCAAAAACTTAACTGTCCTGTTTTATTCATCTAAGTTGGCTCAAGGATGCTCTCTTTAAAAAACAATAATTCAATTCAATTCAATTCAATTTTATTTGTATAGCGCCAATTCATAACAGAAGTTATCTCAGGACACTTTTCAAATAGAGCAGGTCTAGACCGAACTCTTTAACATTAATTACAGAGACCCAACAGTACCACCATGAGCAAGCACTTGGCGACAAGGGCAAGGAAAAACTGCCTGTTAAAAGGCAGAAACCTAGGACAGATCCTTCGGCTCTAGGTGGGTGGTCGTCTGTCTCGACCAGTTGGAGAGAAAGAGAGAGAGAGAGAGAGACAGACAGGTGCACAGCAACAACAGTATTGGCAATGGCAATCTACCAGGACCATGGCAGGAGGCTCCACCAGGATTGACAAGAACCTGCGAGACGAGAAAGCACAAGAACTCCAGGGAAGAAGTGAAGTTAGTAACATGCATTAATGGAACATGAATGAGTGCAGAAAGAGGAAGGGAGGAGCTCAGTGCACCATGGGAAATCCCCAGATAGTCTAGGCCTATAGCAGCATAACTAAGGGATGGTTCAGGACTCACCTGATCCAGCCCTAACTGTAAGCTTTATCAAAGAGGAATGTCTTAAGCCTACTCTTAAATGTGGTGAGGGTGTCTGCCTCCCGAACCACAACTGGAAGCTGGTTCCACAGGAGAGGAGCTTGGTAACTGAAGGCTCTGGCTCCTGTTCTACTTTTAGAGACTACAGGAACCACAAGTAGCCCAGCATTCAGAGAACGTAGTGTTCTAGAGGGGTAATAGGGTACTATGAGCTCTTTAAGATATGAAGGGGCCTGACCATGCAGAGCTTTATAGGTGAGGAGGAGGATTTTAAATTCTATTCTACATTTTACAGGGAGCCAGTGCAGAGAAGCTAGTACAGGAGAGATGTGATCTCTTTTTCTAGTTCCTGTCAGTACTCGTGCTGCAGCGTTCTGAATTAATTGGAGTGTTTTAATTGACTTATTGGGGCAACCTGATAATAAAGAGTTGCAGTAATCCAGCCTAGAAGTAACAAATGCATGGATTAGTTTTTCTGCATCCGTCTGTGATAGGATGTGTCTAATTTTTTAATATTACTTAAATGAAAGAAGGCAGTCCTAGAGGTCTGCTTTATGTGGGAATTAAAAGACAAATCCTGATCAAAGATAACTCCAAGATTCCTGACAGTGGTGCTAGAGGCCAAGGTAATGCCATCTAGAGTAACTATATCTTTAGACAGTGAGTCTCTAAGGTTTTTGGGGCCAAGAACAAGAATTTCGTTTTTTTCTGAGTTTAACATCAGAAAATTGCAGCTCATCCAGGATTTTATGTCCTTAAGACATGTTTGTAATTTAGATAATTGATTAATTTCATCGGGCTTGATCGATAGATATAACTGCGTATCATCTGCATAACAGTGAAAGTTAATGTAGTGATTCCTTATAATGTTGCCTAAAGGGAGCATATATATAGTAAATAGTATTGGTCCAAGTACAGAACCTTGTGGAACTCCATGACTAACTGTAGTATTTATTGAAGATTCATTGTTAACATGTACAAACTGCGAACGATCTGATAAATTTGACTTAAACCAGCTTAGTGCGGTTCCTTTAATGCCAATTTGATGCTCAAGTCTTTGTAAAAGAATATTATGGTCATTGGTGTCAAATGCAGCACTAAGATCTAATAATACAAGTACAGAGACAAGTCCATTGTCAGAACCAATCAGAAGGTCATTATTAACTTTAACCAGAGATGTCTCTGTGCTATGACAAACTCTAAATCCTGACTGAAAATCCTCAAATAAACTATTGTTATGTAGAAAGTCACACAACTCTTTGGCGACTACCTTCTCCAGAATCTTAGAGAGGAAGGGGAGGTTAGAGATTGGTCTATAGTATCAGGTTATGCTTTATGCTGCAGTCACACAATAGCATTACATTGACATTATATTTATTCTATATCTTGTGTGTATGTGTGGTAAATTATCTTGAATACAAGGTGAGAAAGTGTGCTTCATGTGCCCTCTGGATGCAGCAAACACTGGCAATTCACCTTCAGCTGATCCTGCTGGCTGGCCTGTTCATGTACCCGACCAACTTGTGCATTGCCTTACGGACAAGCACACCGCTACCAATAACGGTAGCTTCAGCTGAGCAGAGTTATTCCAAGTTAAAACTCCTGAAAACATACCTCAGATCCACCATGGCTCAAGAACCCCTTAGTGGTCTGACCACAATCAGTATCAACCATGAGGTTGGTGGTCAGATTTCCTACGAGGAGGTTATTGATGAAGGAAGGCCAGAAAGATTGCATTGTGAATGAAGTGTGATATTAGTGTGAAGTAGAATATATTATTCTATTCACTTGGGGTGAATTTGAACCTTATTTGTTTATTTTGTATATTATATTTTGATTAATAGGTTATATGAATCACATTTTACAGTATCTAATTTTGCACACAATGTTTTATTGTTAGTTTAATTTTTTGTTTTGATTCTTTAGTGTGCACTTTTTGTTCTCAGATGTTGCACTACTGTTAAAAATATGTTTAAAAGTTTATTTTTTGTATATTTATTATTGAACAGGTTTATTCTTTTGCACATATTGTTATATTGTTTGTATTATCATTGTTTAAATAAATGTGGGGATGGGGCACTATCAGTAAAACTCGCCTAGGGCACCAAATGGTCTAGGACCGCCCCTGTCCCCTTGTATGACGTAACACAGACAAACAGGAAACTCCACATTTTAGTCCTCCTCTTCCTCCTTCCTACGAAGACTCAGATTATGAGAGATAAACAGTAAGTTTCACAACAGAACCACAACATCCACCGAGGAAAGCTGCAGGAAGGAAACACTGGATTTACTGGAATACTGAATACTTCAACCTGCTGCTGAGTTCACTGAGTGAACTGAAGACTCAAAGTGAAAGTAACTTTCAAGGTGACCGACTTCCTGTCTGCTCGCTCCGTTTTCAGCTTCACTCAGAGACAAAATGTCTTCCCGATCAGAGGAGGATCTCTCCTGTCCTGTCTGCCATGACATATTTAAAGACCCTGTTGTTCTGTCATGCAGCCACAGCTTCTGTAAAGACTGTCTGCAGACATGGTGGAGAGGGAAACAAAGACGTACATGTCCGTGCTGTAAGACCAGCCAGACAAATAGTGATCCACCCCGCAACCTGGTGTTAAAGAACCTGTGTGAGGCCTTCTTACTGGAGAGAGATCAGAGACGTTCAGCAGGATCTGAGGCTCTCTGCAGTCTGCACTCTGAGAAACTCAAACTCTTCTGTCTGGAGCATCAGCAGCTAGTGTGTCTCGTCTGCAGAGATTCAAAAATACACAACAACCACAGTTTCAGACCCATCGATGAAGCTACACAGGATCACAGAGAGGAACTCAAGAAAATCCTGAAGCCCTTTAAAGAGAAAGTGAAACTGTTTGAACAAGTTAAAGCAAACTGTGATCAAACAGCAGAACACATTAAGGTTCAGGCTGAACACACAGAGAGGCAGATTAAGGAGCAGTTTAAGAAGCTTCATCAGTTTCTACGAGAGGAAGAGGAGGCCAGGATCATTGCTCTGAGGAAGGAAGAGAAGCAGAAGAGTCAGAAGATGAAGGAGCAGATGGAGGCTCTGAGCAGAGAGATAGCAGCTCTTTCAGGCACAGTCAGAGCCACAGAGGAGGAGCTGAGAGCTGAAGACGTCTCATTCCTGCAGAACTACAAGGCTGCAGTGAAAAGAGTCCAGCAGCGCCCCCTGCTGGAGGATCCACAGCTGGTCTCAGGAGCTCTGATAGACGTGGCCAAACACCTGGGCAACCTGACCTTCAACATCTGGAACAAGATGAAGGAGATGGTCTCCTACACTCCTGTGATTCTGGATCCAAACACTGCCGACCCAGAACTCATCCTGTCTGAAGATCTGATCAGTGTGAGATATGGAGAGAAGCAGAGGCTTCCTCAAAACCCGAAGAGGACCAAATTCTCCTGCTCCGTCCACAGCTCTGAGGGCTTTAACTCAGGGGCTCACAGCTGGGATGTCGAGGTTGGAGACAACAAGGACTGGGAGCTCGGCATGTTGGGAGAATACATCAAGACCGACGGACGCCTCCAGTCTGGATTGTGGAGGATTTTGTTCTCTAACGGTAAATTCACAGTGTTCTCCACATCCAAACCAGAGAGAGATCTGACGGTGAAGACGAAGCTCCAGAGGATCCGAGTTCATCTGGACTTTGACAAAGGAAAACTGTCGTTCTCTGATCTTGATACTGACACACACATACACACCTTCACACACACCTTCACAGACACCCTGTTTCCGTACATTTACACTGAGAGTCGTGTCCCGCTGAAGATTTTACCAGTGAAGGTTTCTGTGACGGTGGAAAAGGTCCAATAGAGATTATTATGATGAAGATGATCTGTCACAGTGATCGTTTATTAAGGTATCTTTTATTGATTAATATCTCTGGTTGCATTAGACCTCTGTGTATAAATGAGAATGGGCTGTTTTATGTTGGATTTACAGGATTAATGCATCAGTGTGATGGAGTATTCTGATTTAATTCTTATTATTAAGCTAATAAAACTACTGGGATGTCAGGATATATTGGTATGGAACGATGGGAAGTCTGGATAAGGACGCATCGTAATGTACACGTACACATTGTAGTTATTAAAAGCATCAGAAACGTATAGGAGAAAATTAACCATGCTTTTTAATGCTTTTACACAGTTTTATCTATAGTTTCTTAAATAAGTTTCCAAGTAAATTACTATGTATTTAGTAGGTATTATATATCGTGATGAAGGATTTAAATATTTAATCTTTATAATAATCAAACTGACTCAACATGAACAAAATTATGAATCTGACCAGACAAAGGTCGATATTTTAAAATACACCCAGCTGATACCTTAATCCTCGTCAGGAGCAGTGCCTAAAATGAGTCACCATTACTGAGTACCACCACATCTGATGAGCACGGCCCACCACTGAGGTCAAAGGAATTTATTCCAAGGGATAAACAATAATTACGTCTAATAAATGTCTGAAAATAAAACATTTGATGCTTTAATGCGAGGAAAAGTTCAGTTATTTGGACTTCTGTGCTCAGTAATGCTGGTGAGGTTCTCCTGAACCACTTTGTTACAGTGTCTTTGTGTAAATACAGCTATCTTAACGCTAAAAACCCGCACTGAAAATATCCTTATTAAAAAAGATAACAGATGTGCTGAATTGGGATACTGGAACCTGGTTAAAGGTGACAGTGCTTGGACTCGACAGGGCTTTATTTTCTCCCAAGATATGAGATTTGATTTATATTATATTAAGTATGTTTATTCAGTTAATGTTAATTAACTTTACATTTCTTTTGGAATAAGTGTTTGGTTGTTTTTTTTGTTATTTGTAGTTTATGTATTAGTGTTATTGTTAGTCTCCCCCTGTGTGTCAAAGCTGGTCTGATCAGCCAGTAGTAAGTCCCCTTTGTTTGTCTTATGGTAGGTCAGTTGCATTTTTGAGTTGGTTATGTTCAGAGCTTAAGTTTGGTTTGTTTGTTTGTTAGACCTCTGTAAGGGCCCAAACTTTATCTTTATTTTGTTGTATTGATTATTTTTGGGTAAAATAAAACCCCTTTTTGGAAATTCTCTTGTGACTCCTCTTGCCTAACTGCTTGGCCCCTCACAAGGATGAAGTTAATAAAGGTGTTATTAAGTTAAAAGTTGGAGGGAGGTGGATGATGATCAGACTGTTGATAATGTTGAGCTTTAAATTATTTTCATATCATGTGCAGCTTTGTGTGATGCAATTCCTTTTGAAACAGGGTGTCTAGGATGCACCAAACAACTTAAACCTAATACAAGGAGGTTGATGTTAATGTATATTAACAGTATAAATGTTAACAAAAACATTAAAAAAGCTTCTTATTTTTGATTATTCTGATTGTTGTACCAATAAAGATTTAGTTTACACCGACTATATCTTTGTGTTTGTTAGGATTCCATCATTAAGATCACTGACTGCAAAATGTGTTCACAAAAGTAAGAACTGAAGCTGGAGAGGAAGAATGACCTCTGTTTGTCTTTGCTCTTCAACCTCGTCCACAGTCTTTGCTAGAGATATTTACCCAAAATCAAACTGCTCAAAACACCTTAAACCTACTACAAGGGTTTTTCTATTTTTAAATTTGATGAATAATTCTGACAAACGCTGCAAACTATATTTTTTTCCAGTTGACTTCGATCCATCCACTCTGATGTTGTCACGCTGTTGGTGCTTATTAACTATCACCACCATAATAATATGTTTATAAAAGTTAATTATCATTGTGCTCACATACTGTGAGCAGGTCTCTGTGGTTTTAGAGTTCTCTGGATTATCGCTCTCGAACCAAACGTCACCGGTTAGTATAAAACTTTAAAGAACCAGTTTGTAGGGTTTAGTGGCATCTAGTGGTTTCAGATTGCAACTAAATAAATGTGACTTGCTTCCAAGCGTATGTGAATCTACGGTGGCTGCATGGAAGAGACTATGCTCTCTGTGGATAACAACGTTTATTCCAAAGGTAACAAAAACATTATTTACACACTAATGCAAACATACCTATGAATATTATACTCCATGTCTGCCCATAGATCCTCCTCTTTACGCGGTATGATGATCATTTTTTTTTGACCTCTGCCTTAGAAATCCACCATCTGTCAAGATCTCCAGATGAGCTCCGGCTCGCACACAGAACCACACGGCAGCTTGTTATTTACAAATCAAAATGTTTTAATACGTATAAAAACAATAAGACAACACACACACACACACACACACACATACACACACACACATACACACACTATCAGGACACAGGCAGTTCTATACATGATGAACCCTACAGAGGACGTTGGGATCTCTACTGGGACGACTCAGCTGCTTCACGCTCTCTTTGTCGGCTCCCGTCAGCGATCCGGGCTGAGGAGAGTTTTCCTGTGACGCGGTGCTCTGGTTGAAGAGGGAACATGTCTGCACATCCAACAAACAGGCTGCTCACTCACACACAGTCTGTATATATGACATCAGGCTTTGTGTCTCTTTTTGTTTTTCAAGCCTGCTGGTGATTCTTCACAACTGTACACAGCAGTGATCAGTCCATCCCTCCAATGTCATGTTGTTTGTACGCCTGCGAGACCAGACTCCCTGCTGAGGGACAGAAAACACCGTCAGATGGACACATTGTGGACAATTAGACAATTTAAAACTAACTACTGTGAAATATCATATGGCCAACAGAAGCAGATACAGACTGGTAGCTAATAAAGAGTAAAACATCATTGAAGGAAGGGTGGACTTCATCATACTCACCACTCTGCTGCTCTCAGTACACAATAATACTGTTTTCATACACTGATTCATAACTTTCAAATAAATCGTTGTTAAACCACTATTAAAGGGTTTTCTGCAGGTTTCAACAGGTCAAATTTAAGACTTTTAAAAAGACCTTTTAACCACCATTATGAATGCAATTTAAGACATATTTTACATCCAATCTGGTACATAAACGTACAAAGGATATAAAATAATAAATAATTAAACATTTAAAAGTGAGGCTGAAAAATGAAGCTTTATACAAGTAACGTTAACGTCACATTTTCAGGCCTAAAATTATTGAATTTGAACACTTTCTGCTCAGTATGTATAAAGTATAAAACATCAAATCTCTGACATGAATATACAAATAATTTATGTGTAAACGTTTATTTGATGCACTGAAAGACCAGTGTGCCCTCGATATGCTTTGGTCTTATTTGTAATGTGTACATAACAACCTATTAATGTTCATACTTTATAAAAGCAGCGTGTCTCAGATTTTGGGGGTATTTTACATTCACACCCTGCAGGGTGAATGTAGCTGTTGGGCAACATAATCTTTGATTGAAGTTCAAAGTGCAGCGAGTTAAGACATTAATACCGACTACACAAACACATCTGATACACACAGAAACAGAAAAGACAGGACCTGAGCAGCGCTGCTACAGACACACGATCATGTCACATGACAAGCCCAAGGAGTGAGGTGGGAGTGGGAGCAGGAGGGTCAAAGGCCAAGCAGGAAGTAGATGTAGACTAGCCAGCTAGCCCGCGGGGGGGGGGGGGAAACAAGCTGCACCATCCCACCGTTAGCCACGTCAACACCCGTCTGCCAACTACAGTCCAACTTCACCAAAAGTCCAAATGAAGGTGAATTAGTCAGAGTGAGGCTGCAGTTAGCAGGTTATTCAGTCGTAAAGCCGCAGTCTGGATTAATTAAACTATGATTGTAGAGGAGGAGTCGGTTTAAACTCTACTGTGGGAAAACAACGGACTATAACGACAGACAGCTTCTTCACAATCAAACATCTATTAGATATTTAATCATAAAGTTATGTTTCTTTTAGGATTTTGTTAAGATTATTTTAGTAGAATAAAAATCCTTATTTAAGAATCAGTCTTGTTATTAAATATTCTAAATCAGCTACAAATAAATCATTTAATTCAAGTCTCATTGATACATTATCCTGATATATCTTATTCCTAAACAGACAATAAATGTAAGTGAACCGATTCATTGATGATTTGGGTCTGCAGATGGGATTTGTTGACAATAAGAAAAATATGAATTAATATTAGACTGATCTTTTAATGTTTATAAACTATAAAGTGTTTGGAAGTTATAAGTAAGTAAAAGAATATTTAGCCATAAAGCTGAACTATAAACTGCCATTAAGTCTGAAAGCAGGTGAAAGGTTAGTGCAGTCGTATCGCTGTAATTACACAATGTCAAGGCTGGAATTTAACTACGACGGAGCGTGTGAGAAGGCGTCTGCTCTGTCTCTGTACACACGATACACTTCAGTACACCCACACACGGGCCCACATTCTTTAAATAATAGGATTACATAACAAAAAGAAAACGGGAGGAGATTTTAGTGAGAAGTTCCCAAGAATTCAACTCGGTCGGAACAACAAATTCACTTAAGTTTAAAGATGAGTCATCCTCTAATTAAATGTGATTCAAGTACAAAAAGAAAAGTTTTTACTGATGTTTGGAGGAAAAAAGTATTTTAAAAATAATACATCATGAATATAATCGCAAAAAAATTATTATTTATATTTTAGGCTTCCTTATAACAGTAAGAATATTTATCCTAAAATAAGGTTTAAGGAGGCGTGTTGTGTTTTCCTCGAGGGAAATGTAACAACAGAAACTTTCTTCCTGTAATAAAACAGTGAAAGATGTCGTTTGAGAGATAAACTCCAATTACAGTTCAGACTATATAATAAATACTATTTATAATATATATTACATATATAATATATAGTCTATAATATAAAGTAATAAGCTCATAATTTCCTGGTTAAACTGTTTATTATTTATAATCCTCATCAATAATTCCTCCAGACTGTGGCTTTACAGCAGGTGGGCCTCTGTCAGACAGCTGTGTGGGTGGGTGGGGGGTGAGGGCTGGTGTGGAGGGTGGAGCGGGGGGGAGGTTCATGTGAGGTAAAAGCAATACAGGAAGGACGTAGGGAGGGAAGGGGGTTGCCTTGGATACAGGCGGTGTCAGTCAGACTAGCAGGGCTGCAGGACTAGCAGAGCTCCCAGACTCAGCAGCAGCAGGGGCAGTGGCATGCTTACCTGTGGCCAGGCCCCCCTCTGCTCTGCCCTTCATCCCTCCTCCTCCTCCTCCTCCACCAGGGCCAGAGCTGCCCAGGGCCTCCACGGGGAAGGAGGGCCGTTCACCCCTGTAGGGCTTGGGCCTGAAGGGGAAGTCTTTGTCTTTACCTTTGGAGCCTTTGGGCCGGCCTGCTGTCTTCTTCTTGGACTTGCCGTCTCCTTTTCACACCCAGTAGGGGGTGCACCTCTGAGAGAGAGAGAGAGAGAGAGAGAGAGAGAGAGAGACACACACAGAGAGAGAGAGACACACACAGAGAGAGAGAGAGACAGAGGGGAAAAGTTCAGCTTTTCACAATAAAACCCAAAGAAAAATATAATTAAATGATGACACTTCTCATCATGTTGACTAATTTCCAAATATTTGACACGTCATACACATCACTCTGCTAGTTTCAGTTGTTCTTTTTAGCCCTAACACAGATTTCATTCTCTGCATTCGAGTCTAAATTTTACCCAAAGTACGGCTGAGGATGATGGGAATGTTAAAAGTTAAGGGATCACCAAAGTTTTCAAATTCATCTTGAGGGGAACATAAATGTCTGCACACACTCTGTATCAATCCATCTACTACACGTTGAAATATCTCACAGGATGAGTGCGCTAGAAGACACGTCAAGAGATCACATAAGTCTTTAGGATTCAAGTGTCGAGGCAATCCATCCAATAACTGTTGAGATATTTAAGTCTGGACCAAAGCAGTGGACTGATTGACAGATATTACACACAACATGAGCCTAGCATGGATAAATATGGTAAACTAGAAGTGACAAGTGATTGTTAAGACATGAAAGTGTTTCCAGCAGAGAGGAAACAGGAAAACATGGAGGAAGTGTTGAGTTTACATTAAAAGCTAATTCAAAATGGAGCAGATCAGAAAACAGGGAGACATCTGACTGAAATGTGATGAAAAACAGGGGAAATTATAAACAAAGTCTCTAATACAGAAGTATTTATTGTTGTGTTACCGTCACTGGGCACCCCCTGCAGCTCGATGGTGGTGGTGCGAGCCTTCTTCTTGGCCGGGCCTCCGTCAGACGAAGGCTGTCTCTGCTTCTTGTCGCCGCCGGCCAACGCGTCCTCTGGACCAGCAGCCTGGACTGAGGCGTCCGGTGGGGGGCCGAAGGGGTTTTCCTCTGGATCTTCGACCTCAGGGGCGATGGGCAGGTACAGCAGGGCCTTATAGTCCTCCAGCTCCTCATCACTACAGGACACACACAGACAGTCAGTGGCTGAATAGTTCACACAGATTTAAAAGCAGTAATCAGCTGTTCCAGATTTTACAATCCAGGCTGGCAAAACCTCTTTTAGATTTTAGTTTGAAGGGATAATTAGAAATGTTCTGATGATCACAAACATCGTGACGTTTGATGTTATACTAAGACATAAAAAGCCATATCAGAGTGCATTACAGTCATCTAACAGGGAAGGTAGAAAGGATGGATCTTATACTCTTAATACTTGAAGGAAGCAGGACTTTCTTTTAATTCATATTTTATCTACTTTGCAGAAAAAAGATCACAGAAAAAGCTGATTTATGTGACTTCAAAGCGGCATAATTAAAGATGTAAGTCAGAAACTGAAATTATGATACTGAGCTTGAAATAATTTTCCGGATTCCTTTTTTTAAGTCACTTTTTCTCTCTCCAGAGCTTTCAACCACATCTTACAGTCTTCATTAGGAAGAGGAGTTTGCACTTACAGCTGCAGTAGGTAAAATTAATTTAAAGTCCGATCAGAGAGGGAACTTTGTTTGCACTGATGAAGACGTATTGTGTTGTTGTTTCTCACCTGCTGCAAAAAGCAACAATGGGGTCGACAGTGGTGACATCCACCTCTTCATCCTCTGCTGCGTCTGCACCTGTAACAAGAGCACAAGTTCACGTCTGAGACATCCAGAGAGAACCAGTCACACTCTCGTGGGGTTAGTGCAACAATCTTACCAACCCTAATAATACAAATAATTCAGGAAGGGCGTGTACAAGAAATGAATGAACTTTACTGTTGACAGGAAACAGGAAATGCCAACTGACTTTGGATTGCCGCTCCAAAAAAAAAAAAGTCTTTGAGAAGAAAGCAAAATGTTTTTCCAAAGACTTTATAGTTATATGTTTGGCTGCGATGTTTCTGGAGCTGTTTCTCCACCATCCACAGGTTTTTTTTTTATGTTTTCAAGCTGTGAGTAACTTCTAAATGTCCTTTGTGCATTGCATTGTGGGACAATAATGTCCATCAGCACACTGGAAAACTAATAAATGTAGCCTAACTGACATTTATTATCTTATTCTCCAGTGTGAATCCACTGCATTCTTACCACCCAGTTTTAATTAGCATTTATTCTAGAAAATTGACACATCTTAAGTATTGTTCAGCAGGACTGGATCCAGACAGAGTCGGAGAGGTTTTTCCTACATAATGGTGTAATGGAGCCTTACAGGGAGTTATACTGCGCTTGTGGATGTGAGTGTGTGTGTGTGTTTGTCTACCTGTCTGCTCGGGTTCACTCTTATCTTCGTCCTCGATGTCGAATTCAGACTCTCGCTCTTCGTACTCCACATTCTCATCCAGCTCTTTAAAGTCTGGAGCAAAAGCGCTCCAGTTTTCCTGCAGACAAGCAGAGCGGTCACATATTGATCAGGTAGTTGTGCTTCATTAAAAGCAAAATGTACACGTTTTTGACCATAACACTGAACATGGAGCCAAATATCTGAGTATCAAAAACATGAGACGAACATGAACACTAAAACAATCGATCTGTGACATTGTTTATTCTGGTAAGTGCAGCCTTTACTGTCACTGTCTACTCACCACTTGGTTCTGAGCCCAGATGGACACCACGCCACTGGAGATGGAGGCGATAATCGGACGGACAGGATGCCACTGGACAGAAGTCAAAGGTGAGATGGGTAAATTATCTGATCTTAAACAAC